>NC_042620.1:254325708-254625708 GCF_901001135.1 Rhinatrema bivittatum
AAACCACTTAGAAATCGATACGTGGTATACAAGATTTATAAATAAATAAATAAGTGAAGCTCCCTAGACGGTGGTATTTCTAAGCTCAGTTTGGAAACGCTGGAAGCTCCACCATCTGATTAAGGTGGAATGAGGAAATGACCTTTGGCAAAAATGAGGGCACTGTATACAATGATACCCCATCCTCCATAATCCACAGGAAGGGCTACCAACAGGATAATGCCTGCAACTCTGAAATCCAGCTGGCTGAACAAATTGCTACCAGAAATACCACCTTCAAGATAAGATCCTTCAGGGATGCTCCGCATTGGCTCAAAAGGAGCTTCACAAGCACTCACAGAACCAAGTTCAAGCTCCACACTACACACATCCTGCTCAGTGGAGGTCTCATATGTTGACCCACTTCAAAGATTGCACCCCATCTGCGTGACACACCAAGGGTCTCCCTTGAAGCTTATCTCTGAGACAACCCAAGGTGCTACTTGAACATGAAGCGAATTGTAGGCCAACCCTTTTGTCAAGCCCTACTGCAAAAAGGCCAAGATGTGGGGAAAATCCACTTGCAAAGGACCCAGTCCTTCCTCCTCACACCAGGACTCAAACACTCTCCACACCCTAACATAAGCCATAAATGTGGACAGTCTTCTAGTCTGAAGCAAAGTGGTAGTATCCCTTCAATTGTAAATGTCATCTCTTAAAAGCCAATCCTTGAGACAAAAGCAATCCACCTGATCCGAGAAGATAGACCCTTGCCGTAGCAAATCTGGCAGATGAGCCTGTCTGATGGAACGTCTACTGTGAGCCAAATCAGATCTACAAACCACGGGTGATGAAGCCACTCCAGCGCTACGAGCACTATCCCTCCTGGATGTCTCCTATCCGAAGCAACATATGGCCTACCAGGGACTATGGAGGAAACACATATAGCAGAATCCCTGTTGGTCAGGGAAGAACCAGAGTGTCTATTCCCTTAGCTCTGACCTCTCTCTGGCGACTAAAGAACCAAACCACAAATCTACCTTGGTTAGTCGCAATAGCTCCAAGGTTTCCTCCATCAGTGGATACAATTTTGCCATCACTCTGCTGACCTTCAAGCCATCCTCTGGAGTATCCCACTCCCAGTTCACAAATTTCTTTATCTTTTTGGGCAACGGAAAAGACTTCAGTGGACTCCTTAGTCCATCCAAGACTGGGTCCACCCCTTCATTGTATGAGTCCTCCTGGGTGATCTTAAACCCCAGCTCTTCCAGGAAATGAGGAATGAGGGGTCTCAACTGTTTTCCATCCGGAACAACCAGACAACTCTCAGGTCACCCCCTCAGAAACTGGAATCTCACCCAGGTCCAGTTGGGCACTTGCTAGCTCCTGGGTCTGCATCCAGATTACCATCTGCAAGATCATCCTCGAGGGTCATCTGGGGATCACCCTCCTGCATCTAAGCAGGTCATCTGAGTCCTCCCAAACTCTGAGACTGCTGCCCTCCTCTCCCAAGGCACACCTCAGTCCCAGGTGATGAAGAATGCTCCTCGATCCTTTGGATGGAGCCCTCTTAGACCTTTCAGGGGGACACTCCCGGCTTCCCAGCCAGGTGCAGCTTCCTCCCTGCCCCCCTTTTGGCCAAATAGGCCTTATTGAAGGAGCAGCACAAAATTCCGCAGAAAAATCTTCTATATCTGTGGTCTCCTCTCATGGCACATTCTCCTTAGGATCCCCCTGCACAACCAAATCATCTGAAGAAGTCAGGACCACAGGAGAAAGTGGAGGAGGGGAATCCCTGGGTTCCCCAGAAGCTGCTTGCTTGTTTCCTACCATGTGCTTCATCAAAAACCGTGGTGTCTGCAGCCCTGCTGAGCAAATGACTCTCCTTGAGCCTGCTTGCCGCACTGGAGAACCTTCCCCTCCCGATGCACAGCCCATGCGTAGCACTGCAGTGCTGAGCCAATTCTGACATGAGCCGCAGGCCCTACAGGCTCTCCCGTGCAGTGATGTGGTGCCATTAGCATTGACCACATGGCGCAAAGGTGTTCCTGCTGTGCTACTCCATGAGCAAAAAAAGCGGCCCGAGTCAGTACCTCTGAAAGCCCCAGACCTCTGATTTGTCAGGCACTCAGTGATCCTTCTTCCTCCCGTGCAAGCCACGATCCTGCCAGCACACACACCACCCGATTGGCCTCTGCAGCTTTATTTATTTATTTTTTTAAAGGAGTAGTGCTGTCAAAGCATACCCCTAAGAAAAAGAAAGGGTATATTTCCCTGCTCTGGCCGACAGAGGAGAGAAGGCCTCAAAGGGAACGAAGGAGCCCAGTCCCCTGGCTTCAGTCCTCTGTATATCGTGGGCTGAGCCAGGCCAGGGTTCAACCAACCCCCCCGCCTGAGGGATGGCCCACAAAGATTGCCTAACACCTCAGGGAGCTTGTCAATTTCTTCTTTCTCTCCTAAAACTAATTCTGTTTAAAATTTCCTCTACTTTTCGTTCTTCTTTTTTTTTTTTTTTTTAATCTCTCTTAGACTGCAGGTTTGCATCTCGACCATTGCTGGAGATAGAGAAACATGGAGGGACTGCAGGAAGCACTCTCAGTTATGTAGCAGTGTCTGAAAAGTTTTATTCTCTACCTCCATCTGCTGGTAAAGATGCAAAACCCACTTGTCTGGACTGATATGGGTATGAATAGGAAAGTGCATTACACATGTAAACCCAGTTTTAAGTCTGTGAATGCTTTTGAAAATCAGGAGCATTTTGTTCTAGTTTTTGTTTTGATAGGATGTTCAGTTTTATGACCTGTAAACCAATTTGGGTGAACCCAGAAGTACAATAGCTAAGTAAATAAATATATTTTTCTCTCACTCAAGCAGGGAAGGGAGAAAGCACCTTTGCTTACCTGTAAACAGGGTTCTCCTTATACAGCAGGATGAAATTAGCTAGTATTGTCAGTGATATCATCCAATAGTACTGACAACCAACTCAGCTCTCAGAGCTCAGTAAAGACTTTACTGAGTATGTGCAGGAGTTCTAGCATGTGCTGCCTAATCAAACTCTCACATTTTTTCCAGAGCTTAAGCTTTAGCAAGGTAGTTAAACCTCCAGGGAGGTGGGTGGGTATTAAAAAATGTCTAATTCATCCTGATGTCTATAGAGAACCTTGTTTACAGGTAAGGCCAAGTCCTTTCTCCATCGAAAAAGCAGGCATAAATTAGTCATTATGGCTGGGGAGTCCCAAGCTGGGTTTTACTCAAGTAAATGCACTTACTTGAGTAAGTGGGCTTTTGAAAATTGCTACATTACATGCCATTGACTTGTCCATAGGATTTACTTGCGTAAGTGCCCTTTACGCAAGTTAATGGCTTTTGAAAAACTGCTATGATTGTGTTAAATTTATGCTTCAGAGTTGACTCCACCACTACTAGTGGTGCAGTAACTGGATGGCTCCCAAAACTAGGGGAAGCTTAGACCCTGCACTTTAGATCCAGTTTCTGGGCCACCACATGCATGATGTCTGTGTCTGCCACATTCTCATCTGAAGATCCTTATAAAGCTTGTGAATTGGGTAGCTGTGGAATCCGCTATGAAAAACTAAAGAAGCCCAAAGACATCCATTCTCGTGATATTGCCCCTTTATAGGTTCCTGTGAGACCTCACTTGGAATACAGTGTACAGTTCTGGAGACCCGCATCTTCAAAAGGGTAATAAACATGATGGAATCAGTCCAGAGGGCGGCTACTAAAATGGTCAATGGCCTTTGTCCTAAAGCATATGGGTATAGACAAAGATCTAAACATATACACCTTGGTGGAAAGGCAAGATAGGGGAAATATGATAGAGATATTCAAATATCTCAAAGGTTTCCATGCACAGGTGAGCCTCTTTCAAAGGAAAAGAGGCTCTAGAATGAGGGGTCATAGGATGAGGTTGAAAGGGGTTAGACTCAGGAGTAATCTTAAGAACTCTTTCTTTACAGAGAGGGTGGTAGATGCGTGTAACAGCCTCCCAGTGGAGGTGGTGGAGACAAAAACAGTATCTGAATTCAAGAAAGCATGGGAAAAATACAGGGGATCTCTAAGGAGGTGATAGGAATTATAATGGTAAATTAATTGGATGGATGGGCAGACTAGATGGGCCATATGATCTTTTTCTGCCATCTTGTTTCTATGTTTCTATTCCTTTTTGATGCTGATGGATAACACCTTTTGCCAGCTATCCAAGAACTTGAAATAGCAGTGATCTTCCGGAGAAGAAGTATGCTGCAGTGAGTCTGGAAAGGAATCTGAAGGAACTCCTGTGAAATATTCTTCCTCTCCCAACCATGTAAGCACATTAAGCCATGACCCAGAAGAGAATGAGGGTGACTGAGGAGGATACTAATTTATTTTTTTTATAACAATTTGTATTCTGCCTTTGCCAGGCACTGTTTTGATGGGGAAAAGTTTGGTAAGAACTCAGGATGAACAGATCCACTCCATCTCCTTCCAAATCATGAGGAGGGCTCCCCTTGATAAGGAGAATTGACCACCTTATGGTGAGGACTGACTCCCAACTTCAGAAGCTCTTGACAAGGGGAATGTACCAGCATAGAACTTTGAGCCACTCCACTATACAGAAAACCTTCCTCTGTCTTAGACAGCAGAATTTCCAACTTCAGATGGCAAAGAAATTGTTCACCTGAGCAGACAGCCCCTCTGTGCTGAAGTAGGTGGGAGACATCCTCTTCAGAAACCCAGACTGGTTCATCATCACTTATGGGTGTCTGCATGGCCATGGGCAGAACACTGTGCTGTGGTTGCTGTCTCTGCCATGGCAGCAGCCAGCTTTGAGGCACTCTGCACTGGTTGTGTTGACACTTTTCATTGAACTGCTGATTCATGGACAGTGCTGGCAGAGCCTCCTGCTGCACTCTCAACACAGTGGCAGGCCTCTTGGTTACGGGTGGAAGCACTCCACTCAAATATGACTGACTGCACCTTGGCCTGTCATGCTGAGTTGACTCAGTGAGCTCTATGCCGAGGATATGGAGGGTATTGAGTCTGCTCCGAGGGAGATAGCTCCAAAGGCGTTTCTCTCATGTTCATTTCAGCACTCTTCTCAGTGCTTTACCTAGTGCTGTGGGCTTCTGTGTCTCACTTGATTCCTGCCTAGAGGTAGATAAAGGAATTGGTGCTATGGGGGGAAACTTTTCCATGCTTGAGAAGGGGAATTCCGCCTTGACTCCCTGGGTCACCTGTCCAACACTACCTCACTACTAGACAAGGAACAGCTCCACTGCCTAACCTCAGGTCAAGACTTAAGGCTTTTACCCTTCCTTAGGGCCTCTATCTTTCCAGACGTGGTGTCATTGCATTCTAGGGGACATCAAACCACAGCTGAACCAGTTGGAGGAAGTGTGACCCAGGCCCAAGCAGTGGTAATAAAAGGCACAAGTATCAGGGATGGACATTCAACACCTGCAAATACAGGCAGGCCTTGAAGCCACTGACCAATGGCTTCTTGGCCTTGGATTATTCCATCTTCTTCTTTTTTGTAGTACTGAACAGTTCCATCTGAGGGGTTGCTGAGACAGCACCAAAATATTAAATAAGCAATGAGGAATTATAGAGGGCACAAAGCCACAAAAAGTAAAAAAAAATGTTAGAGAGGACTGGGACACTTCTATATGGTAGCTCAGACAAAAAAAGATTGAGAGACTCATGAGGCAATGTGTGCATGCAGAAACTTCCATGTAGGCTCAGTAAAGTCTTTACTGAGCTCTGAGAGCTGAGTCTATGTCAGCACTGTTGGATGACGTCACCTACATTAAATGGCTAAGTCATGCCGGCGGATAATGTCTCTCCAAATCAGAATAGCATGGTATATGGATTTGTAAACCAGTGATTTATCCAGGGAAGAATTAGTACAGGTGTATGAGTGTGTACCCATTGGTGGGTGTGTATGTGTGTTTAGTTGTGTATAAGAGAGGGTGGGAGAGTATATGACTCAATAAACAAAGAAGCTGAAACCCTCTTCAGTGCAGAAAAGGGAAGTCAGAGACGTTGGCCAGGACATGAATTTAAAATTCAAAACTAAGAAGAGCTTTCTAGTCAAGGCACAGGCCTCAAAAGGCATGGTATAGAGAGAGGTCTTTGCTAGTTACTTTACTCCAACCCATGGAACATAAACCTTGCAGAGAGGAGAGGAACAGGAGGGTAGGAGCTTAAGGTTGTACCTTCTCTTTCATCTCTCGACGGTCTTGCAGTCCTGGTAGGAACATGCTGGCCGCGGCCAGTGCAGCAACAAAAAATCCTGCCAGTCGCTCTCTGTGCTCCTTCCCTGTCACAGGATCTTCTGCTATTCCTAGTGAAGGAAAACTTGCAGAAGGAATCAAGGAGAAACACAATATAGGATAAAAGCATGATTTATCCCCAACAAAAAGAAATGGAGGGGGTCACAGAGTAGATACTGTTATGTAAAACCATCCCCACTTTACCTTCAGGTCTGGTGAGCATTGGATGTTGGTAACTTGCCCCACAGATGATTGTGGCAAGGACTGGCTGGTGGATGGAGAGCAAACTGGAGTAATAATGGCAGAAAACGGAGGGGCTGCTGGTGTCTATAGCCTCACAGAGAAAGACCAAGCACTGCACAATTAGAGGAAACATTAAAGAGAAGGGAATGATTCGCAGACAATATCCAGAGAGAGATAGAGAGAGGACAGATACAAACACATACACACAGAAAGTGAGTGAGAGAACTATATACACATAGACAGAGATGGAGTGAAACATTCAAAGAGAGAGAAAGTGACAAAATAAGCAAGAGAGAGAACAAGAGATATGGAGAAAGAGAAAGTACTATTCATTAGTTCACCTCTTCATCTTATATGCCGGTATACATATTGACACACATACATATTCTACAATTCCCATCTTTCTCCCACTCTCTCACACAAAGACCCATCTCTCCCTGTTGTCAATACTCTTTTTATTACTCCTAACAACCAGCTTGTCAAGGGTGAGGTGAGGGATAGACAAGGCAGAGTGTTACCATGATGCTTTGCTCTTGTAGTTTCCCCTCACTGTCTTTCGGCTGGGACAACAGCTTTCCTAGCAGCCCCAGAAAGTGAGTGGCTGCCTGCTGGAAGTCTTGGAGGCTACAATAGACAGACAGATAGAGGAAATAAGATGGGATAGACACATCAACACTGAAAAAGGAAGTTGTATCTGGAGATGGAATGGAAAGTATTATTCCTGGGATGCTATAACTAAAATAAAGGATGTTAATCCCAGCATAATCCCCCACAGGCACTTAGTTATCCCTTCCCTCTTGCTTGCTTCCAGTGGCAGCAGGATAGGACCCGCTTACAAAGTGAGGAGAAATAAACATTAGTTGCGAGCAATCTTACTAGCATAGCAAAAGGAGCTTGCATTACTGTGTTGGTTATTAGTTGGTTTAAGCTGAAAGATAACTAGTATCTGTTGTCAATTTTGCAAAAGGAAAACATTTCTTCCAGACCCCAAACAGTGCGATCAGCTCAGATCTGCTGAATTAATACTTTTTCCTTGTGTATAACTATATTATCATACTCACCATTATTTTGATCTTCTACAATCATCTAAATTATTTTTGAACTGATTTAGTATTGTATTTATTTATTTATTTTTCGCTTTTATAAACCGACATTCGTTTTCACATCACATCGGTTTACAGTGTAACAAGCAGAAACTGAAAGGAAGTTACATCTGAAAAAATTTCTTAAAAACTTACCCATATTACAGGGCAGATTAATTACAGTATGGTCATAGAGGAAGGGTGGAGACTGAGGGTAGGCAGAGAACAGGAACAACAGTAACAATAATTCTAACAGGTATAGTCTAACATAATAGGAACAAGTAAAAGTAAATCTGAGAGTTGTATATTAATAATCATGGTAAGGGAAGAGAGCATGTACTTTATGCAGGGGCTTTTGAGTATGTGCGGGGGCTTGTGGG
This sequence comes from Rhinatrema bivittatum, assembly GCF_901001135.1. Lineage (NCBI taxonomy): Eukaryota > Metazoa > Chordata > Amphibia > Gymnophiona > Rhinatrematidae > Rhinatrema > Rhinatrema bivittatum. The sequence goes on from NC_042620.1 coordinate 254,333,665, forward strand.
CGTGGCTGTTGGGGTATGTGGGGGTCATGTGAAGGCTTGTTTGAACAGCCAGTTTTTCAGTTTCATTTTGAAGTTTTGAGTGTTTGATTCTAGCCTTAGTTCTTGTGGCATGGTGTTCCATAAAGATGGGCCAGCAAGAGATAGTGCTCATTCCCAAGTTGAGGTGAGGTGTGTAAGTTTGGGTGTGGATATAGGTAGGGTTTCATTACTGGCAGATCTGGTGTTTCTTCATGGGCTTTGGAAATGGAAGGCGGAGTTGAGCCAATGTATGTCTTTGTTTTGCAGAGTCTTGTATATGAGTGTTAGACTCTTATAGTGTATTCTGAATTGGATCGGAAGCTAGTGGAGGTCTTTTAAAATAGGGGTAATGTGTTCATTTTTTACGGGTATTTGTGAGGATTCTGGCTGTGGCATTTTGTAGCACTTGAAGGTGTTTGAGAGTTGCTGCAGGGAGTCCTAGTAGTATGGAATTGCAGTAGTCTATTTTGGAGAAGATTAGTGCTTGGAGAACTGTTCTGAAATCACTGTGGTGCAGGAGGGGTCTTAAATTTTTAAGAATGTGTAATTTGTTATCGCAGTCTTTCATTGCAGTGTTTATGAATTTTTTAAGACTTAATTTGCTATCTAGGATGACACCCAGGTTTCTTACATCTTGAGTAAGTGGGAGTTTTGATTGGTTGGGGGTTATGTCCGCTAGGATTTTGTCGTTTAGTTTGTGACACAGTATTAGGAGCTCGGTTTTGGTAGTATATAGTGCTAAATTCATTTACGTGAGTAGTTGGTTGATGGTTGTTAGGTGTGTTTCCCATAGTTGGAGTGATTTGGATATGGATTCAGTGATGGGGATTAAGATTTGGATGACATCGGCGTAAATAAAGTGTGTGAGTCCTAGGTCGGCTAGCAGTTTGCATAAGGGGAGCATATATATGTTGAAGAGTGTGGAGGATAGGGAGGAACCTTGTGGCACTTCTTGAGTGAGTTTGATGGGATCGGATTCACTGTTGCCAATTTTGACTTAAGAACATAAGAAATTGCCATGTTGGGTCAGACCAAGAGTCCATCAAGCCCAGCATCTTGTTTCCAACAGAGGCCAAACCAGGCCACAAGAACCTGGTAATTATCCAAACACTAAGAAGATTCCATGCTACTGATGCAATTAATAGCAGTGGCTATTCCCTAAGTAAACTTGATTAATAGCTGTTAATGGACTTCTCCTCCAAGAACTTATTCAAACCTTTTTTGAACCCAGCTACACTAACTGCACTAACCACACTGAACCGACGATTTTAAAGTATTATCCACTATGATGCCTAGATCTTTTTCTTGGATGGTAGCTCCTAATATAGAACCTAACATCGTTTAACTACAGCAAGGGTTATTTTTCCCTATATGCAACACCTTGCACTTGTCCACATTAGATTTCATCTGCCATTTGGATGCCCAATCTTCCAGTCTTGCAAGGTCCTCCTGTAATGTATCACAGTCTGCTTGTGATTTAACTACTTTCAATAATTTTGTATCATCTGCAAATTTGATAACCTCACTCATCGTATTTCCTTTCCAGATCATTTATATATATATATTGAAAAGCACCGGTCCAAGTACAGATCCCTGAGGCACTCCACTGTTTACCCTTTTCCACTGAGAAAATTGACCATTTAATCCTACTCCCTGTTTCCTGTCTTTTAACCAGTTTGTAATCCACGAAAGGACATCGCCTCCTAGCCCATGCTGAGTCAGACCAAGGATCCATCAAGCCCAGCATCCCATTTCCAACAGTGGCCAATCCAGGTCATAAGACCCTGGCAAGTACCCAAAAACCAAGTCTATTCCATGTCACTGTTGCTAGTAGTAGCAGTGGCTATTTTTTAAGTCAACTTAATTAATAGCAGTTAATGGACTTCTCCTCCAAGAACTTATCCAATCCTTTTTTAAACACAGCTATACTAACTGCACTAACCACATCCTCTGGCAACAAATTCCAGAGTTTAATTGTGCGTTGAGTGAAAAAGAACAGTCTCTGATTGGTTTTAAATATGCCACATGCTAACTTCATGGAGTGCCCCTAGCCTATTATCTGAAAGAGTAAATAACCGATTCACATCTACCCGTTCTAGACCTCTCATGATTTTAAACACCTATATCATATCCTCCCTCAGCCGTCTCTTCTCCAAGCTGAAAAGTCCTAACCTCTTTAGTCCTTCCTCATAGGAGAGCTGTTCCATTCCCCTTATCAATTTTGGTCGCCCTTCTCTGTACCTTCTCCATCGCAATTATATCTTTTTTGAGATGCGGCGACCAGAATTGTACACAGTATTCAAGGTGCGGTCTCACCATTGAGCAATACAGAGGCATGATGACATTTTCCGTTTTATTCACCATTCCCTTTCTAATAATTCCCAACATTCTGTTTGCTTTTTTGACTGCCGCAGCACACTGAACCAACAATTTCAATGTGTTATCCACTATGACGCCTAGATCTCTTTCTTGGGTGGTAGCACCTAATATAGAACCTAACATTGTGTAACCATAGCATGGGTTATTTTTCCCTATATGCATCACCTTGCACTTATCCACATTAAATTTCATCTGCCATTTCGATGCCCAATTTTTCAGTCTCACAAGGTCTTCCTGCAATTTATCACAATCTGCTTGTGATTTAACTACTCTAAACAATTTTGTATCATCTGCAAATTTGATTACCTCACTCGTATTTCTTTCCAGATCATTTATAAATATATTGAAAAGTAAGGGTCCCAATACAGATCCTTGAGGCACTCTACTGCCCACTCCCTTCCACTGAGAAAATTGTCCATTTAATCCTACTCTCTGTTTCCTGTCTTTTAGCCAGTTTGTAATCAACGAAAGGCCATCGCCACCTATCCCATGACTTTTTACTTTTCCTAGAAGCCTCTCATGAGGAACTGTGTCAAACGCCTTCTGAAAATCCAAGTACACTACATCTACCAGTTCATTTTTATCCACATAGAAACATAGAAATGACGGCAGAAGAAGACCAAACGATCCATCCAGTCTGCTCAGCAAGCTTTCACCTTTTTTTTTTTTCCATACTTTTCTGTTACTCTTGTCCCTTTAAATAATTTTTTTGGTTCTATTTCCCTTCCACTTCCGCCATCGTAGATAGAAGTGCTGGAGCTGCATCTAAGTGAAGTATCCAGCTAATTGGTTTGGGGTAGTAACCGCCATAATAAGCAAGCTACTCCCACGCTTGTTTACCCAGCCTGTGCGATTCAGTCCTTGTTGGTTGTTTGAATATAAATCCTCTTTTCTTCATTCCCCCTTCAAAAAAGTGAAGCAGATTTGTGAGGCAAGACTTGCCTTGGGTAAAGCCATGCTGACTTTGTTCCATTAAACCATGTCTTTCTATATGTTCTGTGATTTTGATGTTTAGAACACTTTCCACCATTTTTCCTGGCACTGATGTCAGGCTAACCGGTCTGTAGTTTCCCGGATCGCCCCTGGACCCCTTTTTAAATATTGGGGTTACATTAGCTATCCTCCAGTCTTCAGGTACAATGGATGATTTTAATGATAGGTTACAAATTTTTACTAACAGGTCTGAAATTTCATTTTTGAGTTCCTTCAGAACTCTGGGGTGTATACCATCTTGTTTACTACTCTTCAGTTTGTCAATCAGGCCTACCACATCTTCTAGGTTCACCGTGATTTGGTTCAGTCCATCTGAATCATTACCCATGAAAACCTTCTCCAGTACGGGTACCTCCCCAACATCCTCTTCAGTAAACACAGAAGCAAAGAAATCATTTAATCTTTCCGCAATGGCCTTATCTTCTCTAAGTGCCCCTTTAACCCCTCGATCATCTAACAGTCCAACTGACTCCCTCACAGGCTTTCTGCTTCGGATATATTTTTAAAAGTTTTTACTGTGAGTTTTTGCCTCTATGGCCAAATTCTTTTCAAATTCTCTCTTAGCCTGTCTTATCAACGTCTTACATTTAACTTGCCAATGCTTATGCATTATCCTATTTTTTTCTGTTGGATCCTTCTTCCAATTTTTGAATGAAGATCTTTTGGCTAAAATAGCTTCTTTCACCTCCCCTTTTAACCATGCCAATAATTGTTTTGCCTTCTTTCCACCTTTTTTAATCTGTGGAAATCATCTGGACTGTGCTTCTAGGATGGTATTTTTTAACAATGACCACGTCTCTTGTACACTTTTTACCTTTGTAGCTGCTCCTTTCAGTTTTTTTCTAACTATTTTTCTCATTTTATCAAAAGTTCCCTTTTGAAAGTTTAGCACGAGACCTGTGGATTTGCTGTAGAAGAATATATACTGTGACATCAGCTTGCTCTGTCTCCATCTGCTGGCAGAGGTACAAAATCCACTGGTCCTGAGTCCATCTGTCTACACGCTAGGAAAATGAAAATACACATTTCATTCTGAAAAAAATATTGTTTCCAAACGAATGCATGTCCTTAGCAGCTAAGATGCTCAAGAAATAGTAAGACTGATCTGGCAGGATCTGTTACTTCTGAACCCATGCAGCTAAGATTTTCAAGAAACAGAAAGGCTGGTCTGGCAGGATCTGTTACTTCTGAACCCATGCAGCTAAGATTCTCAAGAAACAGAAAGGCTGGTCTGGCAGGATCTGTTACTTCTGAACCCATGCAACTAAGATTCTCAAGAAACAGTAAGGCTGGTTTGGTAAGAACCTAAGAACATAAGAAATTGCCATGCTGGGTCAGACCAAGGGTCCATCAAGCCCAGCATCCTGTTTCCAACAGAGGCCAAACCAGGTCACAAGAACCTGGCAAGTAGGATCTGTTACTTCTGAACCCATGCTGATTGCTGATTCTTACTAGTCATTATTCTTCCCTCCAACAGAGCAACTATCTACTTTTACGTTAGCTTCTAGTATATTTCCTGGAACCTGGGACAAACCTTTGGCAATGTGGACCAGTATAACTACAGATTGGATGGGTCGGTGGCCTTTTTCTATCATCATCATCTAATATGTTAATATGAAAGTATGCTATGCAATTTTATATAAAAATTCTTCAGCTCAGAGGTAGGAACCCTCAAGAGGACCTCACATGTTTTGGAGGGATGATGGAAGTACTGAATCAATGTGGGATACTGTAGAGTTAAGCCCCAGAAAATAGCTTCTATAATTTTCTAATAGTCCATCCCAACATGGTCTCCCCCTTTCCACTAGGTTTCTACCTGTTTCCCTGGCTGCCTTTCTCCTGGTGAAAATCACTTGAGAAGAATGCGGTAAGTACTGTGATGAGGTCGGTAAGCAGTGTGATGCACCAGGGTTGCTGTTGAGGAAAGGAGACAGACATTACCAACCAGCTCATTAAGTAAATAACCAGCTAAGCAATCAGCCTCCAATATACTCAAATTACTGTGAAGAGAAAAAGAGACAAAAGATTAGGGAAGTAATCAAACAAATAACAAGTTAAGCAACCTCTAAAACACCAGGACTACCATGGGTAGAAAAGAAGTCAGGGAATCAGGGAACCAATACAATTAGTTACTTAATAAACCTCCATTAATTACTTCGGGATTAATACACTAGATCTGTTCCAGGGGATTGAGAGGCAGGATGCTGCAGAGCTAAACTAACAAATAACTAATAGGAGTTTTGGCTTACATCTTTTAATTCCTGTTAGCTCTCCTCACAAGTCAGAACCTGTGAGATTAAACTTTATTTCTGCAGAAATCAACAGCATCCTCCTAATCTCATGAAATTTCAGCACCTCCAGGAAACTAGGACTGTACTCTCTCCTTGTCTTGCCAATCAAGAAAATTTCACTGCTTCCTTTCTAAAGAAAACACTACAATATAATTTAGCTCCCACTTACAAGGTCTAAAAACACAAAATGAAGACAAATAAAATATAATATAGGGCAGCATGTTCCATGGAGAGAACTAACAGAAACTGACAGAACTAAAACAAAATTCCCATTCTATTTTATTCTCCCCACCAGTCTGGACTAATAGAGACTTACCGAAACAGTACTTCATTGGGTTGGGAAAAGCACCGTTTGAACCACTTTTCTCCTGAAGGCAGCATCCACTAACACCACTGATCAATTCTGTAGTACAGCCATACATGTAGTAAGTAACTTCAATTTGTTGCCTTGCATGTATGCTCCATTAATCCCTGAACTTTTACTGACAAAAGAAATGTAGAAACTGCATATGTAGAATATGCTTTTATAAACTATGGAGCTTGCTTGGGCATCAGCCTTTGCAATGAAATTTAAACATAGAAAGCTTTGATGTTGGTAATCCTTTTTTACTGACTCATAAAACAATTATTCAGATTTGCAAAATTCTTTAGTTCTTTCTAAATAATATGTGTGCCCTTAAAACAATAAAGAATGCAACTGTTTAGGATATTTTTTAAAAATTGTTGGAATTCTTTATATTTTATTTATTTATTTATTTATAGATTTTTATATACCGCGGTACGTATAGTTATACATCACCTCGGTTTACAGTAAAACAATAAATTAGCAACAGGCTTTACATATAACAGGTTAAACAGAAAAAACATTTAACAGCTACAGGATTTACAAAAAACATAACGGGTTTCAAGGGTAAAATGCTAACTTCATTAACTATAATAACCAAAATATATTAACTTTTAAAAATTACGCAGGAGCTATTCACTCAGCTATTTATAGTGAGTACTGTAGGACTATCTTATGTGCTTGATGATTTGTCTGTCTGTGTACAGTTTTTTTTATCTGTGTATGCACAGAAAGTTACACAGGAAAGTTTCTGTTATGGGAGCGCTGAGGGAGCAGTCCAACTCGAGGGGATTGTGTGCCCTTGAGCCTTGGCACAGTCCCAGACGAATCCAAGAAGCACCGAGGGTAGGTGAGACACATCCCAGCATGGGTGGAAGCTGACAGTCCAACCCTCTGCTGGATCTGCATGCTTCTGGAACCAACAATCATGATGTTGGTAATGAACAGTCCTCCGACTGTTCCCGGCCCTTTTGGACCTGCCGCTGGAATGGCAAGGAGCAGCAGGCTGGACTCCGGACGAGGGCAAACGAAGGCTCAGGACAAGAAACTGGAAACGAAGACACAGGAACAAGGCACTGAAGACAAGGACTCAAACGAGGCAAAGTTCAAGGTATTCAAGGAATTCAGGCAAGGATTGAGAAGCAAGTGAAGTACTGGGTTGAGGCCTACCACACAGCGCGCCCTACACAGCCCACTGTAAACGGGCGGACCCAATGGGCTGGTCACAGACCACGCTAGAGTGCGAAGCAGGCTCCAGATGAGGTGTGGAATAGCTGAAACTGGAACATGGCAAAGATACTGTAGAAGCCTGTACCAAGGCGCGCCCTACACAGCCCATCCTAGGCTGGTCGCGGACCACACAAGAATGGCACAGATTCAGTCAGAGTCTTAGGCATGGACGGAGCAAGCTCAAGTATCCGAGGGCGAGACAGAGTTCAAGACACAGGACCAAAACGGAACTTGGCTTCAGGCAAGGATACAGGACCAAGACGGGACTTGGCTTCAGGCAGGAGGGTCCCTCCGGAGGCTTGAGCTGCGGACATGAAGAAGGATGGCAACGAGGAACCAAGGGTTCAGGACATCAAGAACGGAATTGGAACATGAACATCGGGGACAGGTAACACAGGACATGGAGCTCCAATGAAGAACATGGACCTGACGGAGCACTGGAAGGCAAGACTTCCAGGAGCAGGAAACTCCGATGCAAGGCAAGGCAGAACTGAAAGTGAAGCCCTTTTATAGGCCAGAAAGCAGGCAAATCCCTAGGAGGAGTTCCGATGGGCCACACCTGGCTGGCCCTATAAGTATAGAGAGAAGCTGTGGGCCGACCCCTTAGAGAGAAGGGTGGGGCCCAAACCAGAAAGTCTAAGCTGAGACTGGAGCAGGCCTCAGGCAGGCCCCGATGACATCGAAGGCCTCCCAGGCCGTGGAGCAAAATCCGGAAAGCCAGTTCAGGCGAGGCCCCGGCTTTGGAGCGGCCTCCAGAGTAATTGTAAATCTGATTTAATTTAGACTGTAATCTATTTTAGGAAAAGGCAGAATATCGAATGTTTATATATAAAATACATATGATGCAGCCAGCATTAACACTACTGTGCCCTATCAGCCAAAGAAAAAAGGGAGAAGAACCTGGCAGTTGGAGTAGCGCGGCTAGCAGGGTTCCCCAGGCCCCACCAGCTGAAGGTAAACACTGCCTCCTGCCACCTTATGTGGTGACAAGGACCAAAGAGACTTGCGGCTGCCCAGCCTACAAGTGTGGACGTGGGGGCCAAAGACAGCTGCTGCCTGGCAGGAGGAAAAGGCAATGCCTTTTGCCACCAGCAGGCTGAAAGACAGACAAGAGGAGATGGGGTGAATAGAGCTGAAGACTAATAGGGCTGGGAGGGCAAGAGGGCAAAAGGAGAGTGAGAAGATGAGCGGGTGGGATGGAGAAAGAACTGTGAATGGGTGGTGGGGAGATTACTGCACTTAATGCAACAATTAGCCAAAACATGGCTATGTTAAGATTTGAGTGATATTTTTGCTGTTTAGTACATTTCTATGACATCTGTGATTGTTTGGGATTGATGTGTTTTATGTAAGAAAATCTCTGCTTTTAGCTATATACCAATATATGTCAACTCATTTAGGCACCACTCTTCCAGTTTTATTTGTGGTGCCTCTTTCCTCTTTCTCCCTTCACCGAACAAAAGTCTATACCTATACGCGTTACTTGCTAGTTTCCGTTCCTGTAATACCACAGATCAATCCAGACAAGTGGGTTTATACATTCCTACCAGCAGATGGAGGCAGAGAACAAAACCTTGAGGCACTGCTACATAACCGAGAGTGCTACCTGCAGTCCCTCATTATTGACCTTTTCAATAGCCACCCTCTTGACAGACACTGTTCAGTTTATATCCTTTTTATTATTATGATTATTATTATTTACTTATTTACGATACAACAAGAAATCCAAAGAAACCAAGAAATTAACAAAACAAATGACATACAATGAAAAAGCAACAAGACGGAACAGCTAAAATCTAACATCAACAGGGTCATGATTAAAAGGTAAGTCACAGGTGTCATGTCTCATACAGCCAGGAGATAAATGAAAGTCAAAGCTCTTACCACCTGACATTAGTGGTAAGCATCTTTGACCAACTTCCTGAATTTCATGTAATTGAACTCAGCATGAACATCAAAAGGCAGGGCATTCCAGGGGACAGGGGTCTGGTAGATAAAATTAGAGTATTATGTTCTTTCAAGTCTTGACCTGTTCATCTAAAGACAAGCTAGCAAATTCTTCATTAAATTGACTTAGCTCTTTCCATCGTGCCCATCCAGGCAAACCCCAACCTCCAGGAGGGGGGCGTAAAGGGGGGGGGGTACTGTTATGCTCGCAGCCCATGGCAGCCCCACGGTGCAGCCCTCTCACCTCTCTACACAAGCTTCTGGCTCCAGCTCCTCGTCGCTGGTGGCAGTGGGCTGCCAGTCCGGGCCTCAGACTTCAACCAGCACCTCCGGCCCTCCTCCGCTTCCCGGGACCTCCAACCAGGATGCCTCCATCTGTTGGGCATCTTTGTGGGGTTCGTGGAGAGACGCCGCTGGCAGCGCCGTGCCCCTCCCTAGGCGTGCGCGCACCAGTGAAACTTTTGAAAGGCCCGCAGCGGGAACCTGGCCGCAGACCCTAATGTTGATGTCAGTTCCCTCAACATATAAAAGCTCAGGCAGCGCTCCTCAGCGTTGCCTTTGCAACAGGTTGCCTTGGTCTCCTGTTCCGGTTTCCGAGTTCTAGTTGCCTTACGCTTGTCTTGTTCCTGTGATTCCTGCTCCTTGTGTTTGTCTCGTCTGTCTACTGGATTGACTACCTGATTCTGACCTCTGCTACGCCTGCCCTTCTCCAAGCCTGACCTCTGCTACGCCTGACTTCGCCTGCCTTCTCCAAGCCTGACCTCTGCTACGCCTGACCTCGCCAGCTTTCTCCAAGCCTTGACCATTGCTACATCTGACCACACCTGCCTTTTCCGTGCCTTGACCATTGCTATGCCTGACCACACCTGCCTTCTCCATGCCTTGACCATTGCTACATCTGTCCACGCCTGCCTTCTCCATGCCTTGACCATTGCTACGAACGACTTCGCCTCAGAGTTTCTTGAGTCCAGAGTTCCACATTGCTTGCTATATCTTCCAAGTGCCGTCAGCTTCCATTCAAGCTTGACAGTGACGCCTCTGTCCCTATCCTCTGGACACGGACTATTAAGGCTTCGGCCTTCCATTGCTCAGGCACCTTCAGTTCCTTCTTGTCCTTGGTGCTTGAGTTCCTTTCCACATCCCGTCTGGGATAGGACCACGTCACCTGCTGGCTGCTTTATCTGGGCTGAACCATCTCCTACATGTACTTAACCTTGAGGCCAACCTAAGTCCTGCTGGCCCTGGCACTCGAAGGCTCAACCCAAGGGAAATGAGGGCTGGTATAGGTGAAGCTCCAGTGGCCTCCAGCTTCAGCCCACTCCGCCTGCTGACAGTGGGGACCCGTAGGCCCTTGCCTACGGGTTGCGTCAACCCCACCTCAGCCCAAGGATCCACCTCCTATGCAACAGAGCCATGCCATTCTACAGGCGCCGATGCCCGCCACCACCACCCTAGCTGCCGTCTCAAACACATCATAGGTGGAACGCAGCTCGTATTTACCACACTCCAAGCCTTGCTGGGCAACTGCCAAAATGGCTTCCTGCTACTGCTGGGGGAGGCGTTCTGACAACTCCTGAATCTGCTTCCAGAGGTTTTGGGTGTATTGGGTCATGTACAGATGGTAGGAAGCAATCCGGGCAATCAGCATAGCACCCTGGTTTACCTTCCTACCTAGGGCATCCAATGCCCTATGCTCCCGACCTGGAGGCACAGAAGCAAGGGTATGGGAATGTTTGGCTTTCTTGAAGGCAGATTCCACCACCACTGATTGATGGGGGAGCTGACACCTCTCAAGACCCAAGGCCTGCTGCACTAAGTAGACCGCATCTGCCTTCCAGTTTACCGGAGGCACCGAGATGGGATGAAACCAAATCTGAAGGAGCAATTCCTTTAAGATGTCATGGCGGAAAGAGCCACTACCTCCTTTGGGGCATCAATGAATTGAAGAACTTCCAGCATCTTGTGATGGACATCCTTCTCCATCAGGAGCTGGAAAGGAATGGACTCTGCATAGCCTGCACAAAGCCCGCAAAGGTTAGATCCTCTGGTGGGGACTGGCACCTCTCCTCTGGAGGGAATGGGTCCAAGGGAAGATCCAAAGTCAGCTAAAGAATACTCTGAAATATTATCCCTCAGATATCATACGGGGCTTCCTCCACACTAAAGTCCACTGGGGACCCTCAGGGAGGGCCCCTTTTCGAGCCTCTCGGTTTTGGTACTAAAGGCACTGAGGGCACCATGGGCATCAAGGGCACCGATGGCACTGATGGCATTGAGGACACAGAGGTCCCTGAGGGACCGGGAATCGGACCGGGCAACACTGGGCGCAGTACCAAGGCCCCGATGGTGCCCCAGGCTGCGACACATCCTCCTCCTCGGAGGAACCTACAATGGGGATCACTCTGGTAGAAGGAGTCCTGGTGGCCACTGAGGTATCGAAGGACACCCGGATGCTGGTAGTTGCTGCATGGGCAAGACGGCCAGCGGGAAGTTGAGGCACTTCAGCAGTGGTGCAAACATCACAGGGGTGGGTTCTGACACTGGAGGCACTGGTGGAGCCAGTGGCTCGATGCCCTGAAGGGCTCGGAGCACCAACTGTTGCACCCTGCGGTCCAGCTCCACTTGAAAATCCATCAATGAAAGAATGGATGAGGGAGGAGGAGCCCCGTGCTTGGCACCAACATCACTGGGGAACGCCTGGGACTCCCGGGTTCGATAGAGGTCGATGCCTCCTCTCCGCGGGGTTGCTTCGGGGGCATCACAGTGGGCACCAGTGCTGACACAAGCCCAGTACCGGGTGATGACAGTGACTGGTGACGATGTTTCCGAGATTTCCCTTGGTGCTCGGCCCGGTCTTTCCCCGGTGCCAAGGATGGAGACGATCCCAATGTCCTGGAGTGTGGTGACCCTGATGATGGTCTATCTCCCACCCCTCTCTCTCGAGAGGATCCTGGTGGAGGATTGGACAACCATGGATCTACATCCATTGGCTCCCCTCAGCCCTTGGGCATTGATGCACCCGACGCCAGAGTCGAAGGTCCAGACTTTTTGGACCCGAAAAGCTTCTCCATCTTATCTAAACAGGCCTGACAACCCTTAGGGGGGGTCATTTGATCACAAAAACGACAGCCCCGGATGTCGTGCGATGCCCCCATGCAGAGGATACAGACCTCGTGTGGATCTATAATGGACATGGTCCGTGGGCATTGGCAAAAATCAGATGATGCCATAAAAAAGAGCTGGTGAGCGGTCAATGACCAGCGGTCACCAAGAAGTGACACTGCTGGGAATCGACCGCATAGATCGAGAAAACTTACCATGCTGCCCTATAGAGTCACTAATAGGGGAGAAGAGGGACCCGGCACAGATAAGTCAAAAAACAACCGGGAAAAAAACTCTGAAGAGAGCAGAGTGCCACAACCATGAGGCGAAAGCTCTGCGGAAAAAAAGAGACTGAACAGGCACCCCATATAGACGCGGGCTTAGTGGCATGCTGGGCATGCTCAGCGTGCCAGTCAACGTTTCTAGAAATGCTGATAAAAGTTTTCGGTGATGGGCTCCATCTGATAATGTCACCCTTGTGTGAGGACTACCATCCTGCTTGTCCTAGGAGAATCATTCTCCAACCTTGAACCTGGACAAGCATTCTGATGAACAGAAGGAATGAGTGAGAATCCACTTTGAGAAAGAAACAACAGAATTTGCAAAACAACAGAAAAAGCTCTTTAATGGGCTAGACCAGCAAACAAGGAAAACAACTGGCAAAAGAACCAATACAGCAGGAATTATAAAATGTTCCTTCGGCATTCACATGTAGCTCAAAAACTGGCACAGAAATGGCTAAGGAGAGATGAACTTAAACATAAAGATGAAGAAATGATAATCTCAACACAGGACAGTGACTTATGGACACAATGATTCACAACCAGTATAGAAAATAATGGTAAAACAGCAAATGCAAATTCTGTAAAACAGAACTGGAAATGGTTACACATCTCACCAGTGGGTGTGATATGCTGATGTCAGAAAGCCTGTACAGAGAGAAGCACAATAAGGTGACATTGTTCATCCTGTAGAAATAGTTTAAACTCTAACACATCACTGTACCAGATGAACACTGGGAACACAACCCTGACAGAACTGTAGAGAATAAAAAGGTCAATGCCAGAAAACCAGACATAGTGCTAAAAGAGAAAAACACAAGATCTCCCCTACTAGCAATGACTCTTACCCCCCCCCTTCACCTTCCCTCCTCGCCCAACACCCTCCCTCCGCCTCGACCCTATAACCTCTGCCTACCATTACCTCTCCTCCAGCCCTCCCTACTCCACCATCTACCTTAAGGAAACGTTAAGATCAAACAACTTTAACTAATTTTACCTGCTAAATTAGCTTCCTTGCAAAACAATTGTTTATAGTTGCCTGTTCGCATTTCTTTCAGAAGCGTTATGTTAATCAAATTTCTTCTTCTTTCAATTGTCCTGAATTACTCTCCCTGTTCATTGTAACTTTCATTCTTATAATTTATGGTTTCCCCTGGTTTTGATGTAAACCAGTACGATAAGACGTGGTCTTGAGCATCGGTATATTAAAAGAATTTAAATAAATAAATAAATAAACAAACAAACAAACAAGATCAACTTTGCTAATAGATGTGTCAGTATCCTGTACAATGGATGGAAAAAGAGAAGATCTTCAACGTCCAAAAGATGCAATCAGAGATGAAGAAAATGGCCCAATCGTATTGGGTGCCACCAGCTTGATAAAAAAAACCAACTTCCAGGCGCCTGTATATTATATCCTATGAACTCTAGAAGGCTCTCTCTGGCACAATGCAATTATTAAGAAGAACACTAACAGTATATTTGAGAGACTGGGATTGAATCCAATATACTCTGACTTACGAGGTTCATTCCTGTCATGATATGCACAAAACTACCCCATGTGGAGACACTACCTCTGAGATCAGTAACTTTGAGAGACTGCAGACTCACCCCACATATCCTTGCTTATGAGTGAGGTACATGATTTGTGTAAACAAACCCATTTAGACACACTGTCCTGAGAGAGTCCAACCAGTAACTGAAGAAAGAGTCCTAATCGTGTGGAGGTGCTGAAATTGTTGTGATACTAGGCAATCATTGGTCTCTGCCAGAGGAAATAGGAAATTCAACTTGTGATTCTAGACTGGTGAGGAGAATGAAATATAACTTCTCAGAGCTGCATTGTGACATCAACCAGGGCTACTATGGGGGAAAGGAAGAGAGTTCACAGTTAAAATATCAATTAACTAAATGACTAACCAACTAGTGGAAATAATCTACCTCCAAGAGTTCCATAATTGATGCAAGTATGTGGAAACGAAGGAAACAGGAATTAGAGAACATATCAACTAACTATATGCAAAACCTGAGAAAGCAAGGGGTGAGGGCAGCACATGCAGGGTTATCTCCCTCTCACCTGCATGATGTTGGCACTATCTAGGATCTGTCCAATGAGGTGCAGCAGGAGATGAGGCATTTGCACTTCTTGGCAGAAGTTGTATAGCAGGTTAGAGTCACACCTGGTGGCCAACAGGTTGCCCACAACATGAAGAGCAAGTCGCAGACGGGAAGCCCCCTCCAACATACCCTCCAGCACCTAGGTATATATCAGAAAGGCAGTGAGACAATTACACAGTGTATGAAGAAATGCCTTCTTCAACTTATCATCCTGTACCAAGGCATGCAACAGAGAAAGACAGTGAGAGTGACACACACACACACGCACATATAGTAAGCAGAGACAAACATACCATTTAATACCTGGCATATACCTTCTCTAACATACTATCCAGGACATGGACATGCACCAGAGAGCATGGGAGAGTAAGCAAAATTGCTTACCTTGTAATAGGTGTTATCCCAGGACAGGAGGATGTAGTCCTCACATATGGGTGACATCAGTAATGGAGCCCTATGTACGGAAAACTTCTTTAAAAGTTTCTATGAAACTTTTGACTGGCACCAGAGTGCCTACTGAGCATGCCCAGCATGCCATGATATTCCCTGCCACAGGGGTCTCCCTTCAGTCTTGTTTTGTAGCAATTAGCGTTAGCCAAAAATAAAATAATAAAACGTATCGGACCCAACTCCGCGGGGTGGCGGGTGGGTTTCGTGAGGACTATATCCTGCTGTCCTGGGATAACACCTATTACAAGGTAAGCAATTTTGCTTTATCCCAGGACAAGCAGGATGCTAGTCCTCACATATGGGTGATTAGCAAGCTAGAGGCTGAGTCATTTTAAGGTGAAGCAACAGTGAAGTATCGTTGTTGAAATGAATCAGCCGAAGATCACAGCAGGTTGGATGTAGAAGGAGTTGGGGTTATACTGGAAATAAGTTTTTTAAGACAGATTGTCCATATGCTGAATCTTGTCTTCCTTCTTTGTCTAAACAGTAGTGAGCTGCAAAAGTGTGAAGAGAACTCCATGTTGCTGCTTTACAAATGTCCAGAATAGGTACAGAGCGAAGGTGCGCTACTGAGGTTGACATCACTCTGACAGAGTGTGCTTTTACTCGCCCTTGAAGAGTAAGGCCTGCTTTTTCGTAACAAAATTGTATGCAATCTGCTAGCCAGTTTGACAAAGTATGTTTACCCACTGGTTTACCAGGTTTGTTTGGATCATAGGATACAAATAGTTGACTGGATTTCCTTTGGACTGTAGTGCGGTTTAAATAGAAAGACAGTGCACGCTTACAGTCCAAGGTATGTAAGGCTCTTTCACCCTGGTGAGAGTGAGGCCTTGGAAAGAATGTTGGTAAAACTATAGATTGATTGAGGTGGAATTCCGTGACTACTTTTGGAAGAAATTTTGGATGAGTACGGAGGACCACCCTGTCATGTAGGAACTTTGTAAAAGGTTCGTATGTGACTAAAGCTTGTAGTTCACTGACCCTTCTAGCTGATGTAATGGCTATGAGGAATACAGTTTTCCAAGTAAGATATTTAAGGTCACAGGTATCTGTGGGTTCAAATGGAGAACGCATAAGCCTGGTTAATACTACGTTCAGGTCCCACTGTATGCTTGGGGAATGAACTGGAGGTTTAATGTGATTTAGGCCTCTCATGAATTTACTGACAAGAGGCTGTGTAGAGATAGATGTGTCTCTCAGCTTGTTATGATAAGCTGAGATTGCACTCAAATGTACTCTTACAGATGAAGTCTTAAGACCAGAGTCTGAGAGATGGTATAGGTAATCTAGTAGTGAGGTAGTGGAGCAAGTGAAAGGATCTAGTGCTTTCTGAGTGCACCACAAAGTAAACCGTTTCCATTTGTAGGAATAATTCTTTCTAGTGGAAGGTTTACGTGATGCTATCAGCACTTGAGATATAGTGGTTGGAAGGTTGAGTGGTTGTAAGATCAAGCTTTCAACATCCATGCTGTCAGGGACAGGGATTGAAGGTTGGGATGGCGCAGCTGACCCTGTTCCTGAGTTATGAGATTGGGAGCTACTCCCAGGCGAATTGGATCCCTGACTGAGAGATCTAGAAGTGTGGGGAACCATACTTGTCGAGGCCAGTATGGGGCTATGAGTATCATGGTCCCCTTGTCCTGTTGTAGTTTCACTAGCGTTTTGGTTATGAGCGGTATCGGTGGATACGCATATAACAGGCCTGAATTCCAATGGCGAGCAAAGGCGTCCTTTGGCAGGCTGTTCTGCTGCCAGAGGAGAGAGCAGTAATTGTTCACTTTGTAGTTCAGATGGGACGCAAAGAGATCTATTGTTGGTTGACCCCAGCGTTGAAATATCTTGGTTACTAGCGCTGGGTCTAGAGACCACTCGTGTGGTTGGAAGTGACGGCTGAGGCGATCCGCTACTGTGTTGTGGATGCCCGCTAGGTAGGTGGCCCGTAGAAGAATTGAGTGTGCTAGGGCCCAGTCCCAAATTTGAGCTGCTTCTTGACAAAGGAGGTAGGAACCTGTTCCCCCTTGTTTGTTGATGTACCACATGGCTACTGTGTTGTCCATTTGGATCAGAACAGTCTTGTGTGAAAGGCAGTCCTTGAACGCATGTAGTGCATAGCATATAGCTCGAAGCTCCAGGAAGTTTATTTGAAAGGAGGCTTCTTGTTTTGTCCACGTGCCCTGTGTCTTTAGATGACCAATGTGTGCTCCCCAACCCAAGGTGGACGCATCTGTAGTTAAAGTCACTTGTGGAACTGGTTGCTGGAAAGGTAGGCCTTTGAGCAAGTTGATCGTTGATGTCCACCAGAGAAGGGAAGATTTCAGATCTTGTGTTATCTGAATGGGAGTGGACAATGGTTGAATGGCTTGAATCCACTGATCTTTGAGTGTCCATTGCATTAGTCGCATGGTCAGTCTGGCCATGGGAGTGACGTGAACTGTTGAGGCCATGTGTCCGAGTAGGGTGAGGCACTGATGAGCTGTAACTCGAGACTGATTGCGAATAGAGTGCGCTAGGAGAACGAGCGTTTGAGCACAGTCTCTTGGAAGAAAAGCTTTTGCTGTGATGGTGTTGAGATCTGCACCTATGAACTGCAACTGGTGAGATGGTGTGAGATGGGATTTCTCGTAATTGATGAGAAATCTCAAGGAGTGAAGCAACTTTATTGTGAGCTGGAGAGAAGTGAGAGCTCCGCTTTGTGTTTGACTCCTGATGAGCCAGTCGTCTAAGTAAGGAAATACATGCACTCTTTGTTTGTGAAGATGTGCCACCGCTACTGCAAGACACTTTGTGAACACTCGAGGTGCTGAGGCTAGGCCGAATGGTAGCACTCGGTATTGGAAGTGTTGACCTTCCAGCAGAAAGCGCAGGTACTGTCGATGAGGAGGAAAAATGGGAATGTGAGCGTAAGCGTCTTGAAGATCCAGAGAGCAGAGCCAATCTCCTTTTTGAAGAAGAGGTAGCATGGTCCTAACGATACCATCCTGAATTTTTCTTTCTATAGAAATTTGTTGAGACTTCTGAGGTCCAGGATAGGACGTAGGCCCCCGGTTTTCTTTGGAATGAGGAAATATCGGGAGTAGAATCCTCTGCCCCACTGAGGCCTGGGAACTGGTTCTATGGCCCTGGCTCTCAGAAGGGTGGACAATTCTGCTTGCAGGATTGGGGAGTGATGAGTCACTGTCCAAGATGAAAGAGGAGAATTTTCGTTTGGTACAGTGAGGAAATCCAAGCGGTACCCTTGAGCTGTAATTGAGAGTACCCATTGATCTGTTGTGATGGAGGTCCAAGTTTGATGGTAATAAGCTATTCGACCTCCGACTGGTATGTGTGGTAGAGGATTTCGAGAAGGGCTTCTGCTCTCTGGGTGGTTTTCAAAAGCCTGATGTGGATGCAGTTGGCGCAGGCTGCTGGGGCCTAGTAGGCCTCTGTCTAACTTGAGAACGCTGAGTAGGGCGTGGTTGTCTCGCTCTGGTAGCAGGAGGGTAGTATCGTCGAGGGTGATAATATGGTTTTCTCACTTCTCTTCTAGGAGGCCTCCTAGAAGGTTGATGTGTCTCCTGAGGAAATTGAGACAATTGTTTTAGGGTTTCTGTGTGGTCTTTTATGGTCGCCACTGCCTCCTTGACCTTGTCTCCAAAAAGGTTTTCACCTAGACAAGGTAGGTCTGCCAACCTTTCCTGCACTTCTGGCCTTAGTTCAGAGGATTTTAACCAGGCCCATCTCCGAGCCGTGATACCCGAGGCTGATAAACGGGAGGCCGTCTCGAAGCAATCATAAGTGGCTCTCACCTCGTGCTTGCCTGCTTCTAGGCCCTTATGCACGAGACGGAAGAAACCCTCTTGAAACTGGTCTGGAAGTTGCTGAGAAAGAACTTCAACCTGTTTCCACAGGCCATGCTGATACTGGTTCATGAATAATTGATAGGAGTTTATCCGTGAGACCAGCATTGCTCCTTGGAAGATCTTTCTTCCTAAACTGTCTAGGAAACGACTGTCTTTGCCTGGAGGTGTGGAAGCATGTTGTTTCAGTCTCTTAGCCTTTTTCTGGGCTGATTCAACCACTACAGATTGGTGTGGCAGCTGAGATTTTTGAAACCCTGGAATGGGTTGGACGAGATATGTGGCATCAGCTCGTTTGTTAACTGCTGCCACAGAGCCAGGGTGCTCCCACATCCGGTACATTAGCTCTTGCAGGACTTCGTGCCCTGGAATAGCTAGTATCTCCTTAGGAGGATCCACGAACTGAAGGACCTCCAAGGTCTTCTGCCTAGTGTCTATTTCAGAAAGAAGCGAGAATGGAATAGTGTCAGACATCTCTTTAATGAAGTTAGAGAAGGAAAGATCTTCTGGGGGTGATTTCCTTCTGTCTTCTGGTGGTGAAGGTTCAGATAAGATATCTTCCTCAGATGAGATATCATCCCCCGAGTCAGTACCAGTATCCAGTGGATGACCTGATGGTCTAAGAGGTTTAAAAGGAACTTCAGATAGTGGTGTATGTGGTCTCATAGGTGGGATAACACCTGATGGACCAGGTACTGGTTCTGGAAGTGTATCTGAATCCAAACCCTGAGGTGAAGTAGAAAAAACCTGAATTAATGTGTCTAATTTATCCATTAATGGTTGAAAAATGGAGGATTCTTGACCTGGCATCGATGGTGGTATCTGTGCCGGTGGCCGAATGGGAATCGATGGCATCGGTGGTCCATGCGCAGGCATCGGCGGCATCGATGGTTGTGGTGATGGTATGGCCGGAATCGGCATCGAGGGTACCGGTGCTGGAACGGGCGATGTCATCGGAATCGGTGTTGATGGCATCGCTGGCGTAGAAGGCTGAGGTCGTGGCATCGCCTCGATGAATGCGTCTCTGACCGCTTGACGTATATATACATCAAGTTCCGCCCGCATGGATGGTGAAAACAGAGCACCCATGGGGGGAGGCGGTAATGGCGATGCCGGTACATCCTCAGGGCCCTGAGGAGGCACGGTTCCCTGCGCCGGAATCGGCGGGGATCGCCCTTTTGATGGCTCCGAAGCCTGATCCTGGAGCCGAGGTTTCTTGGCAGTTGCACTGCTTTCTGTCGATGGCTCGCCGGGTATCGAGGTAGCAGATGCCGTATGCGGCCTACGGTGGCGATGGCGATGCTTTTCCTTTTCGCGGGCTTTTTCACTGCCCGATGTCGATGCCCTGGACGATGGTGAGGAGGAGGAAAAAGGAGCATCTCCCAACTCACCTGGTAGACGCTTTTTCAACACGACTTTCCGAATCGACCCAGCCGGAGATGATTGTGTTGAAGTAGATGGAGCTGATAAAAGCTGTATTTTAAACAATTGCTCCATTTTTTATAGTCGGAGACGACGGCCCTTTGATGTCATGGTTGCACATAAGGGACAAGCCTTAACATCATGGGATTCACCAAGACAGAGGACACAATCCTGGTGAGGGTCCGTAATGGACATGTTCCTGGTGCACTTGGGGCACTTTTTGAAACCTGAAGCCATTTTGGGGCTGGACAGCCGTCGACAGCCAATGACCAGGGACAACAAAGTTGTCAAAAAACGGAACGGAACCGCGAAAATCCAAAAACTTACCGCGACGATGTTTACTAAGGGGAGACCCTTTGCGGCTGAAGTTTTCTAAACTTTTTTCAAAGTTAAAGTTGTGGAGAATTTCCACAGGACTCCTAGAGACCGCGAGGCTAACTGCTTCGCGGAAAAAAGAAGACTGAAGGGAGACCCCTGTGGCAGGGAATATCATGGCATGCTGGGCATGCTCAGTAGGCACTCTGGTGCCAGTCAAAAGTTTCATAGAAACTTTTAAAGACGTTTTCCGTACATAGGGCTCCATTACTGATGTCACCCATATGTGAGGACTAGCATCCTGCTTGTCCTGGGATAAAAAGAGAAACAAATACAAGCACAGCATAGAAATTCTCCCCTCCCCTTATCCATTCATTCACTCACCTGTGTACTGGAGCCATGCAATCGGCCATAGATTCGCTGCAGGAAGGAGGGGTCACACAGCAGGGTCAGAGGGGCTGTCAGATGCATATTTGAGGGCTCAGTGGCTCTGATCAGCTGCTTCCATTCGTCATCACTGTCCACCTCCTAGGTCAGAGGGTATACAGGAAGGTATAAGGGCTTTATGTATATATAGTCTTGAATTGCCAGCAGAAGTGGATTGCAGATTGATAGAGGAAGAACTAAGAGTAAGCCAGTAATCCCGTTTCACCCCATTTGCACCCGACTATCTCACTTTTGCTGTGGTTGATCCCTTTGCACTCCTCCTCTTTGATCTCCATGGTTTCTCCTCTTACCCTTTCTACTTCTCCTGATACCATTTCTGCTGGGAGGTAAGAGGCAAAGAGAACGAGGAAGAGAAGTATCATCATCATCAATTTTTATTTCTCAGTAGCCTTACCATAAATTATGCCTACAGCAAATTACAAAGAAAATTGGTTTCATAAAAGCCTCACATTAAAATAGACATATTGATTCCTCTGTCATTATAAAACATCAAAATCATATTAAAACATCAATTTAAATTACCCATCTAACAGAAACCCCAATAAAATCCACAGTATGGGTAAAGAGAGCGTGAGAAAGATAAGGAGGAATGAGAGAGAGGAAGTAAAAATTGGGGAAGGAGAGAGGGAAGAGAATATGGGAGGAAGCAGCTTGGGGGAGAGGGAAGGAAGCAGCAAAAATGGAGGCTGGAGAAGAAGGAAGAAAGCACGCAGCAGGGAAAGGGAAAGACATGGGTGTAAAAGTGGAAAAAGGTACAGGGTGGAGAGAAGCTGGACTGGAGGAGAGGCAAGATGTCAAGATGGGCTGGGGATACAGGGAAGAAGGGGAGAGACAAGCAGTGCGGCAAGTACAAGCTAGTTTGGTCTGGTATGTAAGATTTTCTGCTAGCACATACCATAAAAACACAGAGTCAGGCATTCAGGGAATACCTCCACAGCAGTTGGGATGTAGGGGCTTTGCTGCCCACAGGGCTAATGCCCCAACTCTACTGGTTAATGCCCAGAATCTTTGGCAGCAGAAAACAGCTGTTTTGCTTACTGCTTCAGCTTTGCCTTGCAGGCAGGAAACAGAAGGTGAAGGGGTAGGAGAAGGAGCAGAGTAATTGCTTTCTTCTCTGTTGGGCTCTTGCCAGACTCACCCTCTTTTATCCTGTCCCCAGAGTCTCCATGTCAATACAGCAGGTCAAAATTTAGATGGTATTACAGTAAAGATGTTACATTACAGCGAGACAAGTTATAGTGAGGTAGATTAGATCAAAGTTAGAAGGTGTTACTATACAAGCATTATATAAAGGTCTTCACATAGATCAAACTTCTTGACTCTTTACTTCCTAGTTTTTGAGTGTTACTGTTTTGTTGTGATTTGTCAATGCTAAACAGAGGTATAAGTTACAGAGTCTGTTGGGTAACTAGCCATGTTTTAATTGGCACCAGAAGTCTTAGTCATTGATTCCATGTAGGTAGAAGTAAGTTCCACAGATATGATGCCGCACCACTGAAGGCTCTGGCCCTAGTTTTAAGAGGTGGGGAGGCTAGATGTTGTAGTTGGTTTTTTGTTAAGTGATACCCTTTTATCTTTTTTGGTCAGATATACAGTGCCAATGTTTTTCAGTGCCTTGAATGTGAATGATAGGATCTTAAATTTGATATGTAGCAAACGGGGAAGCCAGTAGAGGATGACTAAGAGTGAGAAGGCATATTTCCTTTTTTTGCGGCTCATAATTGTTCTAGCAGCAGCATTTTGGAATACCTGTAGTTTGTTCATGGGTTGTTGTTTTTTTGAGTACTGAGTAAATGGCATTGCTGAAGTCTAGGCATGCAAGTACCATGGCTTGCATTACTGTTTTGAGGTCAGCTGGTAGCAGAAAGTGGCATAGTTGCTTCATCATTTAGAGGCACCAGAATGCTTTCTTTGTTACTACTGCTATTTGGCTTTCCATGGTCAGTGCAATCTAGGATGATTCCTAGACTCTTCACCTCTTGTTGTGAGTATAGGATGTTCCCTGTACGTAGCCGATCAGTCCAGACTCCTGGGTTTTGCCCCCCCCCCCCCCCAACAGATAGAGAGAGAGAGAGAGGTTCTAAAGACTCTGACGTATATAGCAGGGCTCCACCTACAGTCCGTCAGTATTTCTCTGTCTCTAGCAGATGGAGCAGGAGCAAAACCTACAGTCTGTGTTAGTTAGTTAGCTTTTAAAAATAAAAAAAATAATTATTACACTTAGAAAATAATAAGAGTTAGGTTATTTTCTTACTTATTTTTCTTATGGAGCACAGAAGTGAGACTGGTTTCAGCTTCCCAGGGGTTGTCAGGTTCTGAGAGAACCATCTCCCTGGTTTTAGAGGCAGCTGCTGCTGTGGGTCGAGAGCCCTTCATACAGCCTTAGTGCAGCACTGGGGGTGATACCGGGGAGCCTGGCTCACTCCCCCCAGTTGGACCAGGACCTGGAGGCTATTGGGCAAATATAAAAAAAAATTTTTTTTTTTTTTTTTCAAAATTTACTTGTTGTAATATTTGGATTCTCCCTTCCCTCGCAGTCGAGTCGGGTCCCTCCGTTTCTTTTTTTCGCTGTCGTTTTTCAGTGTTTTTTTGGCGTTGAAACTTTTCATTTTTTTGCTGAGGTAAAAATGCCGCGGAGATTAACTTGCCGGGCTTGTGGAGCGGCGTGCGTGCGCTTGTCGAGGGGCGGCCTCTGTTCAAACTGCGTGTCTGGGGGAAAGGGAGCTTCTACAACCCCTAAGGGGTTGTTTTGCAGGTCCAGTCGGTCTCCAGAGTTTTTCAAAATGTGTCCTCTCCTTCTGTCAGCCTGTTCCCGCTGAGCGCGGGAACGGGCACATTTTGAATTCGCTCGAGTCAGCGAGCTTGTCGGCCCTGTCAGCGGTGGGGGAGGGGATTCTCCCGCTGTCTTTATCCCCTCAAAGAATAGTCCCTTTCATTTTTCAGCCACAGATTTGATTGTTAAGGAATGGGATACTCCAGACTTGGGTCTGAAAGTTGCAAAGGCTATGGATAAGCTATACCCTTTGACGGAGGAAGCTTTAGAACTGCTTTGTACTCCCAAGGTGGATGCAGCAGTGTCAGCTGTAACAAAAAAGACCACCATCCCTGTTACTGGAGCTACTGCTCTCAAGGATTTGCAAGATAGAAAGCTAGAGCTTCAATTAAAAAAGATTTTTGAAGTCTCGGCACTGGGAGTCAGAACGGCTATGTGTAGTAATTTTTCCTTGAGAGCAGGCCTTCGTTGGCTACAACAACTTCAGGCCAATTAATGGCTCTCTGAGGCGGAATCCCTCCAAGCGGGCCGGCTTGAGGTGGTCATTGCTTATAGTGCAGATGCTTTTTATGATTTACTCCGCACATCTGCTAGAACCATGGTTTCAGCTGTTTCTGCTCGTCGTCTCTTGGGGCTACGAAATTGGTCGGCTGATGTTTCTTCCAAGTCTTGTCTGGGGTCTCTTCCTTTCAAGGGCAAACTACTGTTTGGTAAGGAGCTAGAGGATTTAATTCAATCTCTTGGAGAGAATAAAGTTCATCGTTTGCCAGAAGATCGGCCGAAACAGAGAGTTACTTTTTCCTCAAAATCTCGGTTTCGTGGAGGTCGAAAGTCTAGGGGCTCCTCGGATGCCAAACCCCTCTTTTCGACAAAATTCCAACAGACAACAGTCGTGATCTCAGCCTTTTCGTGGACAATGTTTTAGTAGACCTGGTATCTCCCAGTCAGCACAGACCGGAAAGCCCTCGCAATGATGTGATGCCGGTCCATTCCTCGGTTCCTGTAGTCGGAGGCAGATTGTCTCTTTTTTACAAGGAGTGGACCAAAATAATTTCAGACCAGTGGGTTCCCTCTGTGATAAGACACGGCTACACTTTAGATTTTGCATTCCGTCCCAGTCCCAAGTTCCTGGTTTCCCCGTGTGGGTATGCAACCAAGCGCCAGGTGGTAGAGGAGAAGTTACAGTGCTTATTGAACCTCAGCGCTATCATCCCTGTTCCTCCATCTCAACAATGGAAGGGCTGTTACTCCATTTACTTTGTGGTTCCAAAAAAAGAGGGAACTTTCTGGCCCATTCTCGACTTAAAGTGGGTTCTTTTGAGTGGCCCCAAAAGGGGTAATATGGTGCCTAAGAAAATGATTGCCAGATGGTTGAAGGAGGCTATAAATTCTGCATATATGTTGCGTGGCAAGCCCTTACCGATGGGTCTTAGTGCACAGTGACTTGACTCTGATCAACCATTCGTCCAAATATGGGTGAACTAGAATACCCTCTTTTCAAAGGAAAGCTGCCACCACCACCACCATCACCTTGGTGAAAGTCCACGGAGCCGTGGCGAGACCAAACCGAAGAGCCTGAAACTGAAAATGCTGACCCAGAATTATGAAGCGGAGAAAACGCTGAGAGTCCTGATGGATGGGAATATGTAGATAAGCCTCCATAAGATCCAAGGAAGCCAGGAATTCTCCTTTGAGTACAGCTGCTATGGCCGACCTGAGGGTTTCCGCATGCAGGTATTTCTCGTGGACAGACACTGCTGCAGCCAACTTGATGGGGTCCATTGTCCAAAGTCTGATGTGATGGCATAATCAGCTGGAGGTAAGACTCTGAAGCCAGAAAGGCCAACTGTTGTGTCTGTCGGTCTCAGACAGCTTCGACCTCTGTACCTCACCTTTCTTCCTTCTCTCTCAAGCCTTGGGAAGATGGCTGCTGCCGCGTCTTCATGCCGCTCTCTCCGGCGTCCCCAGAATGGCTACGGTGACGGTGTTCGCAATGATTCTCCTGAGGGCCTCCTAGGGTGCGCGCGCACACGTCACCCCTGTATTTATCCAAGTCATGGCAGGAACCTCAGGGGCGTCCCCTCCGAGTGATGTCATCACATCCTGGTATTTAGCCTGCCCTTCGTTTGCTAACAAACTGAGTTAGCAAAGATAGGAAAGGATTGGACTGCCTCCGGTCTAAGCTGCTCTGCACTTCCTAGCTGCCACAGGAAGCTCTTTCTCTGCCCCTCGGGGTAATTCATCGCTAACCTGGGTACCCGCTCCTCGGGGGCCCTTTTGCTCTGGGATATTGGGTACTCGCTCCTCGAGGGCCTGCTCTCCCTACTCTGGTGCCTATTACTTATCTACTTCTGCCTGCCAGGACCTTCATCAACACAGCTATCTACTTCAGTGAGTACTAACCGTGTCAGTCTGCCTCACCTTCAGCTTCAGCGCTCGGAGTCTGCATCCGGGATTTTCCTCTACTACCATGCGCTGCCTACCATCTACTCAAGTGTGGGACTGGTCTCCTCTGCTGAGAACCCCTGGACTACTTCTACTAGGTTACCTCACTGCTGCCCGCTCCCTGGGCAGTACCATCAAGCTGTATAATAAATACAAATTCTCTGTGTCTGCATGTATAGAGTCTAGCCTAGTACTGCGGTTCCTCACGGGGCTCCTCCCCATGGAAGTGGCCATCACCGCAGTACCCAAGAATCCACTCCAACACCTCAAAACCATAACACCAGCACATTGGCAAGGCTAGTCTGACAGGTTCCAGAGGCTTTCGCCTGTGACAGGCACCTTCCCCTTGAGTGCTGGTAACTGTCAGGGCTTAGTTGGTAGGCCTAGAACCAGGACTATGCAGGAATGCAATAGGAAGCATAAGCAAACACTGGAAACAGGAAGACCAGATGAGATAAATAATTATATCCAGAGAATTGAGGAATATGCCGGAAACAACTCAGCAAGACAAACTCTGGAAGGAGGATGGCAATGAGAGGGCACTCTGCTGACTGGATAACTTGAAATTATGCACCCAGCCAGGAACCAAGATGGCCACCAGCAGAAAGTATGGGACAAAGAGCTGGGAGGACTGGCCAAGTAGTCCCTGAAGCCCACAGAGGCCCCTGCTGGTGGGAAGCAAGAAATGCCTAACACAACTTCATAGGGATAAGAAAATAGTAAGTATATATTTGATTTTCATATGTACGTGCACTAGTTTGAGTCCATCTTCCTCCACAACCTGGCCATATAGCAGGTATATAAAGTGTACAGATGCTTTTATTGAACATACCTGTGAGGCAGTGTCCCTATTTTCCACCTTAAACTGGTGCGGGACCAGGCTGGTCCACCTTAATTCCCCTTGTGAGAGAGAGATCTGTGTTAAAACCCAGCAGGGGAGGAATAAGAGCTGGGATTCAGGTGGGGATAGTCAAAGCAGGCCCAGGTCTCCAGGAGGAAGGCAGCTCCTGTAAAATATTGCTGTCCAAACTCTGAGCTGAGGGAAGCGGTACTGAACCGTGAGTAAATGGAATACACTGTCTGAAGGTGAAGGCAGTCTACTGATATGTCTATGTTTAAGATGTGAATAAAGGTAATGTGTTTTAAGAAAGGCTGGAGTCAAACTGCGTTTATTTCTCCAGGCCTGGGGGATCACTGCTCGGTCCCACAATAACTTATTCTTGCTAATGTTCAAAAAGAAACAATGCAGATAGTTTCTCTTTGCGAATTTTCATAAAGTATACACATTAAAACTGCCCACATAGAATGCAACTACTAGGGCTATTTGCAAGTTGCCCCCATGCAAGACAAATTTCAAAGGAATTTTCTCAAGTTACTACACAGTCACCCAGGTAAATTCCCTGGGTTTAATACTGACTTCCAGTCAGTGGCTAAATCATGTGCATGAACTTTCTGCCAAAAGGAAAGTGGAGGGGGGAGGTAAAGAAAGCCTGCATACTTTAATGTATAAACTTAGCACCTGCAAAGTCCATAGATACAGCTGCCAGCCCAAATTTTCTATGGAAAACTCCTAGGGAGTTTACCCACCAAAAATAATCTTGTAGATTTATGGGTAAAAGTATGTAGGTATCTGCAAGTTATCCAAGGATTTTTAAATTAACATAACTTAGTAAATGATGGAAAATAAAGACCCAAATGGTCCATTCAGTCTACCAGCACAATGTTTAGGGTTATCACTGCCACTCCATGCAGGTTACTTGCATGCAAAAATATTACACTGAAAGTTACCACAGGTTACTAGGTGTCTTCATTTCCATCCTCTAGCTCTAAGGATCCTATGTGTCTATTCCATGCCTTTTTGAATTCCGTGATCATTCTTGTCTTCAACACCTCTTCCGGAAGGGCATTCTATGCATCCACTATCTTTTCCATGAAGAAATATTTCCTGACATTGTTCCTGAGTCTCCCCCCTTGAAGTTTCATATTATGACCCCTAGTTCTACAGCTTCTTTTCCATCAGAAAAGGTCTGATTCATGTGCATCATTTATACTTGTCAAGTATTTAAAAGTCTGTATCATATATCCCTTGTATCTTCATTCCTCCAGGATATACATAAGAGGTCCTTCAGTCTCATCTCATATGGCTTTCAGTGCACACCGCACACCTTTTTGGTTGCCCTTACAACTCTTAAAAGAATTGGGCAGTTCTTTGTTCATGGAATAATTCACAACTTGGTAAGTCTAAAAAGAATTCAATGTAACCTACAAGAATCAGTATGCCTTTGACAAGTCAGACATCATTTGAACAGAAAAGAAGAGAAATCTTGCCTGAAAGAAAATGATCAGCATTGGGAAATATGGGTCACAACTTTGAAATCATCTGAGTAACTTACCTATTTGAAAATTGCTGCCGTAGCCTGTTCCCTCCAGCAAAGGGTAATTAGGGAATGTTCAGGATTATGGGTAATATAGCCTGTAATCTTCAGGAGAGGAGGATTGTAGGATATATTGCTTTTATCCTCCGGGACGGATTGTGGGATATCCAATCTGTATTCTCCAACAGAGAGGTCTGTAAGATATGTAGCCTATAACATCCCAGAAGGGGGAATTTTATGGGATTTTGGGATGATGAAAGTTGTTTACTTGTAACTGATGTTCTCCGAGGACAGTAGAATGTAAGTCCTCACAAGTGGATGATGTCATCTGACAAAGCCTAGCAAGTGAAGTTTTCTAGAAGCTTTTAGCATACTTTACTGAGTATGTATGCCATCACTTGCCATGGACATGATGTGGGCCCATTTATTTCTTAAAACAGCTAAAAATAGATTCAGGATCCAATTCAAAGGGGAGGTGGGCGGATTCTGTGAGGAATTACATCCTGCTATCCTTGAAGAGCACTTATTACAGGTAAGCAACGTTTACTTTCTCAGAGGACAAGAGGGATTTGAAGTCCTCTCACAAGTGGGGAATCACTAATTACAGGCTGTCTTCAATGACAAAAAGGAAATATAATCAGAAAAATTGTGCCAACAGGCAAATTGTTTTTATGGCCATAAACCATTTTGTTATTTTATGTTTTTTTTTAAAGGCAACCTAGAAATAATAATAATAGGCCCTGTGGGGACGGAGCTGGATTCTAAAGCTCAAATAGACTCTTCAGGACAGGTATGTTGAGGGTCAAAAGATATGAAAAGAGGGCTGGCCTTATTTATTTATTTTATTTATTTTGAATTTTTCTATACCGGCGTTCATGTGGCAAAGACATATCACGTCGGATTACATTGAAACAGTTGTTGAATAATAGCATTACATGGAACAAGGGTTTTGCAACTGGGATCCCAGGGTAACAACTAGGGGTGCATACCATCTGAAACATTCAAGAGTCGCAACAAACATTACATTGAGATTACATTAAATTGAAAATAAAATTGAAATACAATCAAAAAATTTAACACTAGATTGAAAAATAACATTAAGAATTAGGGATTAAAAAGGTTAACTGTTAATGATAGTTAGAAGGTGTCAATCACGATAATTAACCGAAGGAGGGGATACATCATGGAGTGCTGTCAAAAGGATATTTTACAGAAGGAGAAGGAGAAGTGCTGTCCAAAGGATATTTTACAGAAGGGGAAGCGATCGGCGGGTTATGTAAAGGCTTGGCTGAATAACCACGTTTTGAGTTTTTTTTTGAAGGTCTGTGGGCAAGGTTCTTGGTGGAGGTCCGGGGGGAGAGCATTCCATTGTGGGGGACCAGCTGTAGATAGGGCGCGTTTCCTTAACAAGGTCTTGGCTGGGGGGCCGTAGAGTATACCTTTGTAGAAACTTCTAACTGGTCTAGAGGAAGAGTGGGGCTGAAGAGGGATACTTAGATCGAGTGGTGAGAGATTGTGAAAGGCTTTGTGGATGATTGTTAGGACTTTATATAGAATTCTGAATTTGATAGGTAACCAATGGAGGTTCCGGAGGATAGGAGAAATGTGCTCTCTTTTGTTAGTGTTGGACAGAATCCTGGCGGCCAAGTTCTGTACCATCTGTAAGGGTCTTATGTGGTTGGCTGGGAGTCCGAGAAGGAGGGAGTTGCAGTAGTCGATTTTTGAAAAGATGATGGATTGAAGTACCGTGCGGTAATCCTGAAAGTGGAGAAGTGGTCTCAATTTTTTTAGGACCTGTAATTTGAGGAAACATTCCTTTGTGGTGGTGGTGTTGAATTTTTTAAGGTTTAGGTGGTTGTCCAGGATGACACCCAGGTCTCTTACTTGGGTGGAGAGACTTGGTTGAGAGGTAGGTAGAATGTTTGCTGATCCGTTGCCGTCGTCCTGGGTGATGATGAGGATCTCTGTCTTGTTGGTGTTTAAGACTAAGTTAAGACTGGAGAGCAGGTGGTTGATTGACTGAAGGCAGCTGTTCCAGAAGCTGAGGGTCTTGGGGAGGGACTCTATGATCGGGATGAGTATTTGGACGTCGTTTGCGTAGATATAGTGAGTCAGATTAAGGTTAGTGAGTAAGTTAGAGAGGGAGGAGGTAGATGTTGAACAGAGTTGGTGAAAGAGAAGATCCTTGAGGGACTCCCAGTGTGGAGCTGACCGGGTGGGATTCTTTGTTGTTGATTTTTACTTTGAAGAACCTGTTGCTTAAGAATGATTTAAACCAGCTGAGCACAGCTCCGGTGATGCCTATTTCTGCTAGACGATCTAGTAGAATTGAGTGGTTCACTGTGTCAAAGGCCGCCGAAAGATAGCGAGGAGGAATGGTTGTTTGTTTTCTAGGTTTAGAAGGATGGTGTCTGTTAGCGAGATTAAGAGGTATTCAGTGTTCAACGCTTTGCGGAAACCGAACTGCGACGGGGCGAGGATCCTGTGTTCCCATCTTTATGTGACCAATTTTGAGACTCAAGATCTATATCCCTTGAGGTGGTTTTCTAAGATTTTGCTATGGAGACGATACATAGATGACGTTCTGTGTATCTGGCAGGCTTCTAAAAAAGACCTTTTGGACTTTTTACAGTGGTTGAACCATTGCAACCCCAATTTGCAGTTTGTTGCCCAATACCATCAAAACACCGTGTCATTTTTAGACATACTGATTCAGCGTGATGGGCAGAAGTTGATTATTACATTATTCCGTAAAAAGACAGATTGTAACCATCTCCTCCAATATTCTAGTTATCATCCGAAGAAACTGAAAGATGGTCTCCCCATTTCTCAATTTCTGAGATTGCGAAGGATATGCTCGGACAAAGCAGAATTCATTAAACAAGCTGGTGAGCTGAGAGAACGATTCATCCAAAAAGGGTATCCCAATTCTGTAATCAAAAAATCATTTAAACGCGCCCTGTTTGCAAATCGGGAATTGTTATTACAATATCAGCAGAGACCTTATAGCCAGGACCTCACGTGTGTCTTACGTTATTCTTCTCGTAGCAATGAGGTAGTGAGGATTGTGAAATCCCATTGGCAAGTACTTGCTCTACATAGTGTCTTTGATTCTACCCCAAGATTTGCGTTTTCTAGAGCATCTAACATTCAGGATCTTGTAGTACATTCTGCGTTCCAATCTGCACGCATGTCCCCTAGTGTAGGGGGGCATCAGACATGTGGACAATGTGACATGTGCACTTTGGCAATGACGGGGACTCAATGGAGTTTGTCCAATTCCAATATTGTGGTACAACAGTCAGTTCTAATGAATTGTGATTCGGATTGTGTGATTTATGTGATCCAATGTCCCTGTGACAAAGTGTATGTTGGTCGCACAAAAAGGAAGATCAGGACAAGGCTCATTGAGCACAGAAGCTGTATAAGGTCTGGCAAACTCACTGCACCGCTTGTCCAACATTGCACTCAATTGGGTCATAATTTTATGGATCTATGCTGGTCTATTTTAGAACAAGTACAGAAGGGCACCCGTGGGGGAGACATTCAGATTCATCTCAATCGCCGTGAACATTTCTGGATTTATCGATTGGGTTCTGTTGATTCGCGGGGTCTTAATGAGAAGATAAACTGGTATTCCCTGATCTGACTTTGGACTCCCATGGACCGCTGTGTCAACTATCTGTGTTTTTTGGAAGAAACCTTTCTTATATTTATGCCATATGAGAAGTAGATATATGGATTTATTGATCTTTTGGCATTTAACAATTGTTTCATGAATTTTCTCCCCTGCTTTTCAAAGACGACCTGATGGAGGACTTGCTTTGCCGCACTTGCATTCCGGCGTGTATATTTAAACCGGAGGATCCGCCATGTTTTTTGTCAAACTGCGGTCAAGAACGCTGACCGCTGAAAAAGAAAAAGAAATCAAATGGAACCGAGAGAGAGTTTGGTTACCGCAGTGGGATTGAAGTTTGTGCGCTGTTGAAGAACCCTTTTGGATGAGCCGTTGCCCCTGAAGCAGGACCCGGTGTGATCCGAAACACGATCGTGTCGGGACAGTCTTTACAATGGAATTTACTGCTGAATAACTCAGATGAGGGAACATTCTTAGCCATGGAATTTGTTGCTGAACAATTCAGATGAGTATCTTCCCATATTATTTTCAAGTTTAAGGGGTTTATAAGTCTCAAAGAACAAATTTGATGAGTCTCTAAAAGTAGAGTGTTTGCATTTCTTTACTTCAGTTTCTTTCAGTTCATGGATGCACTGCTGTAGTATTTTACTAGTAATGACCTCGGTTGGGTCTAAAAAATGATAAAATTAAAAATTGATATTTGATTAATAAAGCAATTGGACTATTTCACCCAAGTATGAGTTTGAATGACTGACAGACTCATCGAGTTTAGAGGTCCTACAAAAAAATCTTTGGAGATTGTTCATAAGGTTCATGATTTATATTGCATATAAAATTGTACCAGTTACCATTGAATTTAATGTGTGCCCCCAAATCTTTAGTCATCTCTGAGAATGGTAGGAAAACATCATGCTATTGACGGGAAAAAGCACATTTGCTTACCGTAAATGGTGTTTCCGTAGATAGCAGGATGAATTAGCCATGCATCCCCACCCGCCTCCCTGGATAGCCTCACGAGCGACCATTAATGACCTTTCTTTCTTCTGCTAGGACACAGACTGAGGGAGAGGGGGCTCGATTGTGCGGGAAGACCCGTGCCGATGTACAGAACCAAGCTCTGTAACAGCTTTGAAAGCTCTGCCTCTCACCATCCAGAGGACATTCCCATGACAGCATGGCTAATTCATCCTGTTATCTACGGAAACACTGTTTACGGTAAGCAAACTTGCTTGTCTCTGCAAATGACATTTGACAAGTTTAGCTGACAATGAAGTTGCTGTCCACAGGTGCACAGTACTGTGTTGCTTACATAATAGTGATCTGCATGGGAGAGTTGTCAAACGAAGAAATTAGTGCTTACCTGATAATTTCATTTTCTTGAGTCCAGAAAGACCAGTCCAGATGAATGGGTTATACCCATCCACCAGTAGATAGAGACAAAGATCCACATGTTCTCTGTCGTCACCCCTTATAGGCTTCCAAGCTGACCTTAGCCTACCAGTATTACCTGTAACAAGCCAACACAAAATTTCTTACCCCTTATTGGAGTCATTTTTTGCTACTTTGGCTGAGGATGTGTGTGGAGGTTGGGCCATGTGGATTCAGAGTTCTCACTCATACACAAACTAATTTGAAGGTTACAGGCCAACCTCTGAGTGAACTCATAGTTACTGTTTTGCACTGTGAAATGCTTATGAACAGGCAAGAGTTTATTTTAGTTATTCCAGTAGGTCTATGATGAAAAAGCAAGAAATTAACTTAAACCAAAGCCTGAGAGACTGAAGGCCATCACAGCTGCGCCTGAAATTGATAAGAACTCAGAGGCAGGGAACATTATTGCTTTTCTCAAGCATTTAGTGTATAAGTTAAAAAAAATAACAGCTAGAGAGAGGGAGCGTGTTTCCGGATGTGATAACCCAGGCCGATCCTTTGGAAACATGTAAGCTTTATATATATATATATATATATATATATATATATATATATATATATATATATATATATGTAGCAGTTGTTATTATCTACCATTACTTCTTCTGTATGATCTGATTTTATTTGTTCCATCCTCCTATTGCTCAAATAACCTTCTTTCCTAAGTTACTGGAACCGTGATGTACTGAATCAAAGTCTGTGTTTGGCTATTTGTGTAGGGAATAAGCTCCTGGGTTCAAGCCCCCAGGTATAATCCCAGTAATTGTGTGTGTTTATATTGGGTAAGCCCCCGAGGTAGTCATTTGTGCACACAGGCGATAAGCTCCTCAAGTAGCATTCAGTGTATACCTCAGTGAGATTAGCCCCCCTGGTCAGAGCCCCTGGACAGAATGCCAGTGTGCACGGTCTAAACCCAGAATACCCCTCCAAATAGGGTTGCTTCCAAGGAGATATAAACAAGAGAGACAACTATTTAGAGGAAAACTTACCTCTTCTATGCTGAAGCACTTATCCTAAATACCAAATGCCGAAATGAAACGTTTTGCAGAGCAGGGAGGGTCCTGGACTGATCTTGCTGGACTCAAGAAAGGAAATTATCAGGTAAGAACAAATTTCTCCTTACTCTTCATCCAGCCAGAGTGAGAAGTTTTAGTGAGACTTTCCTGATCAGCTCAAATGGAAAACCTGCCAAAAAGGACATGACCATATTCAGATCCCAAGGAGGACTAGGATCCCTTACCAGAGGTCTAATGTGTTTGACTTCCCTAAGAAAATGAGAAACATCCGGATAAGAAGTCAAAGATCTCCCTAATATTTGACGTCTATAACAAGCTATAGCTGCCACTTGAAACTCTTGGCCAACCTGGAGCCACCAGAATCACAAGTCCTTGATGACTTGAAACTCTCTGTTGAACTCTGCCCACCAGAGGCCATGAAGGAAACACATACAGAATTGCCCCTGACAGCCTTTCCTGATGAACCCCATGCCTTCTTCCAGTTGAAAAACTGGCATGCCTTTGCATTCTTGCTGGTCACCATAAGATCCATCAGAGCTTCTCCCCACCAATGCACAATCTGACTGATAGCAACCATTCTCTGGGGTCCAGAAAACTGCAACTGAGAAAGTCTGACTGAACATTTTCTACCCCAGCTATGAAATGGCATTTATGTTCCTTTCTGCCCAAAATATCAAAAACTCCATTTCCTCCAATACTTGAGTGCTGTTGGTGCTCACTTGATGATTCACATATGCTACTGCGTTTGCATTGTCCAATAGGGTTTGAGTCCTGCTGTCGCTCCTTGTGACCTTGGGCAAGTCACTTTACCCTCCATTGCCTCAGGTACAAACTTAGATTGTAAGCCCTCTGGGGATAGGGAAATACCTAAGTACCTGAATGTAATCCACTTTGAAGCGCTGAAAAAAAGTGCGAAAAGCGGAATATAAAGCTAACTAGGATCCTGACTGCCTGAGCTCTGAGAATGGATGCAAAGTGAAGGAGGGCCAATCAAATCACTCTGATTTACAAACGATTGATGGACCACTTAGCCTCCTCCTCAACCATACTCCCTGAGTGACCTGACCTAGGCAATGTGTTCCCCACCCTAACAAGCTGGTGTTACCATCACCCTGGATGTACTCCCTGTCTATATTCTTGGTGTTCAGACACCACTGCAAACTCACCCTCACCTATTCAGAGATAGGGAGTTTTACAAAGTATTCCTACAACTGAGGATTCTATCTGGACATCAATGCTTCTGAAATAGTCTCATGTGCATTCTCGCCAATGGATCCAGATCCAGCACCGTTGCTATGGAGCTGAAATGTTGAAGATAACTCCATGCCTTCAGACTTCTGAAAGTCAATATGAAACGGAGCTGTTGCTGCTGTTTCTGAATCCTTTGTCCGGTCAACAAATAATACCCAGCTTTGTTTAGAACAGAGCTCCTAGATACTCTAGGGCCTGAGAGGGCAGCAAACTGCTCTTTGAGAAGTTTACTATCCAGACTAATTCCTGCAACAACTGGATAAGTGGATCACCCTCTTTGCAGCTATTACACTCTCTTGATCTGACGTCACTCAAATCAACCAATAGATGAGGATCAACCAAATGTCCTTTTTTGTACACTACAATTACCTTAGAAAAATTCCTTAGGGCCATGGTTAACCCCAAAGTTAAAGCCTGAAACTGAAAATGATCACCTAGCACAATAAAGCTAACATATCTCTGATTATCTTCCCTTAGTAGGATGTGTAGATATGCTTCTGTAAGATCCAAAGAGGTCAAGAATTCCCCTTGCCTCACCGCCATTATAACAGACTTCAAGTTCTCCATTTGGAAATGACACCCTCAAGGATTTGATAAGCTGTTTTAAATCCAAAATAGGATGAAACATTCTTTCTTGGGAACCACAAAGTAAACTAAATCACCATCCCTGGCTCCAATGGTCCCTTGGAACCAGCCACTACAACTCCTAAGAGAATGTGCTGATAGAATATTATCTTTACTTCCTTCTCTTTTTGGTCAGAGCGACCAGGGAAAACAATGAATATTTGGCATCAATTAAATTACTATAAAAAGGTTGCTGCTCTAGAAGTAACATTTCATTATCCATATTGATTAGCTACTTAGTTAATTTATGAATACCTTTGATTTTTAAATATCAATGACAACTGTGCATGTGCGAGCATTTGGTTGAATTGAGTGGTATGTGAGAGCAGAGTTCTGTATTGGAAATATTATGAGATCCATATTCAAAAGCCATTTAGACAGATAACGTAATAGTTATCCTTCTAAATAACTTACCTCTCTACATTCAGTCTTTATCTGGCTAAGAACATAAGATATGCCATACTGGGTCAGACCAAGGGTCCATCAAACCTAGCATCCTGTTTCCAACAGTGGCCAATCCAAGTCACAAGTACCTGGCAAGTACCCAAACATTAAACAGATCTCAAGCTACTATTGCTTATTAATTAATAGCAGTTTACAGATTTTTCCTCTATCCAAACCTTTTTTAAACCCAGTTACACTAACTGCCGTAACCACATCCTCTGGCAATTAATTTGAGAGCTTAACTATGCGCTGAGTGAAAAAGAATGTTCTTTGATTTGTTTTAAATGAGCTAATTGCTAACTTCATGGAGTGCCCCTAGTCCTTCTATTATCTGAGAGAGTAAATAACTGATTTACATTAACCTGTTCAAGTCCTTTCATGATTTTGTAGACTTCTATCATATACCCTCATAGACGTCTCTTCTCCAAATTGAACAGCCCTAATTTCTTTAGCCTTTCCTCATAGGGGAGCTGTTCCATGCCCCTTAATATTTTGGTTGCCCTTCTCTGCACTTTCTTCAGTGCAACTATATCCTTTTTGAGATGCGGCGACCAGAATTACACACAGTATTCAAGGTGCAGACTCACCATGGAGCGATACAGAGGCATTATGACAGTCACCATTTTATTTGCCATTCCCTTCCTAATAATTCCTAACATTCTGTTTGCTTTTTTGACCACCACAGCATACTGAGCCAATGATTTCAATGTATTATCCACTATGATGCCTAGATCTCTTTCCTGGGTGGTAATTCCTAAGATAGAATCTAACATTGTGTAACTACAGCAAGGATTATTTTTCCCTATATGCATCACCTTGCACTTGTCTACATCTGCCATTTGGAAGCCCAATCTTTCAGTATCACAAGGTCCTCCTGCAATTTATCACAATCCGCTTGAGATTAAGCTACTCTGCATAATTTTGTGTCATCCACAAATTTGATCACCTCACTTGTCATACCCCTTTCCAGATCATTTATAAATATATTTAAAAATACCTGTCCAAGTACAGATCCCTGAGGCACTTCACTGTTTACCGCGCCCCCTACCTGACCATGACGGCGACCCGCCGTGGCAGCATCGGGAGAGAAGCCTATAATCCGGTGCCTGTTGTTCCCGCGCGTCTGCGCAGGCCTCCAGGTTGACCGCCAGGCTGGGAGCCGTCCTTGCTCCTCCCGCGCAGCATCAGGCAGCTTCTCCTCCGCAGCCGGAATCCATCTTGGAAAGTGAACAAATCCTCACC
Organism: Rhinatrema bivittatum; assembly: GCF_901001135.1. Lineage (NCBI taxonomy): Eukaryota > Metazoa > Chordata > Amphibia > Gymnophiona > Rhinatrematidae > Rhinatrema > Rhinatrema bivittatum. The sequence goes on from NC_042620.1 coordinate 254,372,078, forward strand.
AGATTTAATTGGACCTGGTCCCTTTAACTACCTACAGCTGTTTTCAATGAGCCAGAGAGGAAGTATAAAAGGAGGCTTCCTCTGCTCATTCCTTGACTTGGCAACTTTCGGGTTAGTCAGGACTGCTTGCTTCGGTGAGTCTTCGTGTGCTTTGGATCCTTGCTTCTTGGTTCCTGTCTCGTCTTAGTGATTCCTGGTTCCTGACTTTGGATTGGCAAGCGGTGATTCCTGGTGTGTGACTTCGGACTGGCAAGCGGTGATTTCTGGTGTATGACTTCAGACTGGCAAGTGGCGATCCCTTGGTGTGTGACCTCGGACTGGTAAGCGACGACCCTCTGGCACTTGACCTTGGTCTTCTTCTGGACCACCGTCTCCAAGGGCCCACTTATGTCCCAGCGGCCCGGGTCCCGGGGGGACCGCGGGCTTCCAGGGGTGAAGATCCAGTTAGCCCTTGCACCAAACTCTCGACTCCATGACCTCTCAAAGGTCCACCTTAGTCCCAGCGGTCCGGGTCCCTACGGGCTCCTCCTGGGGGGACCGCGGACTTCCAATGGTGAAGACACAGTTCCGCTCCTCGACGTCACGACTCTTCGTCTGCCTCCACAGTCACCTCAGTCTCCAGTGCCGAGGGTCAGCTGGTCGCATCTTCTGCTCTGCCTCGCCACCCGACGGGAGAACCTACGGATCCACCTCCTCAGGTATACCATCCTCCCATCGGTCCAAGAGTTCACAAGCCTGAGCATAACAACCATTTAATCCTGCACTCTCTTTCCTGTCTTTTAACCAGATTGCAATCCACAAAAGAACATCACCTTCTATCCCATGACTTTTTTTTAGTTTTTAGAAGCCTCTCATGAGGGACTTTGTCAAACTCCTTCTGAAAATCCAAATACATCACATCTATCAGTTAACCTTTGTCCACATTTATTCACCCCTTCAAAAAATGTAGGAGATTTGTGAATCAAGACTTTCCTTGGGTAAATCCATGTTGGCTGTGTCCCATTAAACCATGACTATCTAGATGTTTTGGGATTTTATTCTTTATAACATTTTCCATGATTTTTTCCAGCACTGAAGTCAGGCTCACTGGTCTATAGTTTCCCGGATCACCCCTGGAGCCCTTTTTAAATATCGGGATTATATTGGCCACCTTCCAGTCTTCAGGTACGATGGATGATTTTGATGATAGGTTACAAATTAATTGCAATAGGTCTGAAATTTCATTTTTTAGTTCTTTCAGAACCCTGGGGTGTATACCATCTGGTCCAGGTGATTTACTACTCTTCAGTTTGTCAATCTGGCTTACCATGTCTTCCAGGTTTACTGTGATTTGCTTCATCTGAATTGTCGCCCCTTGAAAACTGTCTCTGGAACGGGTATCTCCCCAACACTCTCTTCAGTAAACACCGAAGCAAAGAATGTTAGTCTTTCTGCAATAGCCTTAATACCCTAAGTGCCCCTTTAACCCTTCTAGCAACTAATGGTCCTTCATGCTGATCTTGCGATGCATGAGATCAGCATGAAGGAAGTGTAGCTCTGTGAACTTTGAATACTGTGGAGCCGGCACAGGAGAAGGAGAAGCAGCTGAACAGGCTCCCTCCTGCTCTTGGTCAGAGCACACATGCCCTCTTCTTGTCTTTGCTGCTGGTTAGATGGGGTCCATCAGTTGCCTCATGGGCCTCTTCTTCTCTTCGCTGCAGGTGGAATGGGCTCCACCAGCGGTGCTCGAGGCCTGCTTTCTTCCTCCTATTGCTGGTGGGTTGGGCTCCGCTGGTGGCCATGAAGCCTCTTTTCTTCTTCCTGCGGTGGCGGGTTGGGCTCTGGCGGCAGCATGCAGAGTATCCTCCTTTTTTATTTGCCAGCGGGGGATGGGAACTCCATTGAAATTTAGCTAAATATGTATCAGGCAGCAGAGTGAGGTGGCCACTGGGCATTTTGGAGGGTACTTTTGCTGCTTGAAAATTTTGCCATCTGAGGCAACTACCTCACCCTGCCTCATTATAGAACCATCCCTGGACGTAGAGGTAGGCTCCATGGAGTGTCAGTGTTTTGCCTTTGACACGTCGAGTCTCTGACTCCAGGGCGCCGGGTCAGGGGGATGGAGAGATGTTAGAGGAGGCCAGACTCAAGCAACTAACCCGAGATTTCTAGGATTCTACAATGTGGGAGGAAGACTTGCTGTGATTTCTCACTGACTCCTGTAACCCTGCTCTTTTTGTCACGCTGGGATCGCAGTTAGGCTAATTATGGTCAGGTCATAAACATCGATAACAATGATCATGCCCATTTGTAATGGACATGATTTGGCCATGCGCACAAGTTCTGAAGCCCACTAAGGGTTGGTTTCTTCTTACCCAACATGTTCTGAGAATAGTTCCAGAAAGTTCTCAAAAATGAAAATAGTTTCCAGTCTTTCATTCTTTCTTGTTTTTGTTTTTTTTTTTTGGTAGCACTGAAAAGTGCTGTTGTGGTGCTGCTCAGCCAGTGAGGCAACAAGGAAAAAAGGAAGCGGAGAGACAGAGTAATCATCCATACTCTAGCTCAGACTAAAAAAAGACTAAGGAACTTTCAGAGGCAACACTCGCACAGGAATTCCCACACATGCTCAGTACAGCTAAAGCTCTACTAGTTTGAAGAGACAAGTCCATTTGGTGCTGCTGGATGATGCCACCCATATATCATGGCTAATTCGGCCTGCTTAGACGAGAAACTTCATTTTCAAATGTTCAGACAGCTGGTTAGAGGAATCCATGTGTGCTGAAAGCACATAGAACAACAATCAGGGTCAGAGTATTTGTTTAATGATAGAATTGTTTTCACCTGACTAATTGAAGCCCTAATGAATCAATCAAGGGCGTTATTAACAACTTATTTAAAAAGTAACAATGAATCAACTGGAAGGGTGTCCAAACTTTTCAACATGCCATATTAACTGTTTTATTATTTTCAATTTATTAAAATCAGCAAATACATATTAACAATTGCATTAAAAATTGCAGAAAGATGTTGTGTTTAAGTTTGTATCATGCTGAGGGTGTGTCAGCTTCTATTCACTTAAAGATTCATTGAAACATACACTTTGACCAGGGGTGCCTAAACTCACAGGGGCGGATTTTAAAAGGCGCGTGAATAGCCTACTTTTGTTTGCGCTCCAGGCGCCAACAAAAGTACGCTGGATTTTAGTAGATACGCCCGCCGAGCCGCGCAGCCTACCCCCGTTCCCTCCAAGGCCGCTCCGAAATCGGAGCGGCCTTGGAGGGAATCCTCTAACGCCCTCCCCTCACCTTCCCCTCCCTTCCTCTACCTAACCCACCCCCCCGGCCCTGTCTACACCCCCCCTTACCTTTCTCCGGGGATTTACGCCTCCCGGAGGGAGAAGTAAATCCCCGCGCACGAGCGGGCCTCCTGTGCACCGGGCCGCGACCTGGGGGCGGGTACGGAGGGCGTGGCCACGCCCCCGGACCTCCCCGGGCCGTAGCCACGCCCCCGTACCCGCCCCCAAACCGCTGCCGACACGCCCCCGAAACGCCGCGACGACCGGGCCCGCCCCCGACACGCCCCCCTCGGAGAACCCCGGGACTTACGCGAGTCCCGGGGCTCTGCGCGCGCCGGGAGGCCTATGTAAAATAGGCTTCCCGGCGCGCAGGGCCCTGCTCGCGTAAATCCGCCCGGTTTTGGGCGGATTTACGCGAGCAGGGCTCTGAAAATCCGCCCCACACTGTATCCATCAGGGGAAGAAGATTATAGAATTTGTAGCCTGTATTCCCTAAGAGACTGTAGCATACATATCATGTCTTTTTGAGAAAAGGGGATTCTGGGATGCATAGTTTGTATTCTTCAGGAATTGTGTGAAATAGTCTCACCTCATTGTCCAGATCCACGCTATCAATGCTGCGCCTGCCCCTGGGCTGTCTAGAGACTGTTATCCTGCCTCCCACTTCCACCTCGGGGAACTCCCGTTCAAAGTCCTTCGTAATCCGGTGTTCCCTGACAGGGAGAAGAAATAGGAAGAGGAAAAGAGTGACGGTAATGAGATGGACATAGATAGCAAGCGAAAGAGAGAAATACAAAAAGAGAGAGAGGGGAGAATCATGTCAGGGTTGCAGTCTCATTCTGTGTTTCTCTCTGGCCCTCTAGTATCATTGGGAGCGACTGGTTTTATTTTCCACCTCCCTGCTGCCCAGGTCATCCTTGCATCTGATGAGTTCCACTACTGGTCCAGGCATTTTTGGCACTGTACTGGCAGTTGCCTTAAACCAATCTAACATTCTTGTACTATTGCTCCCAGTCTCCATGCACATGGATATGATGTCACATTGCTGTCATCTGCCAGAGTCTTTTTTGCCATGGCCCCCACTGCAAGCAGCAAGAGGCTGCGGCCAAGAATTGCTCAAGGACGATATCCTTGGCATCTTTTGTGTCTGTCTAGACCACTGGCCATTTGAAATTAGCCTTCTGGGTTGCTCTTACTCTACAATTTTCTAGGATTTGTTCACTTTCCAAAGAGCTGTTAGTTTATATATCCTCCTTGCAGCTTCTCTCTTCAAAGATGCCACTTGTTTACTCTCTATTCTCTTCTTCTCTCTGTCCTTTCACTTTCTTTCTGTTGTATTTGCCTATTTTCTCCTACAAGTAATCTCTAATATAGCATACAATTTATCAGTCTATCTCTGTCCTCAAATCCAACTGACACCCCACCTTAATGGAATATTAACAACCGAATCCCCATCAGTACCACATACTCCACTTCTTCACTACCCTCTTCTTCCATTCTGGATTTCTTTTCTTCATGTTATCTGTCTCTCCTTGAATATAACTGATACCTGCTAACTACTGAGGACACTGTCTCTTTGGCTGCCTTCTGTTTCCCATCTCTTTCTTTTCCTACACCCCAAGTTCTTGTATCTTGCCACATGAATGTCTATGTTCTATGTATCTTTCTCTTGTTCTATGTATCTTGCCACATGAATGTCGGTATAGAAAAGAGCAAAATAAATAAATAAATAAATAAATAAATAAGTTCTTCAGGCCATGGAGGTGGTATGGGTCTCACCTCCTTGATGGCTTCATCATACCATTCTGTAGTTCCCAGTTTATGTACAATCTTCATCACGTTCAAATTTCTCTGTTTCAAGTACTTTCTGCCCTTCTATCTGACTGTTACTGGAAGATTATGTCCCTTGATCCACTATTGATTTTTCTGGTTGATCTCGAGTCTCTCTTCAATATGTTCCAGTTCTCTTCCTCACTGATAATAGTTCTTCTAGGAGATTTCAATATATACAGTATTCAGAAAATACTGATATGATTGCCACTCTCTACCTGCTCCTCGCATGCATTTTCCCTTCTCCCATCTCCACCAACCTACTGGGCTAACTGCCAGCTTGATCTTATTTTCTATAGATTTTTCTCTGTGTCCCTCTATTCTATATGACTGTCCTAAATATCTGATTACTTAATCTAATATATGGTTTCGTTCCACCATCATTGTTCTCAAACCACATCTCTTTTTATCGTTCTCACTTGCCATTTGCAATTTTGGAAACATTAAGACTTTTTATTCCATCTCTATTAATCTCTCAGCTCTTTTAGGGTTCATGTCCCTAAAATACTACTCTACTCAGTTTCCCTTTTTCTTTTTGGCCTACTTAAGAAAGGTGGAAGGAAGGCCAAACAATTACTGACAAAGTTAAAAGGCAAGGTGAAAGAGGTTATTTTAGCAAAAAAAAAACCAACTTCCTTCAAAAATTGGAAGGATCCATCTGAAGAAAATAGGAGAAAGCATAACACTGTCAAGTTAAATATAAAACATTGATAAGAAGACTAAGAGAGAATTTGAAAAGAAGTTGGCCGTAGAGGCAAAAACTCCTAATAAAAACTTTAAAAAATATATCCACATCATGAAACCTGCAAGGGACTTAGTTGGACCGCTAGATGATCGAGGGGCTAAAGGGGCACTTAGGGAAGATAAGGTCATTGCAGAAAGACTAAATTAATTATTTGCTTCCATGTTTACTGAGGATGTTGGTGAGATACTGGTTCTGGAGATTGTTTTCAAGGGTGATGAATCAGATGAACTGAGCCAAATCACAATGAACCTGGAAGATGTAATAGGCCAGATCGACAAACTGAAGAGTAGCAAATCACCTGGACCAGATGGTATACACCCCATGATTCTGTAAGAACTCAAAAATGAAATTTCAGACCTATTAGTAAAAATTTGTAACCTATCATTAAAACTGTCCATTGTACCTGAAGACTGGAGAATGGCTAATGTAATCTTGATATTTAAAAAGGGCTCCAGGGGTGATCTGGGAAACGATAGACCAGTGAGCCTGACTTCAGTGCCAGGAAAAAATAGTGGAAACTAATATAAAGAACAAAATCACAGCTCCCCATGAGGAAAGGCTAAAGAGGTTAGGGCTATTCAGTTTGAGAAGAGATGACTGAGGGGGATATAGCTAAATTATTTACCTGTAATAGGTGTTATCCCAGGACAGCATAATGTAGTCCTCACATATGGGTAACGTCACTGGATGGACCCCTATCATGTAACAATTTTCTGTCAAAGTTTCTAGAAACGTTTGACTGGCACACTGAGCATGCCATGATCCCTCGAGCCACAGGGGTCGCCCTTCAGTCTCGTTTGTAGCAATAAGCATTAGCAAAAAATAAAATAATAAAACGTTTCGGACCCAACTCCCCAGGGTGGCAGGTAGGTTTTGTGAGGACTACATCCTGCTGTCATGGGATAACACCTATTACAGGTAAGCAATTTTGCTTTATCCCAGGATAAGCAGGATGATAGTCCTCACATATGGGTGATTAGCAAGCTACAGGCTGAGCCATCTTTGTTTTGGACCAACAGCATACAACTTGTGCAACAGGCACAACAACTGGTGTACTGTTGGGAAAAATGAGGCAGCCTGAAATCACAGCAGGTTGGAAGTGAAAGGAGTTGGAATCATGCTTGCTGGGCAGACTGGATGGGCCGTTTGGTCTTCTTCTGCCGTCATTTCTATGTTTCTATGGAAATAAGTTCTTTAAGGCAGATTGTTCAAAGATTGAATCTTGTCGTCCTTCCTTGTCTAGGCAGTAATGGGCTGCAAATGTGTGAAGAGAGCTCCATGCTGCAGCTTTGCAGATGTCAGCAATTGGTATGGAACAATAGTGTGCTACTGAAGTTGTCATTGCTCTGAGTGCGCCTTTACTCGTCCCTGGAGAGAAAGGCTTGCTTTTTCATAGCAGAAGTCTATACAGTCTGCTAGCCAGTTGTTTGCCCACTGCCATACCCGGTTTGTTTTTTGTCAAAAGAAACAAAGAGCTGGGTGGATTTACTATGGACTCTAGTGCGATCTAGATAATATGCTAGCACGCGTTTACAGTCCAAGGTGTGTAAAACTCTTTCGCCTTGGTGAGAGTGAGGTCTTGGAAGGAATGTGGGCAAATTTATAGACTGATTCAAGTGGAAATCTGTAACCACCTTGGGAAGGAATTTAGGGTGAGTACGGAGGACCACTCGGTCGTGTAGGAACCTGGTATAGGGTGAGTATGTTACAAGTGCTTGTAACTCACTAACTCTTCTGGCAGATGTAATAGCGACTAGGAAGAGAACTTTCCATGTAAGAAATTTAACATCGCAGGAATCTATGGGCTCAAAGGGAGAACGCATAAGCCTTGCTAGTTCTACATTAAAGGTCCCATTCTGTGATTGGTGGCCGTAACGGGGGTTTAAGTTGAATTAAACCTCTCATAAACCTACTGACATGGGGTTGTGCTGAAATCAGGGCATCCCCTACTCCCTTGTGGTAAGCTGAGATAGCACTCAGGTGTACCCTTACTGACAAAGTCTGTAGACCAGAGTCAGAAAGGTGCTAGAGATAGTCTAATAAAGATGTTGTGGGGCAGGAAAAGGGATCAATACTTTTCTGTGTGCACCACGTGGTGAACCTTTTCCACTTACAACGATAGGATTTTCGTGTGGAAGGCTTTCGTGAAGTGAGTACGCGGAGGCGCATGGCCCCATCGGGGGTGAAAATGGAGAATATGGAGCAGGATTTCAGGCTGGAGGAAACAGAGACGACCCGCTGGAACAAGTGGTGGGGAGCAGCAGAGGGAGAAACCTGACTCTGGAGCCTCTAACTTCGACACCTAATGGTGGCAAAGGTAGGGCGACGGTCTCAGAAGTGAGACATGAACGCTGCTTGCAATCTGGAAAATATGCCTCTATACATATGGGTTCTGGTGTTGAAATAACACAGAAGATAACCTTAGAAAATATATGGCTGGTGCTAATGGACTTAAAAGAATCTGTGGGTAATCTTGATACAAAGATTTCTGAAATCCAAAATCAAGATAAACAAACGGATACTGTGGTGAAAAATCATTCTGAGAAGCTAGAATGTTTGGAAAAACAGCTTAACCAAGTACAAAAGATTCAAACTGGAATAATGAAGGGAGAAGTAGCCAACTCTAGAAGGATTGAGATAATTGAGAATAATTCAAGACAAAATAACATCAGAATTTTGAATTTCCCCAGTGTAAAATTTATTTCACCACTTGAATAGTTTAAAAGATTTTTTGGGGAAAACTTACAGCTTTCCTTAGAAAAAATTCCACCTATTGAAAAAAATGTCTTTATAGTTTCTAAGAAGAAGGGAAAAAATGAGGGATTAAATCACTCTCAACAATTGAGTAACATTACAGATTTCTTAGAACAATCAATGGAAGAACAAGTGGAATCAAGAGGAACTTTGTGTGTAAGATTCCTGAAAATGGAGAACAGAGATAATATACTGAGGCTATTTCTCCGTAATCGAGAAAAACCTTACCTTGCACAAAAAATGTGGATGTATCCGGACATAACCAGGCCCATTCAAATAATAAGAAGAAATTTCCTACAGATGAGCCAAGAGGTCAAGGGTCTGGAGGCTCAGATGGTTGTTTATTTCCCCTGCAAATGTATAGTAAAACATTTAAACGAGAGATATGTGTTTTTGGATCTGTCAGAGCTCAAGAAATTTTTGGATGCCCGTGTTACTGATTAGTTATTATTCAGCTTGGTCACAGGTTATTGTAGAAATAAAGCATTTAGTCTCCCCCTTATTTCTTGGGGAAAAAATTCCTTATAATCGCTCCAATGTTATTTGTCTTGGATCTCCAGATTTCTTATAAAAGGTCTATTTCCGTTTAAATATTATATGCTGGCCTGTTTAAAGTAATGTTTCTTGATTGCCTTGATTGATGTATAAATATTAATGTAGGGGGCCACTATATATTTTGTTTTTGGAATTCCTGTTCAAATATATCCTTGTATGGACCATGTCATTGACAAGTGAATATTGCTGTCTATATTATGTTAAATGAGCATAAATAAAAAAACAAACAAAAAAAAACCCATCGTCAAGCTTTGGAATCGCTGGCCTCTTTGGTGGAAGAGCTTCGTTCCCAGCTACGAGATACAGCTTTGGCCAATCCCTGTGGGCCTATCGGCCTCCATGCTTCCTGCACCTCCTCGATACAATGGGGACCCACGCTCCTGTCTTGGTTTCCTTAACCAGTGCTTCATGCAATTTGCACTGCAACTCTCGTTGTTCCTGAAGGAAATCACCAAGGTGACCTTCATCCTGTCTCACCTGGAAGGGAAGGCTCTAGCCTGGGCCTCTCCCTCATGGGAACGCTCTGATCCCATACTTTCCAAGTTATCTGAAATCATCGCTCTCTTCAAGCAGACCTTCAGAGACCCAGGTCGCCAGGCTGTTGCTAGCCATAACCTACTCCACCTTTGTCAAGGATCACGGACCCTCTCTGAGTATACGGTGGAGTTTAGGACTCTGGCCACTGAGCTTGGGTGGCAAGAAGTTTGTCTGCAAGCCATCTTCCTAGATGGACTCTTCTGTGCTCTCAAAGATGAGCTCTCCGTCTGTGAGACTCCCACGTCTCTAGAGGACCTGATTTCCCTTGCCGGGAAGGTCGAACATCATCTCCAGCAAAGACGCCTAGAAGTAAAGGCTCCCCGCTCTCCTACATCATGTCCCACGGGTGTTCCCAGTCCTCCAGCGAAAATTTCAGCACCGGCACCCTCATCCGTGGTGGAACCTATGGAGGTGAACCTTGGGCGACTGTCTCCGAATGAACATCTCTGTCGGCGGAAGGAGGGACTTTGCCTTTACTGTGGCACTTCTGGACATCGTCTGCAGTCCTGCCTGGTGCATCCGGGAATCTGCAATGTCTGAGCCCGGTGGGGGCCCCGAGCTTAGGCGCAACTGTTACTGGCCCTCAACTCTTGCTTCCCGTGTCCTTGGACATCAAGGCCCACACCTTCGCCACTACTGCTCTTGTCGATACCGGAGCAAGTGGCAGCTTCATTATGGATGACATTGTCAAACTTTTGAACATTCCTCTTCAGCCACTAGAGGTGAGTCTCCATATCGCCTCCATCCAGGGAGAACATCTTCCAGGGCTCATCACCCACCAAACAGTGGCTGTTCATCTTACCGTGGGCACTCTCCACAAGGAGGAGATGTCCTTCTATGTATTAAAATGATCAACACATCCGGTTATCATGGGGCTGCCCTGGCTCCAGGCCCACGAACCCCAGTTCGATTGGCATTCCCTGCAGTTGGTGCAATGGGGCTCTAAATGCCAGAAGACCTGTTTATGTTCCGTATCTCCAGTAGTTCCTGTTCTGAAGTCTGTTACTTTTCCTGGTTTGCCTCCGCAGTACTCTGACTTCAAATATGTCTTCTCGAAGCAGAATGCGGATACCTTGCCTCCATTACGAAAGTCCAATTGCCCTATTGACCTACTGCCGGGCACAATGCCTTCCAAAGGCAGAACCTATCCATTGTCTCAACCCGAGACCCAAGCTATGTCTGAGTATATTAAAGAGAACCTAGAAAAGGGGTTCATTCATCCTTCTGATTTCCCTGCTGCCGCGGGGTTCTTCTTCATTAAGAAAAAGGACGGCGGTCTACGCCCTTGTGTTGACTACAGGGGGCTCAACGTCATAACTCGCAAAGACCGATATCCCCTGCTTCTTATCAGTGAGCTGTTCGACCGACTTGAAGGGGCACGGATCTTTACCAAGTTGGATCTGAGAGGTGCGTTCAACCTAGTACTCATCCAGCCTGAAGATATTTGGAAAACCGCATTTAATACGAGGGACGGTCACTATGAATAAACTGTGATGCCCTTTGGGCTATGCAATACCCCAGCGCTCTTTCAACACCTTATGAATGAAATCTTCCGAGACCTCCTGTACTTCTTCGTAGTCGTATATCTTGACGACATCCTGATCTTTTCCAAAGATATTGAATCTCATCAAGATCATGTTCTGATCGTCCTTCAACGTCTGAGAGAGAACCATCTGTATGCTAAGATGGAAAAATGCCTGTTTGAACGCAATCACTTACCCTTCTTAGGGTATATCATATCCGATCGAGGATTCTCTATGGATCTAGAGAAGGTCCAAAGGATCCACGACTGGCCCCAGCCAGTAGGCCTACGGGCCTTACAACGTTTCCTTGGCTTTACCAATTATTACCGGAGCTTCATTGCCAATTATTTTACCTTAGTTGCCCCACTTACCGCTATGACCAGAAAAGGGGCCAACACTTGGGTATAGACACCTAAAGCGCAAGCCGCCTTTCAGACGATTAAGGAGGCTTTCTGTTCTGGCCCTTACCTTCAGCATTTGGACCCTAGACGTCCGTTCGTCGTAGAAGTTGACACCTCTGCAATTGGCGCAGGAGCTGTCTTGAGCCAGTTTTCCCCTAAGGGTAAACTGATACCCTGCTCATTCTACTCACATAAGTTCTCTCCTTCGGAACAACGCTATACCGTTGGTGACCGAGAACTCCTCGCAGTCAAGTTGGCACTCCAAGAGTGGCGCCCCTGGTTGGAAGGGGCACAACACAAGTTTACTATGTTCACTGACCATAAGAACCTTGAGCACTTTAAAGAAGCTCAGCTCCTGAATCCCCGATAAGCCCGATGGGCACTCTTCTTTGAACGGTTCAACTTCGTTCTTTGTTTCTGCCCAGATTCCAAGAACCTCCATGCTAATGCACTATCAAGATCATTTGAACCTGAAGATGTCCCTGCAGTTCCCAGCTTCATCATAGATCCCGCCTGTATATCCCTTGCTGTGACCATTACAGTCCCTATTGGAAAGACCGTAGATTATGTGAACGGGTTCTGAAATGGGCCCATGATTCAAAATTGGCAGGACACCCGGGTCATGCCAGGACCTTAGAGATGATACGAAGACACTATTGGTGGCCCAACATGGTGCAAGACTCTTGAAACTATGTGGACTCATGTCCCATCTGCGCCCAACAGAAACCGCCTACTGGGAAACCTTGGGGCTTACTTCAACCACTTCCAGCAACTACCGAGCAATGGCCCAGCATCTCAACGGACTTTATTACTGTCCTGCCTCCATCCCAGAACAATACCGTAATTTGGGTCATCATCGACCGTTTTTCGAAGATGGGTCACTTTATTCCCTTGCTGGGCCTTCCTTTGGCTCCAGAACTAGCTAAGTTGTTTTTGAAAAACATTTTTTGCCTGCATGGACTCCCCAAGGAGATTGTATCCAATCGGGGACCACAGTTTGCTGCCAAGTATTGGCGTTGCCTATGTAAGAAGTTTAATATTGCCTTAAGTTTCACATCGGCCTATCATCCACAGGCCAATGGTCAAGCCGAAAGGACCTATCGGACCTTGAAGACATTCCTCCGTTCCTATGTAAATGATCAACAGGATAACTGGTCTGATCTTCTTCCCTGGGCTGAGCTGTCGCACAATACCTATGTTGCTGCAGCCACCGATGTATCTCCCTTCTCTGTGGTATTCGGACGGCAACTCCGGCTGCCTCTTCCAGTTCCTCTGACCGTTTCTTCTCCAGCAGCTCAATCCATGGCACACACCATTTGTCAAGTTTGGAACCAAGTAAAAGAGCGCCTTTCCCAGGCTGCTGAACACTCCAAGCGTACTTCGGATGCCCGTAGACGTCCTGCTCCACTCTACTGCCCTGGCCAGAAAGTGTGGCTAAGTGCTTGACACATACAACTGAGACTTCTCTCTCATCGCTTGGTTCCTAAGTACATTGGACCATTCCCTGTAATACGAAGAGTAGGAGCTGTTTCGTATCAACTCCAGCTACCTCGTACCATGGGTATCCATAACCCGTTCCATGTGTCCTTATTGAAGCTGTTGGTCCTCTCCTGGCCCTCACGTACAGGATCAGACCAAGGGTCCATCAAGCCTAGCATCCTGTTTCCAACAGTGGCCAATCCAAGTCATATAAAAGGCTGATTTTACTTAAATACACATCAGTGAAACAGTTAAGAACATTGCTTAAGCATATGTTGACTCATGAAATGCCAAATATTGTTGTATTCAGAGAAAACGTTATATGAGGCTGTTTTGCTTGCTGAATATTGCTGTGCTCAAAGAGGAAGTTATCTGAGGCTGTCTGACAAGCAGAAAAGATGCAAATGTGATAGAAAATTGTTTTTAACATATTACTGTGAAATACTTATTGTAAATTTGTTTTTTTATTAAGGACTTAAAGTAAGCACAATCCTAAGTAAATAGATGTGCTTTCTTATTGGGACCCTTTGCATAGCTTCCTGCAGACCAGAGAAGGAAATGCTTTGAACTCTCATACAGGTCGATACAGTAAAGTGTGCTCCGTCGGAGCGCACTGTCAGCCTGCTCTGGACGCGTGTTTTCCCTTACCCCTTATTCAGTAAGGGGAGGAAAACACGCGGCCCACCCGCGGCACCTAATAGCGCCCTCAACATGCAAATGCATGTTGATGGCCCTATTAGGTATGCACGCGCGATTCAGTAAGTAAAATGTGCAGCCAAGCCACACATTTTACTCTAAGAAATTAGCGCCGACCCAAAGGTCGGCGCTAATTTCTTCCGGCGCCAGGAAAGTGCACAGAAAAGCAGTAAAAGCTGCTTTTCTGTGCACCCTCCGACTTAATATCATAGCGATATTAAGTTGGAGGTCCCCAAAAGTAAAAAAAAGTAAAAAAAAAAAAATTTGAATTCGGCCCGTGGCTGTCGGGCCGAAAACCGGACGCTCAATTTTGCCGGCGTCCGGTTTCCGAGCCCGTGGCTGTCTACGGGCTCGAGAACCGACGCCGGCAAAATTGAGCGTCGGCTGTCAAACCCGCTGACAGCCGCCGCTCCAGGCCAAAAGGAGGCGCGAGGGACGCGCTAGTGTCCCTAGCGCCTCCTTTTCCTCGTTTGCACCGCGTCGCCTAATTTGCATACTGGATCGCTCGCACCGGCCAAGGGCCGGTGCGTGCGCCGGGAGAGCGGGCGTTCGTCCGCTCTCCCGCGGTTTTACAGTATCGGGCTGATAGTTAACTGCTTCTAACAGAAAGACTGTCTATATCAGAGAATGATGAACTAATAGAAAACTACATTTTACTTTAGTAAAATGTAAAGATATTCATTCCCTGGGCCCCTCTGTTCCTCCAGAGTTGGCTTAGTTGTAACAGACAACAAAGAAAGAACCATGCATATGCCTTTTGATAGCCTATAAAAGTAAGCCAGATAGGAAACACTGCGGAACAGATGGAAGAGACTTGAACTGATCTGATCCTGATACTGAGCCCTCATCTCTTGGGAGAGACACTATACTCATCAGGACCACAACCACTGGAGAGTTGCTATACTTGCTAGAAAGGAGCGAGGTGAGAGACCAAAACTCATCTGATTGCTTTCAGAGCAATCACAATACTTTTCCTTTCTCTTTTTCTCTCTCAGTCATTCTCATAAGTGGCCCTATAAAATCAATGTACTTATCAGAATATTGTTTTTGCTTATACTGCATTTATCATAAGCAGTGTTTTTTTATTATAACCAATTGCTTTTATTATAATATATACATATATATATATATTAGTGCTTCATGTATAATTTTCACTAGGCAACAAACAGCACCAAAGGGTAAAATGTAAAACTAATATTTTATTAAACTTTTCCTCTCTCCGCATCCTCTTACAATCTGTCCCCCCCCCCCCCCCCCCCAATTCTTTCCTTGGGGAACAGAAACTACAAAGGAGTGTACCTGAACCGAGCTCTGTCCTAAATACTTGATGCAAATACTTTAAAAATTCATCTGAAATTGCAGCCCGGGGGTGGGGTGGGGGGGTGGGGGGAACTATCTCAGAGAATGCGGTAAAGGAAAATTAGTTCTTACCTGTTAATTTTCATTCCTGTAGTACCACGGATCAGTCCAGACCGTGGGTTGAGCCTCCTGTCCAGCAGATGGAGACAGACCAAAACCGAAAAGGGTATCCCATATCAGGACAGAGCCTACCCTGCAGCCCTTCAGTATAACCATTGTCAAAGCAAAAAAGAACTAAGAAAACCCAGTAAAGAGATCAAGCAAGTAAACACAACTCAAAAGAGTAACAGACGAAACAATTATGAACAAGGAATGGACTCTGTAAAATAGTGCTCTTGCATATCCTTGGACATCATATAGATGCTTCCGGTGTCCTTAAGATAATGATAGGTGATAGTCATCCAGAGACCTGTAGGAAGAGCTTCGAGCGGACGGCAGAAAAGGAAGAAAAAACCCAGGGAAGGGTATCTGGACTGATCCATGGTACTACAGGAACGAAAATTAACAGGTAAGAACTAATTTTCCTTTCCCTGTACGTACCCAGATCAGTCCAGACCGTGGGATGTACCAAAGCTTCCCTAAGCCGGGTGGAACCGAGACAGTCCCACTCGAAGCACCTGCCGCCCAAATGAACCAAAAACTGGGGCATGCAGGTCTAGACGATAATGCCGAGCAAAAGTATGCAGGGATGTCCATGTAGCAGCCCTGCAGATTTCATGCAGAGAGACCGACTGACTCTCCGCCCACGAAGTAGCCTGAGAACGCAAGGAGTGAGCCTTCAAGCCCTCAGGAACTGACCAGCCTCGGCAAATGTAAGCCGAGGCAATCGCTTCTTTCAGCCACCGAGCAATAGTAGTCCGAGAAGCCTGTTTTCCCCTATTCGGAACACTCCAAAGGACAAAAAGATGATCGGAGATTTGAAACTCATTGGTGACTTGGAGATAATGGAGTAACACCCGTTTCACATCAAGCTGGCGAAGATCGTCCCCATCGGGACCCGCGACATCCTCCGCAGAGAATACCAGAAGCTCCACCGACTAACATGGAAGGAAGAAATTACCTTCGGCAAAAAGGAAGGAACCGTTTTGAGAGAGACTCCTGAATCCAAAGATCGCAGAAAGGGCTCCCGACAGGACAGCACCTGAATCTCCGAAACCCGACGAGCGGAACAAATAGAAACTAAGAAAACCGCCTTAAACGTAAGGTCCTTTATTGTAGCCCGACGGAGAGGTTCGAACGGAGCCACACAAAGAGCCCAGAGAACTAAATTGAGATTCCAGGATGGACATGTGGGTCGGACGAGGGGGTCTCAAGTGTTTGGCGCCCTTCAAGAACCGAGCAATGTCTGGGTGAGACATGACTGAGAAAAGAACGAATTGAAGGACAGACCCTTGGAGAGGCCCTTTTGAAGGAAGGAAAGGACCACGGATACCAGTGCCGAACGCGCCGAGACACCCGAGTCAGCACAGACATTGTCAAAGACCTTCCAAATGCGGACATAAGCTAACGAAGTAGATGGCTTACGCACCTGCAGAAGGGTGGTAATCACCCCTTCCTTGTAGCCTTTATGCCTCAGCTGTCGCCGTTCAAAAGCCAGGCTGCTAGACAAAAGCCATCCGCTTGGTCGAAAAATATGGGACCCTGCCATAGTAGACGAGGAAGATGGCTGAGACGCAGAGGGCCGTCCGACGCCAGATTGACCAGACCCGCGAACCACGGCCTGTGGGGCCATTCGGGAGCTACCAGAATGACTGGTCCCTCGTGGAGTTCTATTCTTTGGAGAACTTTTCCCACGAGAGGCCACGGAGGAAACACATAAAGGAGGACATCCAATGGCCACGATAGAGCGAGGGCATCCACTCCCTCCGAACAGTGCTCCCTCCAACGGCTGAAGAACCTGTTGGCCTTGGAGTTGGTCAAAGTCGCCATGAGGTCCAGGTGCGGAGGGCCCCACCTGTTGGTGATCAAGGTCATGGCTTCGTCCGAGAGCTCCCACTCTCCTGGATCGAGACGCTGGCGACTGAGGAAATCGGCCTGCACATTCTCCTTGCCCACTATGTGGGAGGCCGCTAGACAATCCAGATGTCGTTCAGCCCAGGCAAGGAGTCGGCTGGCTTCCAGAGCCACTAAGCGACTCTGTGTGCCCCCCTGCAAGTTGATATAAGCTACTGTCGTTGAGTTGTCGGAGAGGACCCTCACTGCCTTGCCTCAGAGCAGAGGTAAAAACTCCTGAAGAGCTAGGCGTACTGCCCGGGCTTCCAGCCGATTGATGTGCCAGCAGGCTTGGACCAGGGAGCAATAACTCTGAGTGGACTGAGACTGGCAGACTGCCCCCCAGCCAATGAGACTGGCATCCGTGGTGACTATGATCCACTGTGGAGTCCGAAGAGGCATTCCCTTCAGAAGATGCGGAAGCGAAAGCCACCACTGTATGTCAGCGATGGTAGAGACCGAAAGCGGGAGAACCGTTTGAAACTGTTCCAACACCGGTTGCCATCGGAATAGCAAAGCTCTCTGTAATGGACGCATATGCGCAAAAGCCCAGAGGACAAGGTCGATGGTGGAGGCCATAGTCCCCAGGACCTGGAGGTAGTCCCACGCTGTCGGGAGCAGGAGCGAGATAAGGTTGTGTATTTGGTTGACGAGCTTGGATGCTCGAGCATGGGGCAGAAACACTTTTCCGACCCGAGTATCGAAGCGCGCACCCAGAAATTCCAACACCTGGGAAGGCTGTTGATGGCTCTTGGGAAAGTTTACTATCCACCCGAGAGAGGTAAGAAGATCCAGGACCCGGCTGACCGCCTGTTTACAGAGGACTTCCGATTTGGCTCGCATTAGCCAGTTGTCCAGGTAAGGGTGGACTAGGACTCCTTCCCGTCAGAGAGCCGCCACCACCAACACCATGACTTTGGTGAAAGTACGCGGCGCGGTGGCTAGACCGAAGGGAAGCGCCCAGAACTGAAAATGCTGGCCCAGCACGTGGAAGCGGAGATACGTCTGGTGCGCGGGACGAATCGGGATGTGCAAATACGCCTCTATTAAGTCGAGAGAGGCCAGGTATTCGCCAGGATGAACAGCTGCTATGACCGCCCTCAGGGTCTCCATACGAAAATGAGGTACCTTGAGGGCCCGGTTGACTCTCTTGAGGTCTAGAATCGGGTGGAAGGAATCCTCCTTCTTTGGGACGACGAAGTAGATGGAATACTGGCCGGAGTCAGCCTCCATCTCTGGAACCGGGACAATGGCTCCCAGCTGTAGAAGCCTGGCAAGAGTTTGAGCCACCGCTTCCCGCTTCAGACGACCGCACGGTGAGACTACATAGAGGTCAAGTAGATCTCGAAAAAATTCTAACACGTAACTGTCTTGGATAATCTCGAGGGCCAATGGTCCGATGTGATCTTGACCCATTCCTCGAAGAATAGGGAGAGGAGACCCCCTAGATTGGGGACGGAGGAATGGGTTGACCGAATCTCATTGGGAAGCGGGCTTCAGGGTGGTACGCTGAGTTGCTCCGTCACAGAAGGTCCAACGCCCTCGAAAGGGCTGAGACCAAGACTGAGACCGCAAAGGATAGCCATGAGCAGAAGCACCATGCCCCTGAGCCGCATATCAATGTTGACCCCGAAACTGGGTCCGGGAAGGCACAAAAGCTCGGGACTGTTTCAGTCGGTCCTCCAGCAGCTTGTGAACCTTGTTCTCACTCAAGGAGTTAATGAGCTGCTCAAGGTCTTCGCCAAAAAGAAACTTACTCTTGAAAGGCAAAGTGCCCAATCGCACCTTGGACGCTAGGTCCGCTGACCAACTGCGTAACCAGAGGAGCCATCTGGCGGAAACCGCCGAGGCCATTGCCTTGGCCTGAACACGGAGAAGATCGTATAGGGCGTCCGCCCCATATGCAATAACACCTTCCAACCTTTCAGCCTGCTCAGCTTCTGCAGGGGGAAGGTCCTGGGTGCCGAGTAATTGCTGAACCCACCTAAGGCTGGCCCGCTGCATGAGACTGCTGCAAATAATCACCCGAACACCTAATGCCAGTACCTCGAAGATACGCTTGAAGTGGAACTGAAGTTTGAGATCCTGTGCATCCTTCAAGGCTGCAGCCCATACCACCGGAATAGTGGTGTGCTTAGTTACAGCGGAGACGGAAGAATCCACTGTGGGAATTTTCAGCAATTCCAGGCAGTCCTCTGCGGAGCAATTCCAGGCAGTCCTCTGCGGAGCAATTTGAGCATGGGGTGAAAAGGAAAAGCCGAAGCCTGGGCCCGGAGTCCCGCCAGGACTGGATCCATGTATTTAGGTAGTGCTGCCGTAAGAGTGTCCGCCGGTGGACTTTCAACTCCTAATTCCTGGAGGACAAAAGGAATGAGGGGTTCCAATTCTTACTTCTGAATTAAGCGGAATACCCTGGGATCATCCCCTTCGAGAGGGGGAAGTGATTCTGCCAAATCTGCAGCCGGATCTGGATCCGGGTTTTCCAAAGGTGCCAGAGGGTCCGGGCAGGAGGGGGCCCCTGGGACCCGGACTGCCCCCTGCAGCTCCGGGGCCGCAGGGGCGTGCGGAGGGTCCTACCACGGAAGCTTGGCCGGCGGGGGACCTGGGGAGGGGTCCTCCTCCTCCTGCAAGCTGGCCAGGTAGGATTTGTGCATGAGGAGCACAAATTCGGAAGAAAAATGAGGCCTAGACTTGCCGAAGGGGGGGGGGGACGGGACGGGACGGGACACCCCATCCGGGGGCCTCACGGGGCTCAATTCGGGGGAAGAACCCACAAAATAATCCTCCCCTGCGCCGAGCAGCCCCGAATCGGGAGAGGAAAATTAGTTCTTACCTGTTAATTTTCGTTCCTGTAGTACCACGGATCAGTCCAGACTGTGGGTTGAGCCTCCTTTCCAGCAGGTGGAGACAGATCAAAACTGAAAGGGTATCCTATATGAGGACAGAGCCTACCCTGCAGCCCTTCAGTATAACCATTGTCAAAGCAGAAAACAACAAAACAAGAATAGGATCAAGCAAGTAACCAAAAAGCTCAATTGAGCAACTCCAGAACAATGTGAAGAACATGGTATGACTATACGCTCTTGCATATACTTGGTGCTTGAACAACCAAGGTTTCTGGTGTAATTGCTCAGTGTTCTTGCAAAAAATGAAGTGCTAACAAACTGTAAAAACAAGATCATATTACTCCTGTTCTGATTAATTTACACTGGTTACCGATCTTACAGGGAATACAGTATAAGGCATGCTGCATTGTACACAAAGCGATACATGGTCAAAAAAACAGATTGGCCGAATTTTTTAATTCGGCTTCACACCCCACAAAGATCATTAAGATCAGCCAATAAGGGACTATTGCAAATCCCGTCAGTAAATTCAGCCCACCTCATACTAGTACGGGACAGATCCATCTCTATTGCTGGTCCCTGTATTTGGAATACAATGCCCGTTGAACTACGTCTGGAAACTAAATTTAAGGCGTTTAAGAAAGCACTGAAGACTTGGCTCTTCGAGCAGGCCTACGCAGACCATTTAGAGGAAAGAAGTAGTTAGAACGAATAAGCGATTATTTTAAAGTTTTTTTTACCCGTCCTTTTATTAATAATTTTATTTTGTTTAAATATCTTATTGTATTTTAACTACCAGAATTTATAGTTGCTTTTATGATTCTATGATGTGAACCGTTGTGATGTTTCTTGCGAATGACGGTATACAAAATTTTTAAATAAATAATAAATAAATATCAAGGTCTGCGAATCTGCAATAACAAGCTTCGAGAGGACAGCAGTAAAAGGACAAACAGGGAAGGGTGTCTGGACTGATCCGTGGTACTACAGGAATGAAAATTAACAGGTAAGAACTAATTTTCCTTTCCCTGTACGTACCCGGATCAGTCCAGACCGTGGGATGCACCAAAGCTTCCCTATCCTGGGTGGGACTGAGACAGTCCCGTTCGAAGCACTTGCCGCCCAAAAGAACCAAAAACCGGTGCTCGCACATCCAGACGGTAATGGCGAGCAAAGGTATGTAGTGATGTCCATGTGGCAGCCCTGTAAATCTCTTGCGGAGAAACAGATTGACTCTCCGCCCAGGAAGTAGCTTGAGAACGCAACAAATGAGTTTGTTTTTTTTTTTAATTTAATATTTTTGAAATTATAACATTACATGCAATGAAATAATCAAGGAATTTAAAGAAATAATCACAGTACATTAGTACAAAGAAAACAATATAGTTCACATCTCTAATAATACAGCCCACGTTCTGGGGAGAGAAGGAGAGCGGATATGGCAGCAACATCTTAGTTTTTGCAGCCTTTTACCCTTCATTGCAACTTGCCATTTAAGTACTAGTCTTATCCCTAATAAACTGTTCTAAATGTAAAGGATCCAGGAATACAAACTTATTATTATTATACGTTATTAGACATTTACAGGGATATTTCAAAAAATAGGTAGCACCTAAATCCAGAACCTTTTGCTTGTATACCAGAAAAAGTTTCCTGCGAGCTTGTGTAGCTCGGGAGACATCAGGAAAAATTTGGACTTTTTGTCCACAAAAATTAAACTGTTTATTCTGAAAATATTTACGAAATATTTCTTCCTTATCACATTTTAACAAAAATGATACAAGCAGAGTGGCTCTGTTAGGAATATTATCTAAGGAATCCTCTAAAAATGTGGTGATACCAGGACTTTCTAAAATGTCCATCCCCCCTTCATCTGGTTTACTATTTTTTTCCTATGTACACCTAATAGGAATATAATAGATTTTTGATATAATAGGTATCTTGTCCTCCTCATAGGACAATATCTCTATCAGATATTTTCTCAAGATTTCTCTTGGGGACAATAGTCTAGTACAAGGAAAATTTAACAGACGCAAATTGTTAGACCTCATTTCATTCTCTAATGTCTCAAATTGGTTATATATAAACAATCTATCTTTTATAAATGATGTTGTCACTCCCTGCAATGGGAGTAATTGAGCATTAATTTTGGAAATATGAGTTTCTGTATTTTTTAATCTTGTATCCTGTTCACCCAATTTAGCACAAGTCTATACAGAAAAGCTATGTATTTGGGATATAGAGCTGGAGAGTTTCTTATCTACAGTTGAGACCAATTTCCAAATATCTTTTAGTGAAACTGACTCTGGTTCTACTTCCACTTCCAACTTATCGGACATATCTGGTATAACGGTAGGAATAGGTAAAAGAGCATTACTCTCTTTAACCTCCTTATTAACTTCATTTATTGAAATCACATTCCCTTCCCCACCTACAATCCCTCCCTCAGCTACTTGCTGCGGATTGATGTTGGTGGGAGAGATCACTCCCGTTAACCCAGATACTGTCCCAATGTCCGAATGCAAAATTGCAGGTTGAGGGGGTGGCTGCTGTGACCCAGGGCTTAATGAAATCCCCGAGGGTGAATTAACCCCGGAGCAATCCCTCATGGATGACTCACCCAGGTGAAATACGTGGTCATCCATCGGTCCAACTCTTGCAGATGATAAAGGAAGTGGGGAAGAAGTCCAGTTCTTTGATTTCCTTTTCTTGCCCATTTTTTCCCCAGGGGCGCGCGGCTTCGGCTGTGCGCCGCAGTTCCCTGTTTAAAAAGATTTTCCGGGCTCCACCCGATGACGTCGGGGCCGAAGGGTCACGCCCCCTCTCTCCTCCGGCGGCAACGCGGCCAGCAGGGAAACGTGCAGGCAAGTCTCTCTGGGGTCCTTGCGGCCATCAGGGCCCTCCTCTGCTCCTGCCCTGTACGCCGCAGTTCCCTGTTTAAAAAGATTTTCCGGGCTCCACCCGATGACGTCGGGGCCGAAGGGTCACGCCCCCTCTCTCCTCCGGCAGCAACGCGGCCAGCAGGGAAACGTGCAGGCAAGTCTCTCTGGGGTCCTTGCGGCCGTCAGGGCCCTCCTCCGCTCCTGCCCTGTACGCCGCAGTTCCCTGTTTAAAAAGATTTTCCGGGCTCCACCCGATGACGTCGGGGCCGAAGGGTCACGCCCCCTCTCTCCTCCGGCGGCAACGCGGCCAGCAGGGAAACGTGCAGGCAAGTCTCTCTGGGGTCCTTGCGGCCGTCAGGGCCCTCCTCCGCTCCTGACAACAAATGAGTTTTTAGGCCCTCCGGAACCGCCTGACCTTGTCAAATATAGGCTGAGGAAACCGCCTCCTTCAACCACCGTGCAATAGTGGTCTTAGAAGCCTGTTTGCCCCGATTGGGACCACTCCAGAGGACAAAAAGGTGATCAGAGACCCGAAAGTCATTGGTGACCTGGAGATACCGGAATAGAACTCGTTTGACATCAAGTTTACGAAGATTGCCTCCAGCGGCACCTGCAATCTCCTCTAGTGAGAATGCTGGAAGCTCCACCAACTGATTGACATGGAAGGTGGAGACACCTTTCGGCAAGAAGGAAGGCACGGTCTTGAGGGAAACACCTGAATCGGAGAAACACAAAAAAGGTTCCCGACAGGACAATGCTTGGATCTCGGAAACCCACCAAGCGGAGGAGATAGAAACAAGAAAATTGTCTTGAGTGTGAGGTCCTTTACCGTAGCCCGATGGAGGGGTTCGAATGGGGCAGCACAGAGGGCCTGGAGGACCAGATTAAGACTCCATGACGGACAAGTAATGCGAGCGGGCGGACGCAGATGCTTGACTCCCTTAAGCAACAGAACCACGTCCGGGTGGCCCGCTAAGGGATGACCCTCGACCCGTCCAAGGAGAGCGCCGAGAGCGGAAACATGCACGCACAAGGAACTGAAGGAAAGGCCCTTCTGTAGAAAAGAAAGAACCAACAAGACTGGGGCGGAGGGCGCTGAGACACCCGACTCCTCACAAGCAGTCTCAAAGACCTTCCAAACGCGCATGTAAGCTAGAGAAGTCGACTGTTTCCGGGCTTGCTGCAAAGTGGAGATAATCTCCTCCTTATAGCCCTTATGCCTCAGGCATCTCCATTCAAAAGCGATTGGCCTGGTCGAAAAATACAGGCCCCTTCCGAAGTAGACGAGGAAGATGGCCTAGCCGGAGAGGTCCGTCCGTCACCAGGTTGACGAGATCCGCGAACCATGGTTTGCGAGGCCATTCGGGTACTACCAGAACCACAGGCCCTCGGTATAGATCTATTCTCCTTAGAACTTTTCCCACCAGAGGCCACGGAGGGAACACGTACAGAAGGACGTCCGTGGGCCAAGGGAGAGCCAGAGCATCCACTCCCTTCGAGCCATGCTCCATCCAGAGGCTGAAGAACCGATTGGCCTTGGCATTGCTCAGGGTCGCCATGAGGTCCAGGTAAGGGGGACCCCACCTGTCGACGATCAGATCCATGGCTTCTTCTGAGAGTTCCCACTCTCCCGGATCGAGCGACCGACGACTGAGAAAATCGGCCTGAACATTCTCCTTGCCCGTGATGTGGGAGACCGCCAGGCAATCCAGATGTCGTTCCGCCCAGTCGAAGAGTCGGCTGGCTTCTAGGGCCACCAGGCGACTGCGAGTGCCCCCCTGACAGTTGATGTAAGCCACGGTGGTGGAGGTGTCAGAAAGAACCCTCACCGCTTTTCCGCGTATCAGGGGAAGAAACTCCTTCAGAACCAAACGCACCGCCCGGGCCTCCAACCGATTGATGTGCCAACGAGTCTGAACCAGCGACCGGATCCCCTGAGTGGACTGGGAGAGGCAGACCACACCCCAGCCCGAGAGACTGGCATCCATGGTTACTATCGTCCACTGTGGAGATTGAAGAAGCATGCCCCGGAGAAGATGAGGACACGAAAGCCACCACTGCAAGACGGCGACGGTAGAGTCCAAATGAGGGAGGACTATATGAAACTGTTCTGACACCGGCTGCCAACGGGATAGCAAAGCTTTCTGTAACGGTCGCATATGAGCAAAATCCCAAGGAACTAGGTCGATGGTGGAAGCCATGGAACCCAAGACCTGCAGGTAGTCCCAGGCCGTTGGAAGAGGCAGCGAGAGCAGGTTCCGAACCTGGTTGATCAATTTGAGGGCCCGCGCCCGAGGCAAGAATACCTTGCCTACTCGAGTGTCGAAGTGGGCTCCCAGGAACTCTAACGTCTGGGAGGGCTGAAGCTTGCTCTTGGAAAAATTCACGATCCAACCGAGAGACGCAAGGAGAGTTAAGACCCGATCCACCGCCTGTCTGCAAAGAGCCTCCGACTTGGCCCTTACAAGCCAGTTGTCCAGATAGGGGTGGACTAGGACTCCTTCCCGGCGAAGGGCAGCCGCCACCACCACCATGACCTTGGTGAAGGTGCGTGGAGCGGTCGCGAGGCCGAAAGGTAGCGCCCGAAACTGGAAATCCTGGTTGAGGATGTGGAAGCGAAGATACTTCTGGTAATCGCGGTGAATCGGAATATTTATTTATTTAATTTATTTATTTAACACTTTTCTATACCGACCTTCATGAAAAAAATTCACATCAGATCGGTTTACATATAACAGGGGGATAACATTGACCAACCATTTAACAAGAAGCGAAAGTTACATATAACAAGGAGGTAGAACTTGGTGTGGCTAGGGTAGCCTGAGGTAAAGGACAGAGTATCTGAATAAATTAAACAAAGGCATAAAATATAACGTTTAAGCTAGGCGAGGCACCTAGTCAGGAAGGTGAAGTCTTGTCTGGTCGGGTATTGAAGGTTTTGAGAGTTAAGGGAAGGCTTGGAGGAAAAGCCAGGTCTTAAGTTTTTTCCGAAAGGTTAGAGGGCAGGGTTCTAGCCTGAGGTCAGTGGGCATGTTATTCCAAATGGCCGGGCCCGCTGTAGAGAATGCTCGTTCTTTGGTGGTGGATAGACGTGTGGATTTCGTAGGGGGAACTTGCAGGGTGCCTTTATACGCTTCTCTGATGGGTCTTGAGGAGGAGTATGATTTGAGTGGATCTGGAGGTCTAGTTGTTGCTGATTGTGAATAGTTTTGTGGAATACGGAGAGGGCCTTGTGTAAAATTCTGTATTTTATTGGCAGCCAATGAAGGTCCCGGAGAATGGGGGTGATGTGTATTCCCCGGTTGGTGTTAGTTAGGATTCTAGCCGCTGCATTTTGGAGCATCTGTAATGGTTTAATGGAAGAGATGGGTAGCCCAAGGAGGAGAGCGTTGCAGTAATCAGTTTTGGAGAAGAGCGTGGCTTGAAGGACAGTTCTAAAATCCTGGAAGTGGAGGAGTGGTTTGAGCCTTTTCATAACTTGTAGTTTGTAAAAACAATCCTTGGTAGTATTGTTGATGGATTTCTTAAGATTCAGATGGTTATCGAGGATTATTCCTAGGTCCCTTACTTGCGTGATCTGGGTGTTGGGAGATGTCGGATGGGCTAGGACCGTGTGGTCGGAGGAGATGAGATGGAGTTCTGTCTTGGCCGCGTTGAGGACCAGGTTCAAGCTGGTGAGGAGGTGGTTAATAGATTGGAGGCAATTTTCCCAGCGGTTGAGTGTTTTAGGAAGGGATTCTGTAATGGGGATCAGAATCTGTACATCGTCTGCATAGAGGTAGTGTATCAATTTTAGGTTTGTCAGCAGTTGACAGAGGGGTAGGAGGTATATATTGAAGAGGGTTGGTGATAGGGAGGAGCCTTGGGGTACACCTAAAGTTGATTTGATGTCTGGAGATTCTTTATTATTAATTTTTATTTTGAAGCTTTTGTTGCTGAGGAAGGAGTTGAACCATCTGAAGGCAGATCCTGATAAACCGATGTCGGAAAGGCCATTTAGTAAGATGGCATGATTCACGGTGTCGAAGGCGGCGGAGATGTCTAGAAGGACTAGGAGGAACGAGTGTCCTTTGTCAAGGCCCATGAGGATGTGGTCTGAGAGGGAGATAAGGAGTGTTTCTGTGCTGAACGATTTACGAAAGCCATATTGGGAAGGATAGAGGATTTGATGCTCTTCCAAGTAATCAGTGAGTTGAGTATTTACCAATTTCTCCATGATTTTCGCAAGAAAAGGGAGGTTAGAGATGGGGCGGAAATTGGCGGGTTCTTTTGTGTCCAGGTTGGGTTTTTTCAGGAGGGGTTTGAGAGAGGCAGTTTTTAGCCTGTCAGGGTAGATTCCTTGGGAAAGTGAGCAGTTTACGATGTTGGCCAGAGGTCTTGAGATAGCGTTCGGGATGAGAAGCAGAAGTTTTGTTGGGATGTGGTCTGATGGGTGGCTGGATGGTTTCAGCCTCTTGAGTATGGACTCAATTTCCAGGGGGGTTGTGGGTTCAAAGGCGGTGAGGTTGGCTCCAGAGAGAGGTGGGGTATTGGAGTTAAGGGGGGAGGGGGTTGGGTTGGTGGGGATGCGCGCTAGAGTGTCTGCAAATTTTTTTTCTGAAAGAAGAGTGCTAGTTCATTTGCTTTAGATTGAGCCTAGTCGTCTGCTATAGCAGGGGTAGAGGATTTTGTGAGTTGGGAGACGTAGGCGAAAAGGGCTCTGGCATCGAATTGTAGATCATGTATTCTCCTGGCATAGAAATCTCTTTTTGTTTTTAAGATGGAGTTCTTGTAGAGATGGAGGATGTGTTTGTAGTTGGACAGAGTCGTGGTGTTGGGGGCCTTACGCCACTCGTTTTCCTTGTGTCTGAGGTCTTGTTTTATCTGTTTAAGTTCTGGAGAGAACCAGGGTTGTTTCTTTTTTTGAGTCGAGTTGATTATTTTCTCCATTTTGGGGCATAATTTATTTGCAATTGACTCTGTGATATTGTGCCAGGATTGAAGGGCGGTATGGGGTTGGTAGTATCCAAGTTGGGGAGTTCATTGGATAGGTGTTCACTGAGCCTGTCTGAAGCACAAGTTTTCCTGAAGTGGATGGTGGAGTTAGGCTGAAGTGGCTTAGGGTTTCCTTGGGTCATGAGGGTGGTTGATATCAGAGAGTGGTCTGACCAGGGGATGGGGATGCAGTCTGGAACGTTATTGTATGAAATGCTGGAATTAATGAAGATGAGGTCGAGGGTGTGTCCTGCTTTATGGGTAGGTTTATCAATGATTTGTTCAAAGCCCATGGCCCCGAGTGTGGTGAGGAGAGCTTCACAGTTGGGGGTGGGAGGGGAGGCGTCGACATGGAGGTTGAAATCCCCCAGGATCATGGCTGGCGAGTCTGTGTTGATGTGTTTGGCTATTACTTTTATGAGGGGAGAGGCATCTGAGTCTAGCAGTCCTGGAGGGGCATATACTAGAAGAATTTGCAGATGATTAGATTTGAAGAGACCTAGTTCGAGTTTGGTGGTTGTCTTGACTGGTTGTGGATTGAGTTTGAATTCTTTTTTGGTGGCCAGGAGAAGACCGCCTCCTCGTTTTTTTTGTCTGGGAATTGAGAAGAAGTCATAAAGGTGTGTCGGTAGTTGATTTATCAGGGCTAGGTCAGAGCTTTTGAGCCAGGTTTCTGTGATGGCACAGATGTCTGGCTTTGAGTCCAAGAGGTAGTCGTTAAGGATATGAGTTTTCTTCGTCAGTGACTGTGCATTGAACAGTGTTAGAGAGAACATCGTGAGGCCTAGCAGTTGCATGAGGGGGGAAGTCATGAAAGGGATGAGGGATCTGGTAGTATGTCTAGGGGGTTGTTGTGACGACTTCATGTTGGAAAGATGTCGCTGATATATGATCGGGATAGGGAAGGTTTGCATGGTGTCTTCTCAATGAGTGGAAAGGGAGAGGCTTAGCTCGTGCCTGATCAGAGGAGCCGATTAAAGAAGTCAATGAGCAGGGGTGAGAGGTGGTAGAAGAATAGTGGTAAAGCCCTTGGATGAAGGGGGCTGTAGAATAGCTCTGCTTGAGAGTGTTGCATGGGTGCCCGTCTGCTGGAGGGCTGGTTGATTGAGAGCTGAGTGCTGCTTGAGAGTGTTGCATGGGTGTCCATCTGCTGGAGGGCTGGTTGATTGAGAGCTGAGTGCTGCTTGAGAGTGTTGCATGGGTGTCCGTCTGCTGGAGGGCTGATTGAATTGAGAGCTGCGTGCTGAAGAGCTGGGAGCTGGGAGATTGATGGGTGCGTGTCAGTCTGCAGGTGGACTAGGGTGGGCTGGAGTCCAAGAGTGGGTCCGTCTGTTGGTGAGCTGGTAGAGGTGGGAGGCTTGATAAATCGCGCTTTGGAGTGCACTGGAGCGCACTAAGGGGCGCACAAAGGGGCAGGCCCCTTTGTCGCGCACCTTCGGCGAGCGTGATCTCCAGGCGCTCTCTTCTCGGCCATCCCGCCGACCACGAGGCACGTCCACCGCTGCCCGCGAAGTAGGAGCTGGGAGCCAGGGCCGCACAGCCGGCGCCGGGACCTATCGGGGTAAGGCCTGTAAAGCTCGCCCTACCACCGACAGCCCACCGCCGGCCACGAACCTGTCTCCATCTATTGTTTGGTGGGCATAATCAATATGTCTGCCCTGGTCTGGCAAGATGAAGAGGAATGTAAGTTATCCAAAATACTGCTACATACATTCTTCAAGGATTGAAAGTTAGGGATCATATCATTCATGTCTTAAAATCTTTATACTGGTTATCTATTTCTTTGAGGATACATTTTGAGATTCTTAGTTTAGCTTTTAAACATTTATGTGGACTTGCTCCAAAATATTTAACATACTGCCTCTCTGTTTACGTTCCTTCAAAAAACATGCAATCTTCTTAGGAAAATCAGTTGTGTGTCTCCTCACTTAAAGAGATAAAACCAATTGAAACTAGGAAAAAAAACTTTTTCTAACAGGGGCCAAATTTTGTGAAATTTGATATCTAATGAAATGTGCACAATTACTGATTATTTAAGTTTCCATATTCATTCTAAAGCATGTTTTTTGGGGTTTTTTGGTTTTTTTGCTTTAGCTTATGAATGAGGTTTTGTAGATTCTGTATATTTTGTGAGTTTTCCAGTCCCTGTTTCTGTTTTTATTTGTATTTTTAAATGTATTTTGTTACTTACATGGTATTTTTAATGTTTATATTTTAATGTTTTAGTTATGTTGTTGTTTATATGTTTTGGTTTTAATTATGTATATTTAGATTACATGTCATTGAAACCTGCCCAGAGTCTCTGCAAATTGGCAGCATATAAATTGGAGAAATAAATAACTTATTTGCACATTCAAATGTATTCATGGTTCCACTCTTCCTCATCTTTCATCTACATTTCTTTCTATCCCTCTGCCTGTAATGTTTGCACTTCACATGTATTCCTACTGACTATTCCTCATGTTAAACAGTATCTTCTTGCTTCTGTGCGTTCTCTCTTCTTGTCCCACATCTTTCAGACTGCCTCTCTACTAACATTACAATTCATCCTCTTTGTCCTCCTTCAAGTGTAAGTTCAAAATTAAATTCTATAATCTTGCTTTAAACTAATCAGTTTATAATATTCATCAATCATTACTAATTTGTTGTACCACTGTCATGCAATAAAATATTTAGAATACAGAGAGATAATGATTTGAGATAGCAAGGGCCCTCTCTCCTTATGACATCACTGGTCCCTTTCTTCCCCTCCTCACCATGGTGTCGGTGGGGAGATATTAATCTCCCAGCCATTCTCGCCAACTCTTCCTGTTCCTGGCTCATCCCCTGCTGTATGCCTCATAATCGAAGCCCTCCGATCCCTGTCCCTTGGGAGTGTCTCTTCAGTTGTCTGCTTAGCTTGGAGCCTGGGTTGTCTCATTATCGTGAATGCTGCTGCTGGCTTTCCTTCTCCAGCAACATCTTCAGATGGAACATCTGTCTTCAATAGCTTCTGGGAATAAATGCACCAGGATACTTTGCATAAGAACAAACCTACACTGGATAGCTGTGTGATCTAAAGGGCTATAAACATCATCCTGTGCTATTATGCTGAGGCACATTCCGGCATCAGCATGCTTATTCATTATGTGCAACCTCCCACCTCTGTACCAAGACTTTTGCACGTCATCCCACATGACCTCTCACCTCGGCTCCCATCTTTCTCTTGGCTTCCTGGGCCATTTTCTGTCGAGCTTTGCTGAGAATCTTGGACTGGCCACTCTTGGGTGCCAAGGAATGGGCCTGGGTCTCCTTCTGCTGTTGCTGCTCAGGCGACAGTTTGGTGGTGAATGGATTCTCAATCCCATGCTCTGCTGTATCATCAATGACTGTAGAGGAGGAAGACAAACAATAATGATGAAGTATGGGAGATTACAAGAATATTTGCATAGATTATCTGATAAGCAAGGAAAAAGACAGTGAGAGAGACAGGTAAGTAGAAAGGGACAAAAACAGAGAAAGGGAGAGTAAAAAGGAAAGTGTGAGAAAGAAAGACAGAAAGGGAGAATGAAACAGACAAAAGCTGAAGAGAAAGAGAGACTTAGTAGTAAACAGGACTGGTAAACATCAAGAAATTTTAGCAGTGAGATGCCAATACTCACTGGTGACTCTGCCAGCAATGAAAGGGTGGAAGAGCAGATCTGGCCAAGACAATCTCTGCCGAGGATCCTTTGTTAATAATCCCTGGAGAAAGCTCTGAGGAAGGATTAAAATATCTCTTATACCATGAGATATTTTTCATAGCATCCATTAACTTACTATAAAGTACTTATGACCCAGCCAGCCAAAATGAAGTGATATCTCTTATACCAAACACGGCATCACTTGTAGCACTTATGAACATATTAGACAACACCTATGAGCCAATAGTGAAAGATGGCATCTAGAATGCCATTACTCCCAATGCAATAGGATCAGAGCTGGGGTGGAAGAAGTCTGTCTTCTCACAATGGTAACGCATAGTGGCCAGATTTAGGGCCCATGATTGCATGGTTCCAGAAGGAGCCCTGGCGCCTGGCTGAGGACTGTCACTGCAATGACTGGACTAAGTTAAGTTGGAAGAGGATATAAAATAGGGGAAATATCTCCAGATAGTGTAAGATTCATGGCGCAGGATCCCAGTCCCGATTCTAATTGAACTGGCAGGAGGAACCTGCCAGTTCAATAAAACTAACTGAACAGAACTAGTGAGTATACAGAAGAAAGCATAGCTATCTTGCACCCTCTCTCTTTGCCCATCCTACCTTGAAAGATGGGCTCATAGTCTTCGGCCATTTCACTGGGTCCTTGATGATAAGGCTAACAAGTTGGAAGATGCTATTTGTATAGAAGGGAGGCGTGCCCACATAGAGTTCATACAAGATGCAGCCCATGGACCAGAGATCTGCTGTGTGGTCATATGGTCTCTCCTCCACCAGTTCAGGTGACATGTAGAGTGGTGTGCCCTTGATGGAGGTCAGCACCAGGGTGTTGATGCTCATGGCGCGAGCAAACCTACCTCACAGGGAGAGAACAGATAGCATGATCAGAAAACAAGATGAGAACAGGACAACCTGAGAATGTGACCATTCTCTTCCACTCACATAGCCTAGGGGATCCAGGCAGGAAGAAATTCTCAGAAATGAGGATTAGCATAAAGTAAAATGTGGAGGCGCTACTAAATGTTTCCATGTGATTTGGAAAACATGCTGGGTTTTTTTTTAAATCTGAATTGGGTTATATAGAAATGTAGGCCAACAAGTAAGTTGTAGGTGATACCTTTTTATTTAATTACATTTGTGACTAGCTTTTGAGAGATAAGCTCCCTTCATCAGGTTCTGTGCAAAAGGAGGAAAGCATAAAATTGCCCAGATATACAAGTCACTGGTAAGTATCGTTTAATAACCATGCGTGATTTGATTGTGTTATATCACTGGTGTGCAAAAGCATCATTAGTAATTACTGATTCTTTGTGTTGGAACATCATTAGTTAGAAGAGCAACTCCTTAAAACTAATAAAAAGATATGAATAAATAAATCATCAATTTGTATCCACTCTGCTTAACAGGAATATTGGCTTCCCATCTAACAATGTCCTGCTGTACCTGTAAATTCTGCTGCCATTTTTCACTCCTCTGCAAGCACATCACCATGTAACCACCCACCCACACCTTCATCCTTTTACTTTACACTCTTCACAGCTTTGAAAACAAACACCATCACCATCACACAAGTAATGCAACCTGTAAAATATTGTGCAAACAAAGGGAGGAATAACAGTGATGTATTTCTGCTACAGCATGAGAAAAGGGACTAGAACATAATTAACAACTACACTGATTGCATAAATCGATGATTTAAACACAATTCCTTTTGTTTTTTGAAATGTTTAAATCTCATTATTTTGTTTAACAAAAAAAAAATGCTACATATTGAAACATTTAATTTAAGATATGCTAAAACTCAAAGATATTTAAAATGGAATAAGGATTTTAACTTCTAATAGGCAATGAAGAAGGGGATTTACTGGGGTTGAGCCTACTGTCGGGCCGATTCAGTAAAGTCCGCAGGAGAGCAGAACGCCCGCTCTCCTGGCGCGCGCGATTCTGTATTTAAATTAGGTGGTGCGGTAGAAACAGGCAAAAGGAGGCGCTAGGGACACTAGCACGTCCCTAGCGCCTCCTTTTGACCCAGAGCGGTGGCTGTCAGCGGGTTTGACAGCCGATGCTCAATTTTGCCGGCGTTGGTTCTCGAGTCCGCTGACAGCCACGGACTCGTAAACCGGACGCCGGCAAAATTGAGTGTCTGGTTTTCGGCCCGACAGCCGCCAGCCCATTTAAAATTTTTTTTTCTTTTTTTTTACCCTTCGGGACCTCTGAAAATGTTGAGATTACTTACCTGATAATCTCCTTTTCCTTAGTGTAGACAGATGGACTCAGAGCGAATGGGTATAGTATCCGCGTGCTAGCAGTTGGAGACGGATCTGACGTCAGCACGGGTGTATATATACCCCCACAGGAAGCGTAGCAACTTAGTAATCTTCCTTGCAAAAGCTGTTATGGATGTGTGTACTGACGCTCAGTGAAAAGTGAAACAGGATTCCCCTGACCGATTGATAGTAGCTGGAGACCGCCAGCATTCCCAACCGGAAGGCGTTGACACCTGGTAGAGTGTACGCTCTTATGGAAACAGATGACATGGCTTACCTTGAATCAGTGAAACCCATGTACACAGGCAGCTGGGCGGGATGCTGAGTCCATCTGTCTACACTAAGGAAAAGGAGATTATCAGGTAAGTAATCTCAACATTTCCTGGCGTGTAGCCAGATGGACTCAGAACGAATGGGATGTACAAAAGCTTTACTCCCAGCCTGGGCGGGAGGCTGCCTGAGGACCATGTAATACCGCCCTCGCAAATGCGGAGTCCTCCCTGGCCTGGACATCCAGACGGTAGAATCTGGAGAAGGTATGGAGGGAGGACCATGTCGCCGCTTTACATATTTCTGCAGGCGACAGCATACTGGATTCCGCCCAGGATGCCGCTTGTGCTCTGGTAGAATGAGCCTTGACCTGTAGAGGTGGAGACTTCCCGACCTCCACGTAAGCTGTTCTGATAACTTCTTTAATCCAGCGGGCGATGGTGGGCCGAGAGGCCGCTTCCCCTTGTCGTTTCCCGCTGTGCAGGACGAACAGATGGTCTGTCTTTCGTAGTTCTTGTGTCACTTCCAGATATCTAGGCAGCAGTCTGCCTATGTCGAGATGGCGTAGCAAACGCCCTTCTTCAGATTTCTTCAAACCTGCCATGGTAGGCAAGGATATAGTCTGATTAAGGTGAAACTGTGAAACCACTTTAGGTAAAAAGGAGGGAACCGTGCGAAGATGGATAGCCTCTGGAGTGATTCTCAGAAAGGGATCACGGCAGGACAGTGCTTGTAGCTCTGAGACGCGGCGTGCTGAACAGACCGCCAATAAGAACACCATCTTCAAGGTTAAAGAACGGAGAGACAGGCCCCGAAGGGGTCTGAAGGTGGATCCCGCGAGGAAATCCAAAACAAGGTTGAGGTTCCACAAAGGCACTGGCCACTTCAGTGGCGGACGAATGTGCTTAACTCCTTTCAGGAAGCGAGACACATCTGGATGTGTGGCAATGGTCTTGCCATCCCTCCTGGGACCATAGCAAGACAGTGCAGCCACCTGCACTTTGATGGAGCTGAGGGAGAGACCCTTCTGAAGCCCATCCTGCAGGAAATTCAGAACAATAGGAATTGTGGTCGCATGTGGATTGGTGCCATGAGTATCGCACCATGCTTCAAATACTCTCCAGATCCTTACATAGGTGAGGGATGTGGAAAACTTGCGAGCTCGGAGGAGTGTATCTATCACGGGCTCCGAGTAACCTCTTTTCTTCAGTCTAGCCCTCTCAATGGCCAGACCGTAAGAGAGAATTGAGCTGGATCCTCGTGGAGGATGGGACCTTGACGTAGAAGGTCCCGGAGAAGAGGCAGGGGAAGGGGTTCCCCTGCCAGTAGTCTTCTCATCTCCGCGTACCAGGGTCTTCTTGGCCAGTCTGGTGCCACTAGAAGAACTAGGCCCCGGTGTTTCTGAATCTTGTGGATGATGGCGCCCAGCAGAGGCCACGGAGGAAAGGCATATAGCAGAGTCCCTGGAGGCCATGGCTGCACCAGGGCATCGATTCCGTGTGAGAACGGATCGCGCTTGCGGCTGAAGTATCTGGGTACTTGAGCATTGGACTTGTCCGCCAGTAAATCCATGTCCGGAATCCCCCAGTGATCCACAATCATCTGGAAGGCTGTGGGTGACAGCTGCCACTCTCCCGGATTTAGGCGTTCTCTGCTGAGGAAGTCTGCCGTGGTGTTGTCCTTCCCGGCAATGTGGACGGCGGAAATGTCCTGAAGATTCGCCTCTGCCCAAGCCATCAGTGGGGCGATCTCCAGAGATACTTGTCGACTTCTGGTTCCGCCCTGATGGTTGATGTATGCCACTGTGGTGGCGTTGTCGGACATCACTCTGACTGCTCTGTTCTTCAGTCTGTGAGCAAATCGAAGGCATGCCAATCAGACTGCCCGAGCCTCTAGACGGTTGATGTTCCACGTGGACTCTTCTCTGTTCCACCGCCCTTGTGCGGTAAGTCCTTCGCAGTGTGCACCCCAGCCGCTCAGGCTGGCATCTGTGGTGAGCAGAGTCCACGTGGGGGAGGACATCTTCGACCCTCTGCTCATGTGGTTGGACTGCAACCACCACCGTAACTGGGTCCGTACCCTGGCAGGCAGAGGTAGGTGCTTGGAATAGTTCCGTAGATGGGGACTCCAGCGAGAGAGCAGGGAGTGTTGTAGAGGTCTCATATGGGCCCTTGCCCAAGGTACCACTTCCAGGGTGGATGCCATGAGACCGAGAACTTGCAGATAATCCCAAGCTATGGGCCGCCTGGTTCCCATCAAGTACTGGATACGCGTCTGGAGTTTTAACCTTCTCTTGGTAGTGAGACTGACTGTGTCTGCCTGGGTGTCGAACTGTACTCCCAGGTATTCCAGTGACTGGGAAGGCTGAAGGCAACTCTTGCTGAGGTTGAGCACCCAGCCCAAGCTTTCCAGAAGGGCGATCACTCTGTCGGTTGTCCGCTGGCTCTCCTCTCGTGATTTCACCCTGATCAGCCAATCATCTTGGTAGGGATGGACCAAAATTCCTTCCCGCCTGAGGGCCGCTGCTACCACGACAACCACCTTGGTGAAGGTCCGCGGTAACGTGGCCAATCCGAAGGGCAGAGCCCGGAATTGGAAGTGGCGACCCAGAACCTTGAAGCGTAGGTAGCACTGATGATCCGGATGGATCGGGATATGCAGGTAGGCTTCCGACAAGTCTAAGGCCGTGAGGAATTCTCCTGGCTGTACTGCGGTCTTGACGGAGCGCAGAGTTTCCATGCGAAACCTCGGGACCCTTAAGTATCGATTGACTGACTTGAGGTCCAGTACGGGCCGAAAGGTGTCCCCTTTCTTGGGTACCATGAAATAAATTGAATAGTGTCCAGAATTCACTTCCCAGGCAGGTACTGGGATGATAGCGTTCAAGGACAGGAGCCTCGCCAGGGTAGCTTCCAATGCTGCCTTCTTGTATATGGGACATGAAGATTCCACAAACTTGTCCGGAGGGAGATGATGAAAGTCCAGATAATATCCCTCTTGGATGATGGCGAGGACCCACTGGTCCGACGTGATCTCGACCCATCTGGGGTAGAAGAGGGTTAACCTGCCCCCTATGGCTCCGTCCCCCAGATGAATCGGCGGATTCTCATTGTGAGGCGCGGCCGGGACCTGAGCCCGGGCCTGCTCCCCTCTTGCGCTGCTTGGTCCGAAAGGACTGATTCCTGGCCTGAGGACGGGTACGAAAGGGCTTTTGAGTGGCTGGAGGGCTACTCCTGGGACCAGCATTGCGTTGCTGAGTCTCCGTGGTGCGCGTAGGTCCAGCGGAGGGCTGATCCTGCTTGGTGCCTGTTCCTAGTTCCTTGCTTTAGTTCCAGTCCTGCTTTGTTCCTGCTCCGCCTGTGCTTGCATGCGCTCACCTCCCACGGTGTGGCTCGGGGCTCCTCTCCGAGTCGTGCTGTGGTTCAGGGGCTCATGCTCTCCCGTGAGCTAGCAGCCGCGCGCCCATGTCAGGATCTGTAGGTCGCGGTCGCAACAGATAAATTCTGGGGTTGAGTTAACTTAGCCAAATAGCTTACCCGGTTAACTCCAATATTCAGAGTTAGCCAGATAAGTTATTTGACTAAGCTTGGACGAGCCTCCAAGCAGGTTTTACCTTAAACAGCTATACTGACAATATAGCTGGTCAAGTGGCAGAAAAACAAAACTTAGAAACAATTCTTGTGGGCCAGCAAGCCTGATCCCCCACTCCGCTAAATCACTGATGTTGAGCATAGCGCCTTTACTGCCCTCCCCCTCAAGCTCCCCAAAAGATTAATACAAAGTTGTGAGCCTTTCAGCTCTAGGAGCTTAACCACAGCCCCCACCTCAAAAAGAAATTCTGAAAATAAATATAACTTCCAGCCCCCCCCAATCCCCACTTGCATCCCCAGCCTGAATCCTCCCACTCCATCCAGCATCCTCTGGTTTCTCCATGGCCATCAGGCATGCTGAATGCTGCCTGGAGCAGTACAATACTCCCAAGGGCCATGGGGGTTTTGGAGGGTGCCAGGTGGGGCGGGAGGTGAAAGGAGGGATTGTGGAGATTAGGAGGGAACCCAGATTTATTTTCAGAATTTGGTGGGGGGAGGGGAAACCTAGGGAGGCTCTTCCAACCAACAGGCCTGCAACTTTATGTTAATCTTTTGGGGGACTTGGGTGCTATGCTCAACATCAATTTGAGTGGGCATGTGGAGAATCGGGCCTGCAGGCCCGCAAGGATTTTGTTTAAATTTTTACTTTTCTGCCACTAAACCAGCTATATTTTGAATAGAACCATTTAAAGTAAAAGTTATCCAGGTATGTATACTCAGATAACTTTAAATCTAATCAGTTATATTCAAACATAGCTGGTTAGGTTTGAAAAGTTAGCCGGGTAATGTTACTTGGATAACTTAAGGAAAGTATATTCAGTGGCAGCTATTTTTAACTGGATAACCTGTCTGCTTGCCGCTTTTCTGAATATTGACCACTCTGTCTTTTAGGGTATAGGAAAATTTGGTTCTTACCTGATAATTTTCGTTCCTGTAGTACCAAGGATCAGTCCAGACTCCTGGGTCTATTCATCCATGCCAGCAGGTGGAGACAGAGAAAGTAAAACTGACACTGCTTTATATACCCTGATGCCACCTGCAGTTCCTCAGTATTAATCTGTACCAAAGCTATTGTAAACAAACCATCATAAAAAAACATTTGAATCTAAACTTGATAACAAAAAACATCTGATATCTGTAATGTACAACAGTTAAGCGGAAGACTCTCCACCCTCCGTAATATCCGGGCGGGACTCTGGACTTATCCTTGGTACTATAGGAATGGAAATTATCAGGTAGGAACCAAATTTTCCTTTCCCTGTATGTACCGGGTCAGTTATTTATTTATTTATTTATTTATTTATTTATTTATGGTTTTTATATACCGGAAGTTCCTGTATACAATACATATCACTCCGGTTCACATTTAACAGAAATAACTATCGCCGGGGAGGCGATTTACAAGGAACATATCGAATATAATGAACGGATAAAATAGCAATTCAGACTCCTGGGATGCACCAAAGCTTCCTAAACAGGGTGAGGTCTGGAGAGTCCCGCTCGTAACACGCTTTCACCAAAAGACCGAGACTCCCGATCTGCCACATCCAAACGATAATGCCTCGCAAAAGTATGCAATGATTTCCAAGTCGCTGTTCTACAAATCTCTTGTGGCGATACCATGTGAGCCTCTGCTCAAGAGGCTGACTGGGATCGGGTGGAATGAGTTCTCAAGCCCTCCAGTACTGGCTTACCTTTGAGAATATAAGTGGATCCAATAGCTTCCTTAATCCATCTGGCAATAGTGGTTTTGGAAGCTTGAAGCCCCTTCTTCGGACCGCTCCACAAAACAAAAAGATGGTCAGATTGTCGAAATCCAATCGTGACCTTAAGATAGCGAAGCAACGCTCGACTGACATCTAAGAGCCTAAGCTCACGAGCGTTTGGCTCAGAAGCTGCCAAATTTGAAAAGGCCGGCAGCTCGACCGACTGATTAACATGAAAGGAAGATACCACCTTAGGAAGAAAAGATGGAACTG
This sequence comes from Rhinatrema bivittatum, assembly GCF_901001135.1. Classification (NCBI taxonomy): domain Eukaryota; kingdom Metazoa; phylum Chordata; class Amphibia; order Gymnophiona; family Rhinatrematidae; genus Rhinatrema; species Rhinatrema bivittatum. Next base: position 254,411,711 of record NC_042620.1, read on the forward strand.
TCCGTAAAGACACACCTCCATCCGATATCTTGAGAAAGGGATCATGACAAGACAAGGCTTGCAACTCTGAGATTCTCCTTGCAGAGCAAATGGCGATCAAGAAAACCACCTTCAAAGTGACATCCTTAAGAGTAGCCCTGCGGATAGATTCAAAAGGAGCCTCACACAAACCTTGAAGTACCAGGTTGAGATTCCAAGGAGGACACACTCTCCTCACCGGCAGACGCAAATTTTTGACACCTTGAATAACCCAGACCACATCAGGATGAGAGGATAAACGGTAACCATCCAGGTTTCCCCTCAAAGATACCAGAGCCGCCAGCTGAACCCTAAGGGAGTTGAAAGCCAGGCCTTTGACCAAACTGTCCTGTAGGAAAGACAACACATGTGCCACGGAAGCTTGCAAGGCCTGAATCTGCTTCTCCACAAACCAGGTGTCAAAGACCTTCCAGACTCAGACGTATGACACTGAGGTGGATTTCCGACGAGATTGAAGGAGAGTAGTAATCACCGGTTCCAGGTATCATCTCGACCTTAAACGATTCCTTTCAAAAGCCATGCCGCTAGACAAAAGCGATCTGCCTGATCGGAAAATACGGGACCCTGATGTAGTAGACCTGGAAGATGACTGAATCGTAATGACCCCTTGACCGCAAGGTTTATCAGATCCGCGAACCAAGGATGGTGAGGCCACTCCAGGGCCACCAGTACCACCTCTCCTGGATGTCTCTCTATCCGCCGCAGGATCTTGCCCATTAGAGGCCAAGGAGGGAATACATAGAGCAGAACTCCCCGAGGCCAGGGGAGGACCAGAGCATCTACGCCCTCGGCGCCATAGTCCCTGCGTCTGCTGAAGAACCGAGGAGCCTTTGCATTGTGACATGTCGCCATCAGATCGACCCGAGGACAGCCCCATTTCTCGCAAATGAGTTGCATCGCCGTGTCCAACAACTCCCATTCTCCTGGATCTAAGAGCGTGCGGCTGAGATAATCGGCTTGTACATTCTCGACTCCGGCAATATGAGACGCCAATATCTGAACTAAATGCTGTTCTGCCCACAGGATCAAGTCCTGAATTTCCAGTGACACCGCATGGCTCCTGGTGCCACCTTGTCTGTTTATGTAGGCTACTGTTGTCGCATTGTCCGAGAGAACTCACACCGAATGTCCCTGAAGTAACGGCTGAAAAGCAAGCAAAGCCAAACGCACCATCCTGGGTTCCAAGCGATTGATAGACCAGGAGGTCTCTCCGGTCGACCAGGTGCCCTGAGCCGCTTGACGCTAACAAACTGCTCCCCAACTGGAGAGACTTGCATCTGTGGTGAGAATCACCCAATCTGGAATTTCCAAGGAAACCCCCGCTGGAGGTGGGGTGTGTGTAGCCACCACGACAGACTGTCCTTGGCTTCCAGAGGGAGAGGAACGGGTTGGTGATACTTCGCTGACACCGGACTCCACTGGGCCAGAAGCACTCTCTGGAGGGGACGCATATGAGCAAAGGCCCATGGTATCAGCTCCAATGTGGAAGTCATGGAACCGAGGACCTGTAATACATCCCAAGCTCTGGAAACACGCAACTGCACCAAACTTGAGATTGTAGCTTGTGCACTCTATTGTTCGTCAGAAAAACTTTGCCTTTGCTGGTGTCGAAAAACGCTCCCAGATACTCCAGAGTCTGGGACGGAACCAGGTGACTTTTGGCCAAATTCAACACCCAGCCTAATGACTGCAAGGTCTGGAGTACCGCTTGTATTGCTGCATGGCAACTGACCTCCGACTTCGCCCGAATGAGCCAATCGTCCAGATAAGGATGTACGAGTACACCCTGCTGCCGCAACAACCACCATGATCTTGGTAAAAATTTGCGGCGCCGTGGCCATTCCAAACGGGAGTGCCTGGAACTGAAAGTGTTGCCCCAGAACCATAAACCTCAGGTAGCACTGATGGTGCCGGGAAATGGGAATGTGAAGATATGGTTCCGTCAGATCCAATGAAGCCAGGAACTCCTGAGTGTGTACTGCTGCTATCACCGAGCGTAACGTTTCCATCCGAAAATGGGAGAACTTCAACGCTGCGTTCACTCGTTTCAAATAGAGAATGGGGCGGAAAGCCCCGTCCTTTTTCGGAACCACAAAGTAAATTGAATAACGGCCCGTTCGAAGTTCCTCCAGAGGTCCTGGGACCACAACCCCTAAGAGCTGCAACCTGTGCAAAGTCTCCCGAACTGCTCTGCGCTTCTGCAGTAAGCCGCAGGGGGAGATTAGGAACAGGTCGCGGACGGGTCAAGCAAATTCTAAAGCGTAACTGTCCTTTATCACACTGAGAACCCACTGATCCTGCGTGACCTTGGTCCACTCCCCCTTAAAACCTGCCAGTCGCCCTCCTATAAAAGGAACGGCAGCGTGGACCGGCCTCCCTTCATTGAGCTGACTTGGGACCGGAGGATCCAGTGTTGCTGGAGGCCCTGAAGGGTCTACGTCCTCCTCGAAAGGACTGCCCCCAGGACTGACCTCTAGGCGAATAGGACCTATGCACCGCCACTACGGGACATGGTTGGCGAACCCGGCAATTGTCCCAAAATCGCGGCCAAGTAGGAAAAGTCCGCCTACCCCAATGACTGTCCTCTTGCAAGCGAGGCACCTTAGTGTCTGCTAATTGCTTCACAATCTGATCCAATTCCTCTCCAAAGAGGAAACGACCCTTGAATGGTAAGGACCCCAGCTGGGTCTTAGAAGAAACATTTGCGGACCAGTTACGAAGCCAGAGGAGGCGCCTTGCAGACACCGCTGCCCCCATAATATGAGAGGATGTCCGTATCACATCATACAGTGCATCAGCTACAAACGCGATCGCTGCCTCCAACCAGTCTGCCTGAGCTGCTAGAGCACCAGTAGGTGTCTGCTCCTCCTGGGAACACTGTACCTAGCGTAAGCATGCTCTCTGCATGAGGCTAGAACAAATCGCCTCGCGGAGACTCAAAGCAGAAACCTCAAAAATCCTTTTGAGATGAATTTCCAGCTTGCGATCCTGGACATCCTTCAGAGCTGTCGCTCCCGTAACTGGAATGGTCGTCGTCTTCTTCATGACGACGGAGACCGCAGCGTCCATTTTCGGTAGAGCAAACAACTCCAGGGTCTGTTCCGGCAAAGCATAAAGCTTGGCCATAGCCCTACCAACTTTCAGACCCGCATCCAGCGTATTCCACTCCTGCTCCACCAACGACTTAGTGGATTCATGGTACGGGAACCCGGAAGAGGGACGTTGTGTGCCCTGCAAAACTGGATCTGCACCATCCTTGCAAGCATCCTTCCGCGGAGACTGGAGCCCCAGTTCCTCCAGAACCTGAGGAATGAGTGGCACTAGCTCTTCTCTGTGAAACAATTTAAGGGTCTTGGGGTCTTCTCCCTCTGCCACAGGCCCAGGATCCAAATCGTCATTGTGGTCGGTATCCACCGCATCTGGGTCTGCTGAATGAGCATCGGCCAGTGCCGGCCCTGCCCCGCCGTGGGCACTTGTAACCCTCTAGTGGGCGCAGCGGCTCTCTGTGATGCTCCGTGCGTGTTCTGAGCCATGCCCGAGCCGGGTAGCTCCCCGTCCTGAGAGACCCCAGGCCCCGGGAGTAAAGGCGGAGGGTGTTGGCCCCCTACAGGAGGCCCAACCCCTTCATATTGCGCCAAAAACACCTTGTGCATGAGAAGCACAAACGCAGGCGAAAAGGGTGTCAGAGCCCGCCCACTATCAGCCGGTGCCAACAAGGCCCCCCCCCCCAACAGGACCTGGGAGCACCGGGGAAAGAACCGGAGGAAGATCCTCTCCAGGCTCTGGACAAGTGGGCCTGACCGCCGGGGGATCCAAGATGGCCACCGTTCCCGTGGCCATCTTGGATCAGCACACGTGGCCAGAAATGCTGGGAACTGCAGGGGAAGGAGCAGGACCATCTCTTCTACGTTTAGCCGGCGATTCAGCCATGGAGTCGACCCGCACGCGCAACAAGCCACCCCCCCTCACAAAAACCCCGAAAAAAATGCCGAAACTGTGCTGGGGGGGGGGGGGGGGGGGGGGGGGAGAGAGCCAGCCCAAGCTGTCGTCCCTACCTTTTGCTGCTAACTCCATTTCCCTTTTTTTTTTTAAACAACTTTATTGCTCTAAAAGCAGCCTCACTGAAAGTTTCCTCCTCCTGTAACTTAAGAGAGCTGTCCAGCTCAATTCAGCACAATAATTAAAACAGAAGAGGAACGTGAGGAAGACAAAATTTAGTGAGCCCACATGTGACAGGGAGGGATCCGGACCACCGGATGTGCACCTCACGGTGACTTGGGGAGTGGGCGTACTAAAGGGTCACCGACCCCCAGCCCCCAAGCTTCAACCAAACAGGGAGAGGTCCCTCACAAGGAACCCCGACCCCTGGGAGGAAGGCTCAAATGAGAATCCACAGAAAAAATACCAATAAAAAAAGGAAAAATACTGAACCAAACTGCAGGTTTAAGCATTAGTCAACCACTGCTGGAGACAGAGAAATACTGAGGAACTGAAGGTGGCATCAGGATATATAAAGCAGTGTCAGTTTTACTTTCTCTGTCTCCACTTGCTGGCACGGGTGAATAGACCCAGGAGTCTGGACTGATCCAGTACGAACAGGGAACTTGGTTTATGGGGTGCACTAGGACTATTGGCAAATGTGTACTATATGCTGTATTTTGGGGGTTCCCTATTTTAAATAATTGCATGAGATTTTTTGTCATCAAGAAGCCAGAGTCAGTTTTGTGGTACCTTAGATTTTGGAGAAGAAAGGTACTATATTTTTGGGGGTTACTTTTTCAGGCACTGAGTTGCAGCATGTTGGGGGGTGCCTACTTTTTCAAGTACCCAAGATTTTAGCATATGGAGGTGCTGCATTTTGAGGTTTCTTGGTTTATCACATAACTGTATTATGGGTATTTCCTAGCTGTCTGAGACTTTCATATGTCAAGGTACTGTATTTTGAGACACTACTAGCTTTTCAGGGTACTTACCCAAAATCACAAAGTTTAACAATCCCCCCTTTCCCCAGCAGTATGTTCTGTGGCTTCATATCACGGTGCAAGATGCGGTGAGAGTGCAGGTAATAGAGAGCGGACACCAGGTGACAGGCTATCTCTTGCACCTGCAAAACAGAACCCACACATATAAACCTTACTCAAATCCAGTGTCCAAGGCAGCAAGTCCCCCCAAAAGAGGCTGTATAAAGTCACCCTCTGCAAGGGCCGCTGTCCTATTGACTAAGCACTACTGGTGAAAGGGCTTACATCACGTCCTTACAATAGGTCTCTTTACATATACCTAATTCCATAGCTAGAAAAGGAGAATGGGATCAACAGTTACAAAAACTAGGACTCAAATGTTCTCCTGTGAAACGAGTTGCAATTCTTGATTCTGCCATTAAATCTGCATGCTGTGCCTCATTTCTAATTCCCAACTTTACCACCATCACTCTGTACATTACCTGTGCTTCTGGTAAACTCCCATCATCCTCCAGGATCTGGAAAAGCTCCCCTTCTGCATAGTCTGTGACAACCACTACCTAAGGGAAGGAAGCAGGTGCCAATTGTGTTGTGATAAAAAAACAAAAACACATGAAGACATCGCTAGCAAGTTTAAAATGTATAAATACACACACACACATATATACACATACATAAGGATGGAAAATTCCTGGGAAACAAATTGGCACCTGCTCCTGGACCAGGCCCAGGAAGAGCTGCATCTGTAGCAGGCCCAAGTCCAAAGAAAGCCCACGGCTGCTACAACGAGAGCCTACTGCTGCTGTGGCAGGCTAGGGCCAAGCCACTGTGGCCTGGGACTGTTCCTTGCCAGCACAGAAGAGAGGCTTGAGGAAGGGGGCAGAAGAAGCTAGAGGTGAGAGAAAATATAAACAAACCAAGCAAAAATAATACAAATGAACAAAAAAAATGTAAAAATAGAATTCTAAAAACTGGAATCTCCAAAAAACAAAAAGAAAGCAAAAAAGACAAAAAATGTTGAGCAAAAATTAAAAAAAGAAATCCAAAATATAGACATAATGAGGTTAATATTCAGCACCACTTAGCTGGCTGTTAATCGGCTAAAAAGTTAGCCGGCTAAACGAGGAGCGTTTTGGGGCCATTCCGGAGTAGAGCCACTGGTCCAGTTAACATACAGGCCGATACAGTAAAGTCCGCGGGAGAGCGGGCGAACGCTTGCTCTCCTGGCGCGCGCACCAGCCACTCGCCGGTGCGCGTGATTCTGTATTTCAATTAGGCCCGCCGGTAATAACGGGCAAAAGGAGATGCTAGGGACACTAGCGCGTCCCTAGCCCCTCCTTTTTGACAGGAGTGGCGGCTGTCAGTGGGTTTGACAGTCGACGCTCAATTTTGCTGGCGTCGGTTCTCGAGCCCACTGACAGCCACGGGCTCGGAAACCGGATGCCGGCAAAATTGAGCGTCCGGTTTTCGGCCCGACAGCCACGGGCCGAATTCAAATTTTTTTTTTTTTTAAACTTTTTTTTACTCTTCGGGACCTCCGACTTAATATCGCCATGATATTAAGTCGGAGGGTGCACAGAAAAGCAGTTTTTACTGCTTTTCTGTGCACTTTCCCCATGCTGGAAGAAATTAGCGCCTAGCTTTGGGTCGGCGTTAATTTCTGAAAGTAAAATGTGCGGCTTGGCTGCACATTTTACTTTCTGAATCGCGCGCGAATTCCTAATAGGGCCATCAACATGCATTTGCATATTGAGGGCGCTATTAGGTGCCGCGGGTTGGATGCGCGTTTTCCTCCCCTTACTGAATAAGGGGTAAGGGAAAACGTGCATCCAAGAGCAGGCTAACAGTGTGCTCCGTCGGAGCTCTGTACTGTATCGGCCTGTTAGTGAGATAAATGCCATATTCTCAGTTATCTGGCTTAGAGCAAGATTCATTAATGCTTTTCTCCCATTTTGTGTCTATGGGAAAAAGTCTTAGTGAATCAATTACTTAGTTTACCAGATAAGTGTAGGACTGCTATTTGGCTATCCTAAAGTTAGCCGGATAAAATTATCCAGCTAACTATAACATAGCACAGTACATTCATCAGTGAAGTTGCGCCACTGAATATCTCGGCCAAGTTAGCTGAATAAGTTTATCCAGCTAACTTGTGCAACCACATACGGGCTCAATATTGGTCCCAACAAGAATAACAAAAAAGCAACAAAAAGGCTAAAAATTAAACAAAGCAAAAAAAATGAGCAAAAAAATTACAAAGAAAACATTTTGGCTAATGCTTAACTTTTAAAAATAATTTTACATCCTTCAGTATCTCAAGATAATATCACAATGAGACATGCTTTGAATGCTTTAAGACACCATGGTTATATTATCAAAGTGAGATAGACTATTTATTTTCATGGAGAAAGGGGTTCGTCCACAGGTGCTATGGTGACATCTTTAGTACGAAACATGCCAAGAGGAAAGGAAATGCTTTGAAGGAACCCAGATTACTCACTTCCTTGTCCGTCTCAAAGCTGCCCAGCATTTGCACAATGTTGGGATGCCTTAAACCCCTCATGATCTCAATCTCTCTCTGCAAATTCTTCAGTTCCTTCTCGGGGCGTCCCACCTTTGGGATGAATTTCAGAGCTACTATCTGTGAGAGAAGGGAGGGTAGAGCTGTGAAGTCCAATTGCACATACTGACCAATTCCTGTCACATAGACCCAACATATCCCCTAACCTCAAAAATATCCGGGCACAACCCAACTCCTCAACCCCCACATCTCTCTCCTTTCCCCTTCTCACCCATCCATTCCTTTTCCCACCTCTTCCCCTGCACCTGCTTCCCCTTGTGCTTCACATTTCTCCCCCCCCCCCTACCCCCCAATATCATCCTTCTTTCTCACATCTATTCTATGCTCCTTTTTAGTCCCCACACTCAACCTCCTAACATCTTTCTTGGATACCTGTCCACTGTATTTGCGACGTCCCTTGTATACCCGTCCAAATGATCCTTCCCCGATCACCTCGAGCACATGGTAATTTTCCATGGTCTCCACTCAGTGGTTGCTCACATTAATACCTCATCCAGTCTAGAAAAAAAACAACGAAGATCGCCAGCAAAGCCAATTTATTTATTTGAGATTTAATTGATCTTTATCTTTATTCATAAATTATTAATTCATTAATTGCCTACTGACTAGGCACTAGGCAATTTACAATTTTAAACATACATAAAACGAAACACAGAATTGTTAACACACAATGCAACATAGATTAAAATAGACAAAAGTTACAGAGAACAGTTATGATGGCAGAAAAAGACCAAATGATCCATCCAGTTTGCCCAGCAAGTTTCTTATGATCGTAACTGCCACTCTGTGCAGGTTACCCCCAAGCATCATGTTAATGGAAGCAATATTTACAATCAAAACCAAGCAACTGTCAAACCCATAACAAAATTATTGCTAGCAACATTTGTCTGACTCATCACCCTTGAAAACCACCTCCGGAACTGGTATCTCCCCAACATCCTCATTAGTAAACACGGAAGCAAAGAATTCATTTAGTCTTTCTGCATTGGCCTTATCTTCTCTAAGTGCCCCTTTAACCCCTCGGTCATCTAACGGTCCAACCGACTCCCTCACAGGTTTCTTGCTTCAGATATATTTTTTAAAGTTTTTATTATGAGTTTTTGCCTCTACTGCCAACTTCATTTCAAATTCTCTTTGCCTGTCTTATCAATGTTTTACACTTAACTTGACAATGCTTATGCATTATCCTATTTTCTGCAGATGGCTCCTTCTTCCAATTTTTGAATAATGATTTTTGCCTAAAATAGCCTCTTTCACCTCACATTTTCACCATGCCAGTAATTGCTTTGCCTTCTTTCCACCTTTCTTAATGTGTGGAATACATCTGGACTGCACTTCTAGGATTGTATTTTTAAACAATGTCCATACCTGTTGACCACTTTTAACCTTTGCAGCTGCACCTTTCAGTTTTTATCTAATTATTTTCCTCATTTTATCAGTTTCCCTTTTGAAAATTTTGTGTTAGAGCTGTAGATTTACTTATTGTCCCCCTTCCAGTTATTTGTTTAAATTTGAACATGGTATGATCACTATTGCCAAGTGGCTCCACCACCGTTACCTCTCTCACCAAATCCTGTGTTCTATTAAGAATTAAATCTAAAATAGCTCCCTCTTTCATTGATTCCATAACCAATTGCTCCATGAAGCAGTCATTTATTACTGTTAGTGCCGCCAGCACTAATGGGCCGCGGGTGCCTTTTCTTACCCACGGTCCGCTTTCTCGGGCCTCTCTGGGGTGCTGTGCTGCCAGGGAAGGCCACTGCTGTTGCTCTCTGGGCCGTCCTGCATCCACGCGGAGCTTGGACGCCACCGGCCCCGATTCCTCCGGGTGTCCCTTAGTGCACGCGCACTGAGGTTCTGCCTCTTAAAGGGGCCGCGGCGGGAAAACCAAGTCCGGACCCTAGCTGATGTCAGGCCTCACTGCCTATTTAAGGAAGCTTCCTGGGCCACACTATGACTTGGCTACAAGTCTCTTGGTGCCTCCTGCTGCTCCAGCGTTGGATCTTGATTCCTGCTTTGACTTTTCCTGCCTGTTTCTAGCCCTGTTCCTGTTCCTCCCTTGCCTTCCTTCGCCTGTTCCTGACATCTGCTTCCTCCTCTTCCTTCGGACAGACTTCCCTGGCTTGACCATTGGACCGGACCTCACGTTGCCTGATTACTGCCTGCCACCAACCATTGGATCGGACCTCACGTTGCCTGATTGCCGCCTGCCACCGACCATTGGACTGGACCTTACGTTGCCTGATTGCCGCCTACCACCAACCACTGGACTAGATCTTGCATCCTCTGATTCCCACGTCTCCACAGGGGCCCTCCTAAGCCCAGCCGGTCCCGGCACCCAAAGGCTTAACCCGCGGGGAATGGGATTGGTATTGGTGAAGCTCCAGCCGGCCCCTGCCTTCCATCAGCCTCGCCTCTTGTCACTGGGAACTTGCGGCAGTCAAAAAAGCAAACAGAATGTTGGGAATTATTAGGAAGGGAATGGTGAATAAAACGGAAAATGTCATAATGCCTCTGTATCGCTCCATGGTGAGACCGCACCTTGAATACTGTGTACAATTCTGGTCACCACATCTCAAAAAATATATAATTGACTGCCGCAGCACACTGAACCGATGATTTCAATGTGTTATCCACCATGATACCTAGATCTCTTTCCTGGGAAGTAGCACCTAATATGGAACCTAACATTGTGTAACTATAGCATGGGTTATTTTTCTCTATATGCATCAGCTTGCACTTGTCCGCATTAAATTTCATCTGCCATTTTGATGCCCAATTTTCCAGCCTCACAAGGTCTTTCTGCAATTTATCACAATCTGCTTGTGATTTAACTACTCTGAACAGTTTTGTATTATCTGCAAATTTGATTACCTCACTTGTATTTCTTTCCAGATCATTTATAAATATATTGAAAAGAACGGGTCCCAATGCAGATCCCTGAGGCACTCCACTGTCCACTCCCTTCCACTAAGAAAATTGTCCATTTAATCCTACTCTCTGTTTCCTGTCTTTTAGCCAGTTTGTAATCCATGAAAGGACATCGCCACCTATCCCATGACTTTTTATTTTTCCTAGAAGCCTCTCATGAGGAATTTTGTCAAATGCCTTCTGAAAATCCAAGTACACTACATCTACCGGTTCACCTTTATCCACATGTTTATTAACTCCTTCAAAAAAGTGAAGCAGATTTGTGAGGCAAGACTTGCCTTGGGTAAAGCCATGTTGACTTTGTTCCATTAAACCATGTCTTTCTATATGTTCTGTGATTTTGATGTTTAGAACACTTTCCACTATTTTTCCTGGCACTGAAGTCAGGCTAACCGGTCTATAGTTTCACGGATTGCCCCTGGAGCCCTTTTTAAGTATGGGGGTTACATTAGCCACCCTCCAGTCTTCAGGTACAATAGATGATTTTAATGATAGGTTACAAACGTTTACTAATAGGTCTGAAATTTCATTTTTGAGTTCCTTAAGAACCCTGGGGTGTATACCATCCGGTCCAGGTGATTTACTTCTCTTAAGTTTGTCAATCAGGTCTACCACATCTTCTAGGTTCACCGTGATTTGGTTCAGTCCATCTGAATCATTACCCATGAAAACCTTCTCAAGAATGGGTACCTCCCCAACATCCTCTTCAGTAAACACCGAAGAAAAGAAATCATTTAATCTTTCTGCAATGGCATTATCTTTCTGCAATGGTCTTATCTTCTCTGAGTGCCTTGTCCCACTGTTTCATCCCTGATGACACTCTGGAGCCACAACGCCACATCATTGATCCTGCATAGGTGCAGCTCATGACCACCTTCCCCGTACCGCCAGGGAAAACGGTGGTGCCCCACCGATTACGGGAAAAAGTACTCCAGTGGGGCCATGACTCCCATACAGCCGGTCACCCGGGATGGAAGCGTGCCCTGAACTCCATCCAGTGGTTCACGACCAAGCATACGTGGACGCGTGTTTGATATGCGCTCAGCAAAAACCACTATCCGGTCGACCTTGGGGACTTCTGCAGCCCCTACCGGCACCTAAAGAACCCGGGACGCATATATTCACGGATTATTGTGGATCTGCCACCCTCTGAGGCAAGACCACCATCTGGATAGTGGTCGACCGCTTTTCCAAAATGGCACATTTTGTCCCACTCCCAGGGCTCCCTTCAGCTCCCCAAAGCAGAAGGAGCCCGCCCCCCCCCCCCCCCGCCCCAAGCCCACTAGAATGCCTAAGAGACTCCTGCCTAAGGGGAGGAAGCCACCCACAAAGCTGAGCTGTGCTTCGGTGCAAACACTGTTTGTTTTTTACTTTATCCCAAAGAGACAAACTGCCCTTAAAGAAACAGGCACAGGCTCAAAAGGGACCCAAAAAGAATCAAATAGAGCCTGCAGCCGCTTCAGCAGCTTCATGAAGGGGGAGGGGGATCTGGACAACCAGATGTACACCTCACAGGCGTATGGACCAAGCACATACAAGGGCACCAACTTCCGGCTTGGCTGCCTCAACCAGACAGGACAGAACCCACTAGGATTCTCAAAAAACCAAAAGAAACCCCCGGGAGGAAAGCTCAAAAGGAAAAAAATCACTGTAAAAAACTAGTAATCTGCAGAACTGCAGGATTCACACCCTCTGCCATCTGCTGGAGACAGAGAAATACTGAGAAACTGCAGGGGCGCTGGGGTTTATGATGCAGTGTCGGCGAAGCTTTTCTCTGTCTCCTTCTGCTGGCAGGGGGAATGAACCCAGGAGTCTGGATTGATCCAGGTACGTACAGGGAACCATGTTTCCATAACAGCAACAATGTCCAAGTCTGCCTCCACCATTAGGGCCTGCAGCTCTAGAATTTTATTGCCCAGACTATGAACATTTGTGGTCATAGCTTTCCAACTTTTCGCCCTTGGTTTGTTGCTCTTCCTAGTCACCTTTTTTTGCTTTTTTTGAGCTGAATGATTCTGTTATTTTCACCTCCCACTTCCCATATTGCTTGGGGGTGACATGCCAATTTCATTGGCCACATCCTACCACCCCAACCCTCTAGTTTAAATAGCAAATAATGTATGATTTGAATTTCTTGTTAGCATCCTCTTTCCTGCCACAGACAAATGTAGGCCATCCTTACCATATAACCTTTTACTGCTCCATACATGGCCCCAGTCTCCAATGTATCCAAAACCACTTTCTTTACACATTTTGAGCCTGAATTGAAATTATCTATAAGGCACAACCTTTCCTTTCCCTTTTCATGAACAAGTAATACTTAAGAAAAGGCAATAGTTTTAACATGTGTCTAATCTTCCTTCCTAGATTTTGGAAGTTTTCTATACTGTATGGATATTATTTCTAGAGAAGCCATTGGTCCCCAGAAGAATGATAACATTTATATCAGAGCCCCTACTTTCTACTTTTGCTTTGACTACCTGGTTTGCATTTCTACTAGCTGAGGATCGTGGAAGGCATTTAACTTTTGTGTCTCCATCAAAATTGGGAAACAAGTTAAAACAAACATATAAAAAAATAATACCAAAATACATCTTCCAGAGACCCCACTGGAAATAAATGTACATTAATATTCATTCTGTCATCTGCCTACTTGAACGCCAGTTGTTAAAAATCAGAAGCAATGCAATCAAGAATATTATTCATAATTTTCCATCATTAGTACTACTATATAACAATTCTATACCGCTACACGACATACGCAGCGCTGTACAAACATACAAAAAGACAGTCCCTGCTCAACAGAGCTTACAGTCTAATAAGACAAACATACAGGACAAGAGACTTGATTAAAGAAAAGAAAGTTAACCAAGACTAAATGCAGACAACCAGGCATAAGATTTAAAAGCGGTTTCAAAAAGGTGGGTCTTTAGATGGAATTTCATGAGATGAAATCCAGTCAATCCCTGCTTAAAGGAAAATATGACAATATTTACAACAATACAGCCACCATGGTCTTCAAACAGAACAATGTAATATATGGTCCAGTCAATTAAATGCCTGCCTAAACAGGAATGTCTTCAATAATGTTTTGTGTCTTAGAACATTCCATGAAATGCATAATTTCAAAAAGTGTCTCCCATAACTCAGGAGCAGCAATTAAAAAAGATTGTGTCACCACAAGATGAGCCTGTTTGGTAGAGGGAATACTGAATAATATTGCAAGAACTGAAGGGACTGGGTGGGGTTATATATCTGTAACATGGCATTAGCCCAGGGAAAATAATCAAATTTTAATAATAGGTATACAAGCATTGCCACCTTATATAGAACGCGATAATGAACTGGTAACCAAAGAAGGTCATATAAGACTGGTGTATTATGATCTCTTTGAGATTTTCCTGAGATGTCACTAATTCAAGGCACTTTACAAGAAAAAAAAAAGAGCCATTAGCTGTGGTACATAAGGAAAATAAAAATTAGAGCAAAGAAGAGTTAATGAAAAATAATGCATAATAAGTAATGTGACCAACAATTTCCTGTGTTGACATGGCAGAAAAACTGAGGTATAAGAAATGGAAGAGTGAGAGCCCTACCGATAACTGTCTTAAAAGGAGTTACCACTTAATTACTGTTAAGTTCTGCATTTTGTTGTGGTTTACACCAGCATTTCTTTTTTTATGGGATTGGCAGTCTGTCTTTTATTGGATCTTCCCTTATTAATTTCTGCTCTGAGGAGAGAGGAGGAGATCTTCCTTTAACTGAAACATCCTTACAACTTTTCTGCACCATGGGAAGGCGGTCTCGCTTACTGGATTCTCCCTCCTCCACCTTCATTTTATGCAAAGGTTCTTCGGCAAAATATATTTATTTCCTCTTGACTGTTAGCTCCATCACTAAAGCTTGGAACGAGTTACAGAAACTCTTTAATAGTGTCAATAAAAACAATAATAAAAATAAAATTTAGAAAGCAGCATTCATGTTATAGTAGCAAATACATATAAACTAATCCCTCCCTTCACTCCATAACAAATAACCTGTCCCAGTATTGGATTCAAACCTATCCAGAGCCTCCTCCCTAATTAAAGTAACACTCTACCAAAAACCAAGACGTCCACTATGCCCAACTTCAGTTGATCCTGGCAAGCCACACATCCATCCAAAACTTCTATGAAGCAATTAAAAGCCTGGCAATAAAACCATGGTTTTACTTTCTTACAAAAAACAAGACAGTTAATTTCTTGGCATAACTCTAATAAAACTGAATTCCAAAGCACAGGGAAACAATAAGCAAAAGCTCTTTACTAGTGTATGTATGTGGATGAGAATCTCGAGTATGCTTCTGAGTGTCCTTCATGAATATAATAAAATGTATGATAACAGACAACCTGAATCATGTTTTATATTGTATTGTATTCCGCCAAAACTAAATTGCTGGCTTGGCGAAATTTAAAGTTTTAAATAAATAATATTTTTCTTCCATTGGAGAAAGGAAAAAGCTTTAAAAGGACCAAAGCACAAAATAATCATTATAGATCAGCATGTTCGAGAGGCCCTTTTTGACAATACGGATCACACCCCGTTATCCCTCTAAAATTTTCTTTCCTCACCCGTAGGTGCTTGATATTTGTAAATTCTTTGCTCTCTTACTACTGCCACCAGTAGGTCCTCCTCAGGTCCTATCTTCTGGGGAAAAACCACACGTGCCTGTTCACAGAGCATGCACGCTGACAAATCTACTTAATTTGATTGCTTCCTTCCACTCTCATTAACTCTTCTACTTCCATTTTCAACAACATTTTACACCTTTCTACTCCTAATCCTTGGGAGTTCATTTCAAACCGTCTTCTCTTCGACAGGCATTTTCGGGGCAGTTCCTGACGTCACCGAGAGCCCTTAGCAACGGCGTCCCTCAGCAACCGGTCCTGGAGCGGACGTGACGTCATGAGTCAGTTGTACCGTCTTTTCTTCTTCCCCTGGGTTGTTCGAGAGTAAAGGTGTAGAAAGTGTGAAGATGGCGACTGGAGGAGGGGAAGAAGATTGGTAAGGCATAGAAGGGAGTATTAGGAATAGGGAGAAAAAGGGGTAGGAAGTCTTAATTGTCTTCTTTTTGTTAAGAAGTTGAGATGACGTCATAGGGTGGAGGTTTCCAAAGTTTTCGTCCCTGTCCAGAGAGAATTCTTCTAGAAGAGAAGCTTCTGAAAGCGGGATTGTAGTGGTAGCACCTCATAAACTTTCTTTTCCGCCTCCTAAGGTAGAGGTGGGCGTTTAGGCTCTTTGTGTCTCCGTGGTGTTTTTGTTTTGTTTTGGTTTGGTTTTTTTTTTGGGGGGGGGGAGCTTTATGTTGTGGAGGATGGCAGATGGAGAAGGCTGGACCTATGTTTTCCATTTGACGATGATAGTTTGAGGTCGGATGCCACAGACGTTAATGTCTGGACAGGTACTGAAGAAGCCTGGAGCGCTTTTATGTTACACTGACGCTTTGAGGTTGGAAGATGTGAAAGACAAGGTTTTGTGTATGTGTTCAGGAATAAACTGAACTAAACTTCTGTAATGATTGAGGTGATTAGAGTACCCGGGCTTGAGCTGTAAAAAGTTAATAGCTGGAACTCCCCTGCGCCAAAAGCCTTGATCTATTGCTGGCCACTTAGACCCTCATCAAATACCGCAATGTTTTCCCAACTTTTTAACGCCCATGGCACACCTAGATTAACAAAAATGTTCTGTGACACACGCCTCCCCAGGGCAGACAATACTGACTTCGAAAGGACTCATACGTCAAAAGTAGAGCTAGGAAAGCACTGAAAGTCCCACCAGTCTCTCTGAAGAATTTTAAAACAAAGGGAATGAGATGGCAGAAACACATATTTATTTATATATACTGTTTACATTCAGGTACTGTAGGTATTTATCTATCCCCAGAGGGCTTACAATCTAAGTTTTTGTACCTGAGGCAATGGAGGGTAAAGTGACTTGCCCAAGGTCACAAGGAGCAACAGCAGGACTTGAACCCTGGTCGCCTGGTTCATAGTCCACTGCTCTAACCACTAGGCTATATGTGACACATGAATTTGTCATAATGGGTCAGGGCCCTGTATATATAATAATAACATAGTGACAGCAGATAAAGATCCAAATGGTCCATCTAATCAGCCCAGCAAGTTGTTTAAGGTATGCAGGTTACCACCATGCCTTTTGTTAAGAGTAGTAACTACAGCTCCAGGTACGTATCCCTATGCAGAAATGTTACAACTAAAGTATAAAGTGAGTCCTTTTGGTAAAAACACAGAACACAATCAGCCTTACATTTTTATAGGCAGCATTTACTGTCAAATTGTAATGCTGTTAATTCATCAAAATGTCTATACTACAATAAAAGTGTCATGGCTTCTGTCAGTTCCTATGAGCTTTACGATATTGTTAAGTCTCTCACTTTCATCTACTTCTTTACCTACACCATCTGACCCAAATCAATCACTAGTTGACAGATTTTTGCTCTCTTTTTTTTATTTTTAAGATTGATAAGCTATGCTCTGTGTTCACTACTTCTGTCATCCTCGGCAGTTTCCTCTACTGCCTTATTCCTATAGAATATTTTTTCTGAAGTTTCTCATCTTGAAATGTCAGAGATCATTGCATCTACCAAAAGTACCTCTTGTCCCCTTGACCCTTGTGCCACAGCTTTACTCAAATGCTTTCATGAAGAGATTGTTCCATATCTTGCTAAAACACTAACCTTTCTCAAACTTTAGGCTATCTCCCCACTTCTCTTAAGAAAACTCCCATTAAACCAATTCTTAAGAATCCCTCTCTTGATCCTACTAATTTTATGAACTATTGTCACATTTCTTCTCTTCTCTTTCTTGCTAAGATCATTGAATCCTCTGTTCTGAAGCAGTTCAGCTTTCTTCGATGAGTATTTCATTTTGGATCAGCACCAATTCAGGTTTTGTTCTTTACACAGTATTGAGACTCTTCTTTCCAGCCTAGATACTATTAACCGAGGCTTTGATTCTGGTACTTGCTGTCTGCTGTTTCTTCTGTATATTTCTGTAGCTTTTGAAACACTTGACCACTCTATTCTTTTGTCTCTGCTCACTGATGTGGGTATCTCTGGTTCTGTGTTGTCTTGGTTTTCTTCTTAGATCTCTAACTGCCCTCAGTAAATCCACGTTCAAGGATTGCCTCTTCATGGCATAGTATCACTTCTGGCATACTACAGGGCTCTGCCCTTTCCGCAGTGTTCTTCAATGTCTATCTTACCCCTTTGTGCCATTTACTTGCTCAGCTTGGAGTTGCCTATAAAATCTATGCTGCTGATATTCAGTTTTTCTTCCCTCTTCCTGTTCTGCCACTGTTCAATTTGCTCCTCTTTGTCTTACTTCTACTAATACTTGGTTGCATAGTAACAAACTTTCTCTTAATTTCAGCAAAACAGAGACTCTCATACTGGGTCATTGTCCAACCTTTCAATGAGCTAGATCTACTATCTTTCTTTCTCAGACTTTGGAATTTAGGTATAACTTTGACTCTACTTTATCCATGGTCCTGCATATCAAATCAGTTATCAGGTCCTTCCTTTTTTCAAATTATGTATGCTATGACATCTAAAATACCACCTGGAACCTACCAATTTTCAAACTGTATTCCAGTCAATTTTTTCTTCTATTGATTATTGTAATTCAGTACTCCCTTTGTCCCTACAGATCATCCAAAACACTGCAGCCTGTTTATTAACTGGTACATCCATTTGAGAACACACAACCCTACCAGCAAATGGAGGCAGAGAACAAAACCTTGAGGTACTGCTATATAACCAAGAGTGCCACCTGCAGTCCCTCAGCATTTCTGTCTTCAGCAGATGGTAGAGGTGCAAACCTGCAGTCTGGAGTTAGAAAAAAAAAAAAGAAGATAATAGATTTGAAAGAGGATTCAGCTCCCCAAGGTGTTAGGTTCCTTCGAGGGCCATCCCTCAGTAGAGCAGGGCAAGTCGAGGGTTGGTGACCCCTGTCCTGAATTAGCCCTTTTTGGCAGGGGTCCTGGTTCTTTCACCTCCTCTGGGCCCTTCACTCCCTCGGTGTACCTGGCTTCCTCAGTATGGCCTCCAGAAGCAGGGAAGTACTTTTGTTCCCTTTTCTTCTCCTGTCTCTTTAAAAAAAAAAATAAAAAGGGAGCAAATCAAAAGGGAAGGAGAGAGGCTACGGCAGGGCTGGGGCAGTGGGTAAGTTTCTTTTCTGCCGGGAGGCAGGCAAGAGGGAGCAGGCCGAATTGCCTTTGATTGTCGGGGGCCGGGTGCTGGGTAATTCAGCACTGGACAGCGTCAGGCGTGATCGCGTCAGCAGTACCTATTTTTAGGCCTGACCGCGTGTTGCAGGCCCAACCGAGCCGGCATGCCGGCTCCCGTGCAACTTGGCAAAGCTTGTCATGGCTGCAGTTTGAGGCGAGTTCATCTCGATTTAGCCTACGTTTGCTGTGAATGTGCCTCGGGGGGATTGGGCCGGCTCTGGGGATCCCGGGGGGGGGGGGGTTCGGCGGAGCTGGCGCTCATTTTGGCAGCACATGCTGAGGTGCAGGCTGCTATTTCTGAGCCTTGGGACTCCCCTTCTGCGCTGTTTCCCATGGGACAGGACTCTGCTGGTGGCAGGGGACGGGGAGAGGCTCCGGAGGTTGCTGATCAGAATTCTTCCTTCTCGGATGCGGAAGTGTTTCCTGCGGATTTTGTGCTTTTCCTTCATAAGGCTTATTTAGCCAGGAAGGATTTGGGGTCAAAGAGGTCCTTACCTAAGAAGTCCCGGACGGCCAAGAAAGATAGAGGACCGGTGGAGTCAGGAGGGATCCTGCGCTCATTGGGGCTCAGGCAGACTGTGGAGGAGTAAGATTTGTTGGAAAGCATGGATGATCCTGATCAGATGGAAGGGGATCCAGTGGTGCATGACAAGGACCCTGTTGATGTCTTGGGGGATCCCATGCAGGATTCGGACCAGGATCCAGTGGTGCATTGCAGGTCCCAATGCAGGATCCGGATGTGGTTCTGGTTATAGAAGGTGATGACCCACTAGTGGTCCATCTGTTTTGGAGGGAGGAACTGGGTCCGTTGATTACCCAAGTGCTGGAGAAGCTGTGGATTAAAGTTACCCAGGAGGACTCAGATAATGAAGGTGTGAACTCGGTCCTACAGGGATTATGAGGACCCCCCTAAAGCCTTACTGTTGCCGAAGAAGATGAAGCTGGTGGATCTGGAGTGGGAATCTCCCAAGGCGGACCTGAAGGTAGCGAGGACTATGAGAAAGCTATATCCCTGGCTGGAGCAGACTTTGAAGTTGTGGAGAATTCCCAAAGTTGATGCAGCCGTGTCTGCGGTTACCAAAAAGACAACCATCCCATAGCGGGAGCAGTGGCCCTAAAGGATGTCCAGGATCAGAAGCTGGAGATTCTGCTCAAGTGGCTGTTTGAGGTTTCAGCTTTGAGTCTTCGTGCAGCGGTTTGCGGACTTCTCATGCAGAGACCCTGCTTGTGCTGTTTGTAAAAGGCGCATGACAAGCAGTCATGAAGCAGCGGGAGTGGCCTATGTGGCCAGTGCTCTGTATGATATGGTTCAGACTTCCACCAGGAGTATGGTCTCTGCAGTGCCGGCATGGAGGCTCCTCTGGCTGTGAAATCGGGCAGCAGGCGGGTGGACAGCTGGGCTTTAGACCAATCTCCCCTTCAGGGGGGAAGCTGCTCTTTGGGGAAGACTTGGAGCAGCTCATGAAGCAGTTGGGATAGTCAAAGGGTAACAGGTTGCCTGAGGATAGGAAGGACCCTAAGAAGTCCTTTCCGCCGCAAGCTCATTTTCGAGAGGCGAGGAGACTTTGTGTGGGCAGGAATCTTGCACCTGTGTTACAGAAGCAGAGTTCTGGCAGGCAGCAGCCCTTTCAGAGTCAACGCAGACCCCCGAGGAACGGTGGTTCTCAAGGAGGAAGGGGCAGAAACAAGGGTGGACAATGAAGGCATGTTGGTCCACTCCTCCCTGGAGGCTATCTGAGGGAGGCTGTCACTTTTTTATGAGGAGTGGACTAGAATCACCAGTGTGTCCTGGAGGTGGTAAGAGACAGCTACGCTTTAGAATTTTCTCAGCTGCTCAGGGATGACTTTGTAGTCTCCTGTTGCAAGCAAGAGGCAGTGCAGGATACTCTACATCGGTTACAGCTCCTGCACACCATTGTAACGGTATGCCCTCAAGAGAGGGGGCAAGACCAGTGTCCCATATCTTTTGTGGTGCCAAAGAAGGAGGGTACTTTTCGGCCCATTCTTGATCTGCAGAAGGTCAATGCTTCCCTCCGGGTGCTGCGCTTTCAGATGGAGATATTGCGCATGGTGATAGCACGGTGCACAAAGGGGAATTTCTAGTTTCGTTGGACTTGTTAGAAGCCTATCTTTATATCCCCATTCAGGTTGAACATAGGTTGAATTCCAAAGGTTCCTGAGGTTCATGGTTCTGGAAGAACATTTCCAGTTTCAGGCTCTTCCCTTTGGGTTGGCGACAGTGCCACACAAGTTCATGAAGGTGATAGTGGTAGTGGTGGTGGCACTCAGGAAGGAAAGTGTCCTGGTGCACCTGGACAGCTGGCTGATAGGGGTGGAGTGTGCTTGCTCAGTCCAGCAGGTTCTTTGGCTTCTGGAGGTGTTGGGCTGGGTGACAAACCTAGCAAAGAGTCTTTAGAAGCTGGCCCATTCGTTGGCGTATCTGGGAGCACGTTTCAATACCTAGCTAGGGGAGGTGTTTCTGACTACGGAGAGTCATCAAGTTGCAGAGTCAGGTTCTTTGGCTGCTGTGCCTGTCATTGCCCAGGGTCTGGGATTACTTGCAGGTCGTGGGTTTCATGGTGTCTATGCTGGAATTAATTCCATGGGCTGTTGCACACATGTCTGCTGCAGGGGTCTCCGTTATTCCATTGGAATCTGCTGTCAGAAGATTTTCAGCTTCCTTTACCATTTCCAGAATATGCCAAGTCCAGCCTTCGTGGTGGCTGACTCAGCGCAATCTGGAGAAAGGAATGGATCTAGAAGTGCCCAACTGGGTGCTAGTGACTACAGATGCCAGCCTCTCTGGCTGGGGGGGGGGGGGGTGATTTGTCAAGGGAAATCAGCCCATGGTCAGTGGTCGCTGGAGGAGGAGACTTGGTCTATCAATCGGCTGGAAACCAGGGCAGTGCGCAAGCCCTTACTGGCATTTCTTCTGCTTTTTGGAACAAGTCAGTGTGAGTGTTCTCGGACAATGTGATGACAGTGGCATACATCAATTGTCAGGGTGGTACGAAGAGTTGCCTGGTGGCTCTGGAGACGCAAGAACTGATGGGGCATCCCTGGCAGCCCATCCTGACGTAGCGTGTTTTCTGATGGGTGCTAAACATTTGAACCCCCATTTCGGCCAGTGTGTCCTTCCTGGAGTCTGAATCTGGTTCTCCGGGGCTTGTGCGGACTTCCTTTGGAGCCTCTCAAACAGGCAACTCTAAAAGACCTGACACTCAAGACAGTCTTTTTAGTGGCTATCTGCTTGGCAAGACGAATATCGGAGATTCAAGCATTGTCCTGTAGGGAACCTTTTCTGCGGATTTCTGATTCGGGTGTGTCTCTACAAACAGTACCTTCTTTTCTACCGAATTTTGTGTCAGGTTTTCACTTTAATCAATCCGTGGAATTGCCAGCTTTTCCAGATTTGGATCCTAATTCCCCTCAGGCTCACGACTTGTGGAAATTCGATGTCCGACAGCTTCTCCTTTGTTATTTGGAGGTGACTAATGCTTTTCAGTTGTCGGACCATCTCTTTGACTTATGGAACGATCCTAAGAAAGTTCATAAGGCCTCCAAAGCTACCATTGCTCGTTGGTTGAAGGAAGCTATAGCTTCGGCATATATATGTCATGGACGACCAGTGCTAAAAGCTCGTTCTATCAGGTCTCAGGCGACATCTTGGGTAGAGAGTCAGTTGTTCTCACCGCAAGAAATTTGTAGAGCAGCTACTTGGAAGTCTCTACATACCTTCGCTAAGCATTACTGTTTGGACGTCCGGGATCCGGATATCGACTGTTTTTGGCAGCAGCGTTCTTCGAGTGGGACTCTCCAGGTCCCACCCCGTGTAGGGCAGCTTGGGTACAACCCAGCGGTTTGGACTGATCCGGATACCTTCGCTAAGCATTACTGTTTGGACGTCTAGGATCCGGATATCGACTGTTTTTGGCAGCAGCGTTCTTCGAGTGGGACTCTCCAGGTCCCACCCCGTGTAGGGCAGCTTGGGTACAACCCAGCGGTTTGGACTGATCCGGATACCTTCGCTAAGCATTACTGTTTGGACGTCTAGGATCCGGATATCGACTGTTTTTGGCAGCAGCGTTCTTCGAGTGGGACTCTCCAGGTCCCACCCCGTGTAGGGCAGCTTGGGTACAACCCAGCGGTTTGGACTGATCCGGATACGTACAGGGAAAGGAAAATTGGATCTTACCTACTAATTTTCGTTCCTGTAGTACCACGGATCAGTCCAGGCGCCTGCCCAGGATAGTCTGGCCTGGAGAGTCTGTTTGGCGTATGTATTTTGTCCTTTTCATTCTGCAGAGTATTTTGAAGAGAAAAACGACAGTTACAGGGTTTACTGTTTGGCTGCTGTTTGTTTTAGCCATTGGTTATTAAATTTGGTTCATTCTGCTATGGTATTGATTATACTGAAGGATCGCAGGTGGCACACCAGTCCAAGAGGGGGTGCCGCGCAAGTTTTTCTCTTGTCTCCACCTGCTGGAAGGGAGGCATAACCCAGCGGTCTGGACTGATCTGTGGTACTACAGGAACGAAAATTAATAGGTAAGAACCAATTTTCCTTTATTCTTCTTTTTACTATTTATTCATCCAAAAAAGGTGATACAGTCCTCTCACTCTTCTATACACTCCTGACAAAGGATCCTTGTTTCACCAACGGTTACATCAGAGGATTAATAATTATCATATAGGAGACCACCATGTTTCCATGCAGGAGCCGTTCAAATTCATATCCATCTGTCTAATTTAGTTCCTACTGTAAAAATAGTCACAATTCAATCACCCTATAGCATTAATTCTTCAAATAACAATTATATAATAAACAGTATCCCATATAAAAAAAAACACCTCATCATCAAAATATGCCCATCAAAATATATTCAATAATCATTTAACATTTAATAAGCATTTAATTAACATATAACTAACCTGGTCACATATACATAACCCACAGATCTCAAATCATAAGCTACCCCAAATATTACATTACATTTTTTCCACCTGAAACCTCCAACACTCAGATATCACCTATATCAAAATATTAAAAACCCAATCACAGCTCTCCCCCTAACCAATTTTTAAACTCCACTAAATTTCTAATCACCCTACCACTTACCTCCGATCTCTGTTAAAACACCTTCTCCCCAAAATCTACTCCCAAAGTATGCACACCGTACCGTTCCTCAATTCTAAAGTATACACTTTCCATGGCAAAATCTGACCACAATGTTTAACAGATCTGTGGTCATCACCAGACACCAATATTAGATGTCATGGCCGTTGAGGATAGACATCTTTTTGCCACACATATCCTTGAAGCCACAGAGAGAGGCTTTTTTAGATTTGGACAGTCATATTTTTTTCTCCTTAAGCATTGAATAGTACTGTTGAGGAGCCAAGGCAGAGAGGCAACACCAACAAATGTTGAGAAGTGAAAACATTAAAAATGGTATGAAATAAGAACAAAGTAAACAGAGCGAAAGGGTACTTGTCTGTTCAGTAGCTCAGACAAAAAAAAAAAAAAAGGCTGAGTAGCTCATGAAGCAGCGCTCACAAATGAACTCTCAAAGATGCTCAGAGCTAAAGCTCTATGAGCTAGGAAAGAAGGGTTTGTTTGCAGCCGTTGGATGACAACCCCATGTGCATTGTCTAATTCAATCTTGCTCATAAGAACATGCCATACTGGGTCAGACCATGGGTCCATCAAGCCTAGCATCCTGTTTCCATCAGTGGGCAATCCTGGCCATAAGAACCTGGCAAGTTCCCAAAAACTAAGTCTATCCTAAGTTACTGTTGCTAGTAATAGCAGTAGCTATTTTCTAAGTCAACTTAATTAATAGCAGGTAATGGTCTTCTCCTCCAAGAACTTATCCAATCCTTTTTTAAACACAGCTATACTAACTGCACTAACCACATCCTCTGGCAACAAATTCCAGAGTTTAATTGTGCATTGAGTGAAAAAGAACTTTCTCCAATTAGTTTTAAATGTGCCACATGCTAACTTCATGGAGTGCCCCCTAGTCTTTCTATTATCCGAAAGAGTAAATAACCGATTCACATCTACCCGTTCTAGACCTCTCTTGATTTTAAACACCTCTATCACATCCCCCCCTCAGCCGTCTCTTCTCCAAGCTGAAAAGTCCTAACCTCTTTAGTCTTTCCTCATAGGGGAGCTGTTCCATTCCCCTTATCATTTTGGTAGCCCTTCTCTATACCTTCTCCATCGCAATTATATCTTTTTTGAGATGCGGCGACCAGAATTGTACACAGTATTCAAGGTGCGGTCTCACCATGGAGCGATACAGAGGCATTATGACATTTTCCGTTTTATTCACCATTCCCTTTCTAATAAATCCCAACATTCTGTTTGCTTTTTTGACTGCCGCAGCACACTGAACTGACGATTTCAATGTGTTATCCACTATGACGCCTAGATCTCTTTATCCCAGGACAAGCAGGATGATAGTCCTCACATATGGGTGACATCATCAGATGGAGCCCTGGTACGGAAAACTTCTCTCAAAAGTTTCTAGAAACATTTGGCTGGCACTCTGAGCCTACTGAGCATGCGTAGCATGCCATGATATTCTCAGCCACAGGGGTCTCCCTTCAGTCTTTTTTTTTTTTTCTGCCTTGCTGTAAGCAAAGCAGATTAGGAGCTCTGGGAAATTTTCTCTCACTTTTTTCCTGAGGGAAGAAAACTTTTTCAGTCACATTTTCATTGTCATCGGGTCTCCCTTCGACATAGTTTCGGTGAGTACATTTTTTGAATAGATTTCAGTCGATTCCGGTCACCTCACTAACGGTACCTGCCAGTCATCGACCTTTATTTGGCCTAATTTTCATCATGGCCTCCAGATTCAAAAAATGTCCGGATTGTAACCGGACTATGTCGATTACCAACCCCCACAATGTCTGCGTTCTGTGTCTGGGATCAGGCCACGATGTCAGGGCTTGTTCAACCTGTGCCCAGATGACACCGAAGGGCAGGCGTGCCCGTTTGGATAAGATGGAGGAATTATTCAAGAAAACCCCATAGTCATCGTCGTTATTCTCGGAGACGATGTCATCTCCCTCGATGGCAAAACATTGAGGAGAAAAAAGGACCGATGACTGTCCATCACTGTCTTCATCGGCGTCCTCGATAGCATCTTCCTCTGAATCGAAGGAACATCGAGAGAAGACACAATCGACATCGATCCATCAGATGGAAAAACACAGGCATTGACGTCGAAGGACATCGAACCAATGCCAAAAAAGAGTCCGGGTACTGGAGCCAACACGACAGACCATACCCGAGGAACCAAGGCGCTCTCCACCAGGCTTGGTGTTAGAGAATGTGCCACCACGCTTAATTGTGGAAGTGCCAATAGCACCAGTCTTACCTTCCCCAGTGACAGTGGACCCAGTCCCAGTTTCCAGGGAAGAGGTGACTACTGTAGTCCAACAGGTCATCGTCGAGGCTTTGCAAAACTTCCAGCCTCCGACAGTACCATCGGTACCGACCCCGATATCGGCATCGGACCAGTTGATATTTCAGCCTTTGCTGAACAGAATCGATGCCTTGATAGGAATCTTTCCATCGGCACCGACGACACCGGTTCCACCGATGCAACCATCGATGCCGATGCACCTGCCTGTGACTCCTTCCACTCCGATTCCGGGTCATCGGATGAAGACGGTAGGGACTTGGATTCTGTCCCAGGGCCATCGGGCCTTCGCCAGCATCGAATTCCGAAAAAATCATCGATGCCAATCAAAGATTCCTCAATGCCAATGCATCCAGGTCCATTGGGTGACACCGGGCACAGATTCCCGTCGATGCCATCGATGCCTTCACTACCTCCAATGAAGCCAAAGCAGATTCCATCCAAATCTGCTTTTAAAGCAAAGCATCACATACAGCCAGAGGATCTCGATTCACCTTATCATCCTCAGTATACTCCCTGGAAGGATGTAGATACTGATACGGAGTCGGAGGAATTACAATCTGAGTCTTCTCCACAAGAAGAGAGGAGAAAATCCCCTCCTGAAGATTTGTCCTTTACAAATTTCATTAAAGAAATGGCGGACACAATTCCATTTGAATTAATGACGGAGGAGGATACCAGACACAAGGCCCTAGAAGTCCTTCAATTCGTGGATGCACCAAAGGAAATAATGGCAATCCCAATCCATGAAGTCCTTTTAGAACTTCAACAAAGAATGTGGGAACATCCCTGCTGAGTACAGGCAGTGAATCGAAGAACAGATTCCACATACTTAGTGCAGCATGCTCCAGGTTTCCAAAAGCCCCAACTGCCTCATCATTCAGTAGTCGTGGAATTGGCTCAGAAAAAAGCCCGAAAGCAGAAACCTCGCTCTTCTGTCCCATCAGGAAAGGAGCAAAGGTTCTTAAACTTTTCTTCCCAAGGTATCTATTAGAGATCCATGCTGGTATCTCGCATTGCGGCATACCAGCTTTATATGACACAGTACCAAAGAAACTTGTGGAAACAAGTTCAAGTTATTGCCGATGATCTTCCTCAGCAACAACAACTGGCTTTGAATACACTCATTGCAAAGGGATTGGAATCTAGTAAACACGAATTACGAGCAGCTTATGATGCTTTTGAAACATCAACTCGTTTATCAGTGTCCGCAATTAATGCAAGAAGGTGGGCTTGGCTTAAGGCCTCGGACCTCAAGCAAGAAGTCCAGGAAAGACTGGCAGATCTCCCTTGTACTGGAGACAATCTTTTTGGGGAAAAGATTCAGGCTACAGTATCTCAATTAAAAGATCATCACGAGACACTCCGCCAGCTCTCCAAACTGTCAGCAGACCAACCATCCTCCTAAGAAAATCATCTCGAAGGGACACAAGAAGACCCTTCTATAGACCTAGAAGGTATTACCCACCTGCTTCGTCAGCGCATCCATACCGTCCACTACAAAGAAGACGTCCACGTCAACCAAAACAACAAAAAACCCATCCAGCAGCGGGTTTTTGAACCGAATCAAGAGAACAGAAGCCTTCCTATCAACCCTATCCCCTCCCTGCCAGTCGACCTCATTATTTCACCAATCAATGGAGTCTCATCACAAAAGACCAATGGGTATTAGCCATACTAAATCGGGGATACCGTCTAAAATTCAAAACAATACCCCCGCATTCTCCACCCATTCCACTTTGGACAAGCATGGTCATCACACATCAACTACAAGTAGAACTCTCTACTTTGCTGATTGCCAGGGCTATTGAACCAGTGCCCCGGTCTCAACAAGGCAAGGGGTTCTATTCCCTCATTTCAAAGAAAACAGGCGGCCTTCGCCCTATCTTAGATCTCCGCAATCTCAACAAATTTCTGCAAAAAGAAAAATTCCGGATGGTATCTCTGGGGATCATCCTTCCTTTGCTTCAGCAGGGAGATTGGCTCTGTTCTCTAGATCTTCAAGACACTTATGCACACATACCAATTTCCACACAACATCGCAAGCATCTACGATTTGTCGTGGGAAAAAATCATTACCAGTATCGAGTCCTACCATTCGGACTGGCCTCTGCTCCTCAAGTATTCACAAAATGTCTAGCAGTGGTTGCCGCACATCTAAGAAAAAACAGCATTCATGTTTTCCCATACCTAGACGATTGGCTAATCAGAAGTCCATCCAGGCAGGGAGCTCTCTCTGCCTTGAAGACCACAATAACATTATTACACTCCCTGGGATTTCTCATCAACTATCCAAAATCCCACATTGAGCCATCTCAACTCCTTACATTTATCGGAGCAGACCTAGACACCACAGTGGCGAAAGCTTCCCTTCCAAGCGACCGTGCCAACAATCTGGCATGCTTGGCAAACACCATAATTCATCACCAGTTCGCATCTGCCCATCAAATTCTGGTGCCAATAGGACACATGGCCTCGACAGTACATGTTACACCTATGGCAAAGTTAGCCATGAGAAGAACTCAATGAACTTTGAAATCTAAATGGCTACAAGCTTTCCAACCACTGTCGTACACAGTTCAATTCACCCCCCAGTTACACCTATCGCTCCACTGATGGACAAATCAAACGACATTGAAAGCTGGTCTCCCATTCCAACAGGCAAATCCACAAGTCATCCTGACCACAGATGCTTCCAATCTTGGATGGGGAGCTCACGTCAACAACCTTCAAACACAAGGGACGTGGACTACACTCGAGAAGCAGTGTCAGATAAACTTCTTGGAACTTCGAGTGATGCAATATGCCCTTTTTGCCTTCAAAGACTGCCTCTCAAACAAGACTGTGCTGATACAAACAGACAACACAATAGCAATGTGGTACATAAACAAACAGGGAGGCACAGGCTCTTATCTGCTCTGCCAGGAAGCGGTGCAGATTTGGGTTTGGGCTCTAGAGCATTCCATACATCTCCGAGCAACTTATCTGGCGGGCATACAAAACATCCTAGCGGACGATCTCAGTCGACATTTCAATCCCCACGAATGGTTGCTGGATCTGCGTGTAGCGAGCAAAATCTTTCAACGCTGGGGTCGCCCAACCATAGACCTCTTTGCGTGCAAATTGAACCACAAAGTAGAAAGGTTCTGCTCCCTCCACGGCCATCGACAAACATTCCCCAGGGACACCTTTGCTCGCCCTTGGAACACAGGCCTTCTATATGCATATCCTCCAATTCCGCTCATAGCCAAAACTCTCGTGAAGCTACAACAGGACAGAGGAACAATGATCCTCATAACCCCGTACTGGCCTCGACAAGTATGGTTTCCCATGCTTCTCGATCTCACAACCAATCTGCCTGGGTACAGAGCCCACTCTCGTAACTCGGAATCAGGGCAAGTTGCGTCATCCCAACCTGACAACTCTTGCCCTAACAGCTTGGATGTTGAAAGCTTAATTCTGCAACCGCTTAATCTTTCAACACAAGTCTCTAAAGCAGAGCTTTCCAAACTGTGTGTCGGGACACGTTAGTGTGTCGCCTGCAGTGTGCAGGTGTGTCGCGCAAGCCTGGTCAACTCTGATGCGAGTTTGGGCTTTTTTTTTTTCTAGAGATTCACTTTTTTTTTTTTCAGTTTATGGGTTGCTTATTATTGGGTGATTTTTGCTGTCAATCGCGTTTTTTGGGGGGGGGGGCTTGGTGGGTGGAACAAGCCCAGCCATCCTTGCATTGGCTGCTGCTGCCGATGAGGCCTGGCCATGAGGAGTACTGACTGCAAGCAGCAGTGTCTGGTGATCATGGAAGGGAGTGAAGCACTTAACTGGCAACAATCAAAAAGACGAGGTACATGAGTGTGGGGGCCAGATGTGCTGGGGGGAGAGAGATGAGTGAGTGGTGGGCAAACGTGCTGGGGGGACAGACATGTGCTTGAGGGGGAGAGATATGAGTGTGTGGGGTACAGACATGTGCTGGGGGGAGAGAAATGAGTGTGTGGGGGTCAGACATGTGCTTGAGGGGGAGAGATATGAGTGTGTGGGGTACAGACATGTGCTGGGGGGAGGAGAGAGATGAGTGTGTGGGGGACAGACAATTTGTTTTATTATTGTTTCTCATAAATTATAACAATAACATGAATCTTGGAATATATATTTTTAATATAAATTTAAGGTTTTCATGAGATAGGTTGTGTCGTGAAACATTTTATTTATGTATATATTTAAGGAAACATACATAAATTGTCAAAATATGTTTCGTTCGTTTAACCTTTAACCTCTGGTTTGCTAGTAGACTGAATTACCGTGTCCCGAAATTATGTTTGTCTAAAAAGTGTGTCACCAACATGAAAAGTTTGGAAAGCTCTGCTCTAAAGTTCTTGTAGCTTCACGAAAGCTTTCCACACGTAAATCTTACCACTTTAAGTGGACTAGATTTACCAAGTGGTGCATGCAAAAAGGTATAGACCCTTTTTCCTGCACCACTCCTTCTTTACTAGATTACCTATGCCACCTTTTGGATTCTGGTCTCCAGACATCCTCTGTAAGGGTACACCTAAGTGCCAAAGCGGCATACCACAAGGGAATATAGGGGATGCGCCAATAACAACGCAACCCCTAGTAAGTCGGTTTATGAGAGGCTTACTTCACCTTAAGCCTCCCATTCGACCACTAGCCACTGAATGGGACTTAAATTTAGTACTGACGAGACTCATGCGGTCACCATTCGAGCCTCTACATTCCTGTGATGAAAAATTTCTTACATGGAAAGTATTTTTCTTAGTGGCCATTACATCAACTAGGAGGGTCAGTGAGTTGCAAGCTCTCGTCACATACTCACCCTACACAGGGTTTCTGCATGACAGAGTAGTCCTTCGCACTCACCCCAAATTCCTACTGAAAGTAGTAACGGATTTTCACATTAATCAGTCAATAGTCTTGCCTACTTTCTTTCCAAGACCTCATTCTCACCAGGGAGAGAGAGTAAGAACATAAGAAAATGCCATACTGGGTCAGACCAAGGGTCGATCAAGCCCAGCATCCTGTTTCCAACAGTGGCCAATCCAGGCCACAAGAACCTGGCAAGTACCCAAAAACTAAGTCTATTCCATGTAACCATTGCTAATGGCAGTGGCTATTCTCTAAGTGAACTTAATAGCAGGTAATGGACTTCTCCTCCAAGAACTTATCCAATCCTTTTTTAAACACAGCTATACTAACTGCACGAACCACATTCTCTGGCAACAAATTCCAGAGTTTAATTGTGCGTTGAGTAAAAAAGAACTTTCTCCGATTAGTTTTAAATGTGCCCCATGCTAACTTCATGGAGTGTCCCCTAGTCTTTCTACTATCCGAAAGAGTAAATAACCGATTCACATCTACCCGTTCTAGACCTCTCATGATTTTAAACACCTCTATCATATCCCCCCTCAGTCGTCTCTTCTCCAAGCTGAAAAGTCCTAACCTCTTTAGTCTTTCCTCATAGGGGAGTTGTTCCATTCCCCTTATCATTTTGGTAGCCCTTCTCTGTACCTTCTCCATCGCAATTATATCTTTTTTGAGATGCGGCGACCAGAATTGTACACAGAGTCTTACACACCTTAGACTGTAAACGTGCACTAGCCTTTTACCTGAACCACACGGCGGTCCATAGGAAATCCACCCAACTCTTTGTTTCTTTCGACAAAAATACACCAGGAGTTGCGGTAGGAAAACAGACTCTCTCCAACTGGCTAGCAGACTGTATCGAATTCTGTTATGAAAAAGCAAAAATTCCTCTCCAGGGGCGAGTAAAAGCACACTCAGTAAGGGCTATGTCTACATCAGTAGCACACTATTGTTCAGTGCCCATTCTTGACATATGTAAAGCTGCAACATGGAGTTCCCTTCACACCTTAGCTCATTATTGTTTGGATAAAGAGGGACGACAAGATTCAGCCTTTGGGCAATCTGTCTTAAAGAACTTATTTCCAATATAACACCAATTCCTTCTACATCCATCCTGCTGTGATTTTCAGGCTGCCTCATTTTTTCCAGCAGTACACCAGTTGTTGTGTTTGTTGCACAAGTTGTATGCTGTTGGTATCATGCAAGAATGACTCAGCCTGTAGCTTGCTAATCACCCATATGTGAGGACTATCATCCTGCTCGTCCTGGGATAAAGCAAAATTGCTTACCTTGTAATAGGTGTTATCACAGGACAGCAGGATGTAGTCCTCACAGAACCCACCCGCCACCTCACGGAGTTGGGTCCGATACGTTTTATTATTTTATTTTTTTAGCTCACACATACTGCTACAAACGAGACTGAAGGGAGACCCCTGTGGCTGAGAATATCATGGCATGCTGGGCATGCTCAGAGTGCCAGGCAAAAGTTTCTAGAAACATTTGACAGAAGTTTTCCATACCAGGGCTCCATATGATGATGTCACCCATATGTGAGGACTACATCCTGCTGTCCTGGGTTAACACCTATTACAAGATAAGCAATTTTGCTTTCTTGGGTTGTAGCACCTAATATGGAACCTAACATTGTGTAACTATAGCATGGGTTATTTTTCCCTATATGCATCACCTTGCACTTATCCACATGAAATTTCATCTGCCATTTTGATGCCCAATTTTCCAGTCTATCAAGGTCTTCCTGTAATTTATCACAATCTGCTTGTGATTTAACTACTCTGAACAATTTTGTATGATCTGCAAATTTGATTATCTCACTCATCATATCTCCTTCCAGATCATTTATAAATATATTGAAAAGTAAGGGTCCCAATACAGATCCCTGAAGCACTTCACTGCCCACTCCCTTCCACTGAGAAATTTACTGAATGAGCCACCTGGACTCCACCATGGAGAGTGGACTACTGCAAGAACAGGATTTGCAAAATTGCTTGCCCAAATTTGTCAGTCCTTGAGAGATTGGCTAGATAGTAGTGGGACATAAAAGTGTGTACTGATGACCACGTTACAGCTTTGTAGATATCTTTTTTGACTATCCTCTTTGAGGTGAGCAATTGAAGAGTCCATAGCTCTTAACGTGATGAGCTTTAACAGAGTCTGTGATTTGTAGCCCTGCAGCTGTGTAGTAGTGCTGAATTCAGTCTTATCCAGATGGATAAAGTATGCTTGGTGACCGCTATGCCAAGTCTGCTAGGATCATAGATAGAAAAAGCTGAGAAGTCTGTTGATGTGGCTGAGTTCTTTTCTTGCAGAAAGCTAAGGTACTTTTGCAATCCAAAGTATAAAATGTTTTCTCTCCTTTGTGTGCATATGGCCTCAGATAGAAGGTAGGCAGTATGATGGACTGATTGATATGGAAAGTGGAGACAACTTTTGGAAGAAACTTTGAGTAAGTGCAGAGTACTACCCTGTTGTGAAAAAATTGCACATTAGATGGATAGTGCCCGTTGATCAATTTGTTCATGTTGGAGACAAAACAGGAAAGGATCGAAGTCAGAGAGAGAGCTATCTCAAAAGCAGGACCCAAATTATGGAATACATTACCGTTGGAGCTGAGGACACAGGCGGATTTTATGACTTTAAAAAAAAAACTTTAAAAACTTGATTATTTAAGAAAGCATTCGAGGTATCGGAATGATCAATGATTGTGGCCGGGTCCCTCGTTTTTAGAGTTGAGTGTCTCGTTTTTAGAGTTGAGCATTTCTATTATTTTAACTGATTTCTTTTATGTTCATTTTAATACATTTTAATAATTTATTTTCTTATACTATTCGTTTATTGTATTTTATGATTGTTTTATATTATTCATTTTATTTTCTTTATACTTGTTAACCATCATGATTGAATCCAGAATGTTGGTATATAAAAGTTCAAAATAAATAAGTGGAAAGATTCTACTCCGTTCTTCAAAGCAAGTTCAGATCTGTTCTGGATGCTTTTCTGCTCAAATGGGATACTTTTTTTTTATCCCAGGACAAGCAGGATGCTAGTCCTCACATATGGGTGACATCAGTAATGGAGCCCTATACGGAAAAACTTCTGTCAAAGTTTCTAGAAACTTTTGACTGGCACAGTGTGCCCACTGAGCATGCTCGGCATGCCATGATATTCTCCGCCACAGGGGTCTCCCTTCAGTCTTCTTTTTTCCGCGAAGCCGTTAGCCTTTTAGGAGTCCTGTGTGGTAATTTTTCACCATATAAAAAAGTTATTAAAAATGCGAAAAAAACTTCGACACAGCAGGGGTCTCCCGTTTTTTACCATCGTGGTAAGTTTTTTTTGTTTTTTTTTCTCTTTTTTCCGACTGTTCCGTTCCTTTTATCCTGAAAGTCGTCGACGGCTGTCCGACTTCACAATGGCTACAGGCTTTAAAAAATGCCCGATTTGTTGCCGTACCATGTCCATTACGGACCCACACTTAGAGTGTGTTCTCTGTCTTGGTGAAGGACACGATGTCCTAACATGCCCGAAATGCGCCGAGATGACGCCGAAGGGCAGAAGACTCCGGATAGAGAAGATGGAGCACTTGTTCCATTTACAGTTAATGCCATCAACATCGACGTCCACGCAGTCGTCTCCGGCTGAAGCGATCCGTAAGGTTGTCCTCAAGAAACAAAGACCGGATGAAGCAGGGGATCGTCCGTCGCCAACCCCGTCTAAGTCCTCGATAAAATCGACATCGGTCATTAAAAAGAGCACCGAGCAGAAGCATCGGCATCGGAGGCCTCACGATCCTGAGACCGATCCGATATCCGCTGGTCCATCGGATCCTGGATCAGCACCAAAGAAACCTCGGAGGGACGATGCGATGCAAACACCTCCCACCCTGAGGCGATCCCCACCGACATCGGTGCCAGGAACCTTACCTCCACAGCGCCCTGTGGAGGTACCGGTATTGCCTTCACTGCCTCCCCACATAGCTGCTCTGGTATCAGCAGCTATGCGAGCAGAACTGGATGGCTATATCTGCCAGGCAGTTTGGGATGCGCTCCTCGACATGCCTTCGATGCCAGCACCGACTCCGCCATCGAGGCCAGCACCATCGCCAATACCTCGAGCCCTATTCAAATTAGTAAACAGCCTAACAAAATCCAGTCCAAATTTCACACAAGATTCAGACGAACAGGGCAAATGCGAAGACTTAGTAACATTCTTCCACAGGAAAATGTATGTATTTATTTATTTATTTAGAAACTTTTATATACCGGTATTAGTGGGGACATCATACGGTTTACATTTGAACAAAAGGCTTGAAAATACATATTAACAGGGAAAAAACGAACTGGGAGAAGGGATTAAACAAGATCAGCATGGAAGGATAGATTAACGTAACAAGAACAATCATAAGTTAACAAACTTAGCTCCTTAATGTAAGGAATATGCGGTCAGCATGAGGTAGTGCAGGGATGGTGTGGAGGGGGTATTCTATTCTGGATAGGCTTGTTTGAACAGTAGTGTTTTTAGTTTCTTTTTAAATTTGATCACACATCATGTCTTGTTTCCCCTCCACACAAGCCTCCACTGACTTCCAGTTGGATAACAGCACTGCAAGGCTCCCTGAACTTGAAACCACTTCCAAAGTGGAAATAGAATCCATCTTAAAAAAAAAATGAGGCCATGCACACACCCTTCAGACACCATCCCAACTAAAACCCTCCTCACTATCCCTAACATCATCGCCAAACCTATCTCGAATATCATAAACAGATCCATCACACTTGGCATCGTTCCCAAAAATCTTAAACATGCTATTATCAAACCCATTTTGAAAAAAACCTACTCTTGATCCATCCGACCTCACCAACATTTGCTCCATCTTGAACCTGCCCCTTATAGCTAAAATCCTTGAAAGGTCAGTCAACCGACAATTGACTGATTACGTAGACGAACACAACATTCTCTCACAGTCACAATATGGCTTCCAACGACGTCACAGCACTGAGACTTTACTTATCTCCTTGTCTGATTACATCCTCAAAAGCCTCGACAAAGGTCTCTCACATATCCTGATCCTCCTTGATATATCATCTGCTTTTGACCCTGTCAACCATAAAATATTAGCAAAGCGCCTCACTGATATTGGCATTACAGGATCAGCCCTTCAATGGTTCCAATCCTACTTACAGGACAGACAATACAGTGTCCAAATAGGCAATTGTACTTCCAAACCTATCCCCCTCGCACAAGGTGTGCCTCAAGGTTCCTCCCTCTCCTCCACATTGTTCAACATTTACATCCTCCCTCTCTGCAACCTTCTATCTAAACTAGGCCTCCCGCACTTCATTTACGCTGATGATGTGCAAATCATTATACCTGTAAATGACACACTTCATAAAGCCATGGAGACCTGGAACTCCACCCTATTGCTCATTAACTCACTCCTAACAAGCAACTTCCTTGCGCTCAACACTGCCAAAACAGAGCTTCTATATATTGCACCACAAAACATTTCCCCCTCCCCTTCAGTCAGGCAACATTCCCTACTCCTCCACTGCCTTCAACCAACATGTGCGCAGCCTTGGCATCACTATCGACAACCATCTTACCTTTAAGAAATGTATTAATAACACTCTCAAAGCTTGTTATTTCAAACTACACTCCCTCAAAAAAACTTAAACCCCTTCTACACCTCAGCGACTTTCGCACCATTCTACAAGCCTTCATTTTATCTAAAATTGACTACTGCAACACCTTGCTTCTAGACTTACCCAAAAGCACACTGCAACCGCTTCAATTACTCCAAAATGCTGCTGCACGGATCCTCACTAACACCCACAAAAGCGACCACATCACCCCTGTACTAAAACACCTTCATTGGTTACCAGTCACTGAAAGAATAACATTGAAATCTCTCACTCTCATCCACAAAGCCCTCCACAACCAAAATATGCAGTGGTTCAATGAACACTTCACTTTTCACAACACAAACAGACTTACAAGACAGCAACACAGAGCAACACTACTTATACCTTCACCCAAACAGTCTAAGCTCGGCTCCACTAAAGCTCGGGCACTATGCTTGGCGGGACCCGCCCTATGAAACAAGCTCCCATCCTCCTTACGTCAGGAATCATGCCCAAAAAAATTTAAACAGAACCTGAAAACCTGCCTCTTCAAACAAGTGTACTCCTAACAGTTCTCTTCCCTCCCACTGACTCCTTTTCTCCACTGACTTCTATGACATACTTCTTGTAATTAGTTATACTTTATGCCATATAATTTATAAATCGTGCAGTTTTACTTTCTTTCATTTCACCTGTATTCATTTATTCTTATACATTATGTTCCTTTGTTCATTGTTACTTAATTGTTATACACATTGTTCTCTGTTTCACTGTAAAGCTCTTTTAGCTGCATTTCGTTCATTGTGAACCGACGAGATGTTCCCAACGTTCATCGGTATATAAAAGCTTCTAAATAAAAATAATACCATCTCCATTGCCGGTTCCATCGACGCCGGTCCCAGCGATGCCATTACTGGTTCCATCGCAGGTTCCACCCATGCCATTATCAATGCCAGTGCCGATTCCATTGATGCCGATGCCCGATTTTTTTTTCTTTTTTTGTGCCAATTTTAGCAAAACTAGATACACTTATCGGTGCTATTCCGGTGAAACCTCAGGAACCACCGAGGGAAGAAGATATTACTGGAGAATCTCCGATGCCAGAGCCAATCCCAGGCCCATCGGGGGTCCCACGCCCATTCCCACCACTATCCCCAATGTTCCCAGTGAAACCCAGGGAACAACCATCGATGCCAAAGGTGCCTATGCCTTCTACACCTCTATGACCGCATTCACCTGATACATGGGATGATACTGCCACTGATACCTCCTCAGAGGAAGTCCTCTCGGAACCATCTCTTCCAGAGGAAAGACGAAAATCCCCTCCTGAGGACTTGTCATTCTCCAACTTTATTAAAGATATGGCTGACACCATTCCTTTTCAGCTACAATTTGAGGAGGACACCAGGCAAAAGACCCTGGAAGTGTTGCAGTTCGTGGATCCACTTAAGGAGGTATTAGCAATACCGATTCACGAAGTCCTTGTGGAATTATTGCACAGGCTATGGTAGCATCTTTGCTCCATACCTCCAGTGAACAAGAGGACCGACGCAGCATACCTGGTCCAACACATCCCAGGCTTCCAGAAGACTTGACTACCTCACCAGTCAGTAGTAGTTGAGTCAGAAAGTCAAAGAGAATAAAAACTCATTCTTCAACTCCACCAGGTAAAGATAATAGGTTCCTGGACAACATTGGTAGGAAAATGTTTCAGGGATTCATGTTACTTTCCAGGATTGCGTCTTACCAATTATATATGATGCAATACCAGCGTAACCTATGGAAACAGATGCAAGAACTCTCTGAAACTCTCCCCCAGCAAGTTCAGGATTCTTTTTCTTCTGTAATTCATAAAGGCCTGGAGGCGGGCAAACACGAAGTTCGTGCAGCATACGACAGTTTTGAAACTGCATCACGAATGTCGGCCACAGGTATAAGTGCTCGAAGATGGGCCTGGCTCAAGGCCTCAGACCTGAGACCAGAAATACAGGAGAAACTAGCTGATCTCCCGTGTGTAGGGGACAATCTCTTCGGAGTTAAGGCTAAGGAAGCAGTTTCCCTCCTAAAGGAGCACTCAGAAACCCTAAAACAACTATCTTCTGCACCTCAGGAGACTCAACACAATCAAGAAGACTCCCAAGGAAAGAGTCCAAACGTCCATACTACAGGCAAAGATGTTATCATCCACCTCCTGCCCGGGGACGCTCATCCAGACCAACTCAAAGAGCACAATCTAGACAACCAAGAGCGCCTAGGGCTCAACCCCTTCCACAAACAGGAGCAACATCGGGGTTTTGAAACTCTACCAGAGAGCAGCAGCCTGTCCACCAATCCGACCCCAAATTTGCCGGTAGGCAGTCGGATTGCTTTCTTCCAACACAATTGATCATACATTACCACAGACCAATGGGGTACTCTATCACATCTCAGGGGTACCACTTGGACTTTCTCACTGTACCAAACGATACTCCACCCACCTCGTCTTGGACAGTAAACAAACAATCCACACTCTTACAAACAGAATTATCCACCCTTCTGAGAGCCAGGGCCGTGGAACCAGTTCCCCGGCCTCAACAGGGCAGAGGATTCTACTCCCGTTATTTCCTCATTCCAAAGAAAACAGGAGGCCTATGTCCCATCCTCGACCTCAGAAATCTCAACAAATTTCTAAGAAAAGAAAAATTCAGTATGGTGTCTCTGGGCACCATGTTACCTCTTCTTCAAAAGGGAGATTGGCTCTGTTCTCTGGATCTTCAAGATGCTTACGCTCACATTCCAATATTCCCTCCTCATCGCAAATATCTACGATTCCTAGTAGGAAGTCAACATTTCCAGTACAAGGTGCTACCATTCGGTCTTGCCTCAGCACCTCGAGTGTTCACAAAATGCCTGGCAGTGGCAGCTGCCCACCTGCACAAGCAAGGCGTGCACGTGTTTCCTTACCTAGACGACTGGCTCATCAAAAGCCAAACAAGGCAAGGAGCTCTCAACTCTCTCAAACTCACAATAAATCTACTCCATTCCTTAGGATTCCTCATCAACTATCAGAAATCCCACTTCACACCATCTCACCTGTTACAATTCATCGGAGCAGAATTAAACACCATAACAGCAAAATCTTTCCTTCCAAAAGATCGTGCACAGACACTCGCCTCGTTAGCAGGCTCTTTATGCACATGGACACAGGTGACAGTTCATCAGTGCCTCACTCTCCTGGGTCACATGGCCTCCACAGTTCACGTCACTCCTATGGCCAGATTAGCCATGAGGCTCACGCAATGGACACTCAAAAGACAATGGATACAAGCCATTCAACTGCTTTCTTATCCAATTCACGTAACTCAGCAACTACAATCCTCGCTCCTATGGTGGACAACCATGAACAACTTGCTCAAAGGCCTACCTTTCCAACAACCGATTACGCAAGTGACGATAACTACAGATGCATCCACCTTAGGCTGAGGAGCACACATCGGTCATCTGCAGACCCAAGGTACTTCGACAAAACTCGAAGCTACATTTCAGATAAACTTCCTAGAGCTTCGAGCTATACGTTATGCGCTGCATACGTTCAAGAACTGCCTTTCCCACAAGACTGTTCTGATACAAACAGACAACACAGTAGCTATGTGGTACATCAACAAACAGGGAGATACGGGCTCGTATCTCCTTTGTCAAGAAAGCACAGATTTGGGACTGTGCCCTAGCACACTCAATGCTTCTCCGGGCCACTTATCTAGCAGGAATTCACAATGTAGTAGCGGATCGCCTGAGTCGTCAATTCCAACCTCACGAATGGTCTCTGGATCCAGAAGTGGCGACCAAGATCTTCCACAGTTGGGGCCATCCAACAGTAGACCTCTTTGCATCACAAATAAATTACAAAGTGGACAATTATTGCTCCCTGTTCAAGCAGAGAAACCGCTTACCCACTGGAACCGCTTACCTACTGGAACTCAGATCTGCTGTATGCGTATCCTCCGATACCGCTAATAACCAAAACTCTAGTGAAGCTACGACAGGACAAGAGGTCCATGATACTCATAGCCCCGTATTGGCCTCGACAAGTATGGTGTCCCATACTTCTAGACCTCTCGATCAGAGACCCAATTCGCCTGGGCTCAGCACCCACTCTCATAACTCAAGATCAAGGCAGGTTGCGCCATCCCAACCTTCAATCCCTATCTCTCACAGCATGGATGTTGAAAGCTTGATTCTACAACCTCTCAATCTTTCAACTAATGTCTCTCAAGTGCTTGTAGCTTCACGTAAACCTTCCACACGAAAGAACAATCGTGCTAAATGGAAACGGTTTACCACGTGGTGCACACAAAACAATCTTGACCCTTTTTCTTGCACTACATCATCTTTATTAGACTATCTATGGCACCTCTCAGACTCTGGTCTCCAGACCTAATCTGTAAGAGTACATTTAAATGCAATCTCAGCTTATCACAATACCGATGGAGATGCACCAATATCAGTGCAACCCCTCGTTAGTAGGTTCATGAGAGGTTTAATTCAACTTAAACCTTCACAGTGACTACCGGTCACAGCATGGGACCTAAATGTAGTCTTAACGAGGCTCATGCGTCCTCCTTTTGAACCCACGGATTCCTGTGATGTAAAATTTCTCACTTGGAAAACTATTTTCTTAATAGCCATCACATCTGCGAGAAGGGTTAGCGAGTTACAAGCACTTGTCACATACTCACCCTACACTAAATTCCTACATAATCGTGTGGTACTCCGTACACACCCAAAATTTCTTCCCAGGGTAGTTACGGAATTCCACTTGAATCAATCCATCATCTTGCCTACTTTCTTCCCAAAACCACACTCTTAAGGAGAGAGGGCTTTACACACCTTGGACTGTAAACGTGCGCTAGCGTACTATTTAGATCGCACTACGGCCCATAGGAAATCCACCCAGCTCTTTGTTTCTTTTGATCCAAACAAACCGGGTAAAGCGGTGGGCAAGCAAACTCTATCTAATTGGCTTGCAGATTGTATACAATTTTGTTATGAAAAAGCAGGCCTTCCTCTCCAGGGGCGAGTAAAGGCGCACTTATTAAGAGCAGTGTCAACCTCAGTAGCACACTATCATTCAGTGCCAATAGCTGACATATGTAAAGCCACAACATGGGGTTCCCTTCACACCTTTGCGACTCACTACTGTCTCGACAAGGAAGGACGACAAGATTCAGCCTATGGACAATCTGTCTTAAAGAACTTGTTTCCAGAATAATCCCAACTCCTTCCACATCCAACTTTTCGTGATTTCAGGCTGCCTCATTTTTCCCAACAGTACACCAGTTGTTGTTCCTGTTGTAAGCTGTTGGTCCAATACAAAGATCACTCAGCCTGTAGCTTGCTAATCACCCATATGTGAGGACTAGCATCCTGCTTGTCCTGGGATAAAGCAAAATTGCTTACCTTGTAATAGGTGTTATCCCAGGACAGTAGGATGTAGTCCTCAAGAAACCCACCCACCACACTGCGGAGTTGGGTCTGATATGTTTTATTATTTTATTTTTTGGCTAACGCTCATTGCTACAAACCAGACTGAAGGGAGACCCCAGTGGCTGAGAATATCATGGCATGCCGAGCATGCTCAGTGGGCACACTGTGCCAGTCAAAAGTTTCTAGAAACTTTGACAGAAGTTTTTCCGTATAGGGCTCCATTACTGATGTCACACATATGTGAGGACTACATCCTGCTGTCCTGGTATAACACCTATTACAAGGTAAGCAATTTTGCTTTTTTTTTTTTTTTTTTAATTTATTGAGCCAAGTAATAGATTTAATGAAACACATTCAGAGAATATCACAAAATTCCAGTAACTATCCAATGTTCTAATTTTTTTTCCCCATAGAATTACCAATCCCTGTAATCCTAACAAATCTAGGAGAAAAAAATCTAGTTTTAATCAGAATCAAATATCATACTATAGCCGAAAAGTTCCTAAATAACATTAATATTGGTAAAAAATCTTTATTGCTGTTAACTTGCTTAAATAATAAACTAATGTAATGAACTCAAATTAAGTAAAAATGTATTCTTCCAACCAGATGCAATTTCATGTTGGGTTGCTGTATTCTGTAATTAGTATCATTGTTTTAAAATAGACATTAGGTTCTGGAAGACCCATCAAAAAGATATG
This sequence comes from Rhinatrema bivittatum, assembly GCF_901001135.1. Lineage (NCBI taxonomy): Eukaryota > Metazoa > Chordata > Amphibia > Gymnophiona > Rhinatrematidae > Rhinatrema > Rhinatrema bivittatum. The sequence goes on from NC_042620.1 coordinate 254,454,617, forward strand.
AGTCCTTCATCAATTTAACCTTAGTCCTTTCATTAATGAGATCTACCACTATATCCTAGTATTGTTGAACTATTAGGCATCCCCACCATATATAAATAAAGGTTCCAACTTCACTACAGTAACACCAGCAGGAGTTCCCTTTATGCAATCTTTCTGAAATCAAATACCATTGATATAACAATGTATATCCATTTTTTATAATAAGAGAAGAAATTGAACATGGCCTCCCCCTGTAGTAAACTGCTGGTGTGCTGGATTAGCCCACTAGCGGTTTACAACAGCTCTCCAAAGGAAACTAAATTTAAAGCTTCATATACTTTAAATTGAACTTCTTTTCAGGGGTCCTTAGTAAATAACATACTGCATACCTATTTAATATATGTTAACATGTTGATATTTAATAGACTCGCATATAAATGAAAAGGAGCACCTTTTAAATATTGGGGAGTCTTTGTACATAGGAGTTAGTGCACACACTGATAAGTGTGTAAGTTTGCCTTTAGTACATTGGCCCCTTAGACTGCCCACTTATCTTCATGCTTTGTGTGCTGAATGAAGTAGTTTGCAGCTAGCTTTTCTGAAGTTGGCATTCTGACTCTGCAAATGCAGGGAATGAAGGCAGGGATGCTTAACAGGTATATTGTGGATACTCTCTTCTTGTTCTTCTGGACAACTCCATACAACAGACTGCACATGCAGCTCCTTATGTGGCTCAGTATTGCTGGAGCAGTTGTTCTGCCCTTGCCCTCCTTAAAGCAAACTAATCCACTTCATTCCCTCTCAATTTGAGCTCTGGTTTGCATGCACTGGGAAATGGTGTACTTTAACATATGCCTCTCTCACATCAGGTCTCTTCCGCTGGAGGTAGAAGTCTTGGAGTCCATATACCTAGATGAACTTCGAGTCTCCAAAGGAAGCAGCAGGTATAATGGATCATTGTTTTATGTCATCTTATATCAGTCATGTTTGTGCACACTGGCTGAGCACAGACCATAATATGAATCAGAGAGCGAATGCAGAATCCGTCTAGTCTGCCCTTTTTCTCTTTCTGCTACAATACTGCACAGATTACCTGATACCTGGCTTTATCTTTATTTCCTTGGGACTATGGAGACAAAATACATCAATCATGTCATGAGATGGCAAACATCCTGTACCACCAAGGGCAGGAATGGAAAAATGCCAAATTTCCAGTCATCTAATGACTAAAATTAGACTTCTGGCTTCTGCATCCAGATGCAGAAGAATTACCAAGATGCAACAGAATTGTGGTGCCTTGCCCCACTGCTCAGTCCTTTTTTCCTCTGCAGTGCTACTACTGTTCTGTCTATTCCTTTGCAGTCTCCACTTTCATTCATCTCTCTCTCTCCCAGTACTGTCAAGCTGTAGCTGATTTCCCAGTCCCTGCTGTTGCCATTGTAGCATTCTTTTTGTTTATATCCATGCCACTATTCTCATGGCACTGCTAGCTCCAGTCTTCCAGTCCTTAGTACAATTGCACTCTCCCTCCTGCCACTGTCCATCCTCCTTCACCACTTCTTTTTTTTTTTGTTTAAATTTTTATTTTAGACACCTTAAATCATATTTAACATAAAATAATAAACAATGGTAAACACATAAGAACAACATCTAGGTGTGACCTTACATACAATATAATCCCCACGCAATAATCATATACATGGAGCTGGAACATCACACAGTACCCAGAATCAACATACGTATACTAACAAAACTGGTAATAATAAGAGTTAACCATGAATAACCATTGTCAAAACCATATTCTGTGTCAATTGTTTTCATTCAAGGGTTCCCACTTCCCACTTCCCCTTCCCCCCCAAGTCCCACTCTAAAGTAAACTTTATGGATGGAAGATGATATATTGTATTGTAATCCATAATATGGGTATATACATGTGGTAACGAGAATTGTGATCGTTTTTTTGGTCCCTCACTTTGTGTCCTTTCGCCACTTACAATACACACCTGCCATGTTTTCTGGAATCGCCCATAGGATTTCTGCTTATATGCAGTAATTTCCGCTAGGGCAGGGGTAGGGAACCTATGGCTCGCGAGCCAGATGTGGCTCTCTTGATGGCTGCATCTGGCTCGCAGACAAATCTTTAATAAAAAAGTAAAAATCTTAACAAAAACCCCCACCCTCCTGACGTCCCCCAAGACCTCCAAAATTAATTTACTACAACCTCCCCCCCCCCCCCACTCCTGACCGGGGGCGATCTCCTGGACTTGGGCCGTCGGCTCCCAGTAATCAAAATGGCATCGACGGCCCTTTGCCCTCACTATGTCACAGGGGCTACCGCTGCCATTGGTCGACCCCAGTGACATAGTGAGGGCAAAGGGCCGTCAGCGCCATTTTGACTACTGGCAGCCGACAGCCCAAGTCCAGGAGATCGCTCCCTGACCGCTCCTGGACCCCCGCTGGACCACCAGGGACTTTTGGCAAGTCTTGGGGGGGTTAGGAGGGGGGGGTTGTAGTAAATTAATTTTGGAGGTCTTGGGGGGTGTCAGGAGGGAGGGGGTTTTGTTAGATTTTTACTTTTTTATTAAAGATTTGTCTGCGAGCTCTGGACCCCCGCTGGACCACCAGGGACTTTTGGCAGGTCTTTGGGGGGGGGGGGTCAGGAGGGTGGGGGGTTGTAGTAAATTAATTTGGCAGGTCTTGGGGGGACATCAGGAGAGTAGGGGGTTGTAGTAAATTAATTTGGTAGGTCTTGTATGGCTCTCACGGAATTATATTTTAAAATATGTGGCGTTCATGGCTCTCTCAGCCAAAAAGGTTCCCGACCCCTGCGCTAGGGTATATATTTTCCCAAGTTTAACTTGAACTTCAGCCAGTGATGGAGTAGAGGGTGATTTCCATTTCCGAGCAATTTCAATTCTAGAGGCTGTAAAGATATAATCAACCAGATGGTTGTCATGTTCCCTATTCTGTAGAAGATTAATGCCCAATAGTGCATGATGTGGGTGTACTTATTTATTTATTTCGGGTTTTTATATACCGGCATTCGAGAACGCAGTCCCATCATGCTGGTTCACATAAAAAAACAAGGGTGCATCGTAAACAAAACTAAAACAATGGTGCGGAAAAAGGCAGTTACATATAACAGGGAGAATAGAACTTGGCAGAGAGAGAAGAGAAAGGACAGGTTATTAATTCAAACATGTAAACAATAGTGTAAAATAATATACAAATTCAAACATGATAGTTAGTTATGGTGTATGTGAAGATAAGGATTGGAGTTTAAATAGCTGACCTATCCAATCTTCAATATCATACTAAAGTCTGCGAATCAATGTGCATTCCCACCACATGTGGAGGTAACTTCCTGCCAACAGACATCCCCTCCAACACATATCAGATATGGTAGGCTTCCTTCTCTGGAGTCTTACCGGGCATAAATGCCATCTATACAATAATTTTAAAGAGTTTTCAATCATGGAAGCCGCAATCAGCCCTTTAACCAAGCAGTTGAAAATTTCCTCCCATTCCTGTTGTGATAAGCTTTTCTTAAGATCAGTTTCCCAGGCTAGTATGTGGGCTGGTTTTATAAATGGTTCCCGCCCCAGTAATGCATATACCAACGAGAGCAATTTAGTAGCATAGTCCGCTTTCCAACATATACATTCAAAATCCGATTTTCCTTGCTGCAAATGACCCCCTATCTGAATGGAATGCGCAAAATGTCGTAATTGGAGATATGGATAAATATCAGAATTGGTCAAGTCATATTTCATTTGCAGTTCTGAAAATGAAACTAAGTCTTTGGTGCCCCCATACATGTTCCCTCGTTTTAATTCCCTTAATCTTCCATACCCTAAAGGCAGAAGTCTCACACCCCGGTGTGAAGGTACTGATCTCATATAAGGAAGTACTATAGTGGTATTCCCTAGTCCCTAAGAGTAAATGACCCCTACGAAGCCTCAGTGTGAGAGAAAGTAGCATAGATGGAGGCAGTGTATATTGAGGATGCATGTTCCAAGTTTTTTTAGGTTGCCATAGTAAATTAGATAGCGGAATAGTACCTGCTAGTTGTTGGCTAAAGTGCACCCATGGTTTAGGATTAGATTGCTTGTGCCATTCTACTAACGTTTTAAATTGAGCAGCTATGTAATATCGCTCGAGATTGGGAACCCCCATACACCCTTTCAGGCAGGATTGGAAAATAGACCGCCGCGCTATCCTGGGTCTCATTCCCCCTCATATATGGGTCATTATCTTCTTCTGCCAACAAACCAGGCGCTATCTAGGGATGGCGATCGGCAGGGTTTGAAATAAATAGAGCAATTTGGGCAAAACTGTCATTTTGATCGCAGCGATCCTACCCAACCATGAAATGCTATATCTATCCCACTCCTCAAGATCCTGTAAAGGCTTGTGCCAAAGGGGATCCTAATTGAGGTGGAACAGGTCTTGAGTGGAACTTAAAATACTTAGGTGTGTATATATTTTCTTCTGCACCCATTTGAATCGAAATTGGGTGTGTAGTATCGTTTCCAAATGGGCAGGAGTATTTATGTTAAGAATTTCCGACTTCTCCCAGTTTATGCAAAAACCGAACACCTTACTGAATGCCTCTAAAGCTGAGGTTAGACTAAGCAAAGAAGTGTCTGGCTCTGTAATCGTGATCAATATATCATCTACCAAGAGTGACAATTTAGAGCAAAATAGTCCCACCTCTATCCCCTTGATGTCCGGATTATTCCTCACTTAAGTGGCAAAAGGCTCTAAGAAGATGGCAAATAGAAGGGGGGACAAGGCACACTCTTGCCTAGTGCCCCATCTTATGGAAAAATTGGATGAATAACCCCCATTCACTTTTATGCATGCTGGAAGATCCGTATAGAACTGCTGGAGCCATTGTAGAAAACTCACCAAATTTTATTTTGCGCAATAAAGCAAAAAGATATGGCCAATGCACCATGTCAAATGCTTTCTCTGCATCCACCGAGAGAGCCAAAGAGGAAATATTGTGCTGCTTTACCCACCAAATCATATCCAGGATCTTATGAACATTATCACTCGCTTGGCACCCCGGTATAAATCCAGCCTGGTCTGGGTGTATGATTTGTGCTATAAAGCTATTCAGGCATGGTGCTAATATTTTCTCTTAACAGTTTTAGATCAATATTAATGAAATTGGTCGGTAGAATCCACATAAGGTCGGGTCTCTACCTGGCTTAGCGAGCACTGTGATTCCCGCTGTATTGGCAAGAGTAGATAGTGGAACCCCTTCCCTCAATGCCCGATAAGACTTCCCCAATATAGGAGCTAGTTGTGCTGCGAAGACTTGATAAAATCGCCCTGTATAGCCATCTAGGCCCGGTGATTTCCCAGGTTTTAGAGATTTTATGGCCGTGAGTATCTCATCCTCTGTTATGTCTTTTTCCAATATGGCTTGTTGGAAGCTAGTTAATTCTGGCAATTGCATGGTCTCAAGATACCTATTTATCTCCTCAATTCGGATATTGTCATCCCTTGAGTAAAGTTCTGAATAGAACTGGTGAAATCGCTGGTGTATAGATTTATTGTCAGTCAGCATAACACCATCCTGGGCTTTTATCTTAACTGTGGTAGACTGTGCCTGCCTGCATTTTAGAGTATGAGCTAAAATCTTACCCGCCTTATTGCCCCCCTCAAAATATTTATGCTGCATTATTTCTAATTGATGTGTTAACGTCGCCACATCTATAGATGCTATGCGATTCCGAAGATCATGTAATTGGGTCAGGAAATTAGGTGAAGATCTAGCATTTTTATGGTTCATTTCAAGTGTTTTTAGCTGGAATATTAGATCTGCTCGGCTCCCATCTCGTTTTTTCTTTAAAAATGCGGCTCTGGCAATGAATTTGTCCCTTAGTACCACTTTTAGACAATCCCATATTACTACCGAATTCACTTCCCCTGTATTATTCAGAGCAAGATACTCCTGGATGTCAGTGGACACCTGAGTAACATGTGAAATATCGTCGAGTAAGGAGTCATTGAGCCTCCAAAACCTCTGGCCTCTATCATAATCCTGTATTCGTAGTGAAAACCAGATAGGAGTGTGGTCGGACCAGAAAATAGGTTCAATATCTACTTCCACAACCCTTGGCTTCCCATAAACATATCCAATCAGAGTAACTCTCATGGGGGTGAGTCTTAGAGAATCTAGATCTCCATATATCTATCACCTCCTGACTGTTCATAAGCGTTTTTAAGGCAGTTCTGGCCAATTTAGGGTCAGTGCTTTGTCCAGATGAATTATCTAGTCTGGGGATAAGAGTGAGATTAAAGTCCCCACCTAAAATCGAGTGTCCCTCCATCTTAGTCGCTAAAGTCTGAGTTAAGGAGTAGTAGAATCTATCTTTTTGTGATGTAGGACCATAAATCGAGACTATGGTGTAGAGTTCCCCTCCTACTGATACTTTCACCATCAAAAATCTACCATTAGGGTCGAATTGAGTGCCCTTCAACTCAAAATGAAGATCTTTGTGGATCATAATTCCCACGCCAGCGTATTTAGTTTTAGAGGTGGCTGACACCCAGTATTGGTGTGGAAACTTATCAGATCTCATCAGCCCTTGAAAGCGACTTTGCAAATGAGTCTCTCTTGAAGAAGCACTACATCTGCATGTAGTCTGTCCAATTCTTTACATAGCAGAGGCCACTTTCGGGGGGCATTGAGGCCTTTCACATTTAATGATAGAAATTTAAAGGTCGCCATCAGCATATATTAGCCCCCCTTCCCCCTTAATTAAGAAGCCCCTTCTCAGAGCATGTCTTTGCCCTACTGGATTTGTGGTGCTGCCATTAATAGTAGGTAACTAGGAACGTCTGTAATACCTGAGGTCTCACATTACCTGCATCCAACTACCCTCATGGGTACTAATCCCTATATCATCTATAATCCATTGCCATACGATAAGAATAAGATCGTCTCCATACAAAATGCATTCTTCCCTTCCCAGTCCCATCCCCCCACCCAACCTTCCTCATTGCCTGGGTTAGTTTGTTGTATCCTAGAAGTTCTTGGAGGAAGTTGTCACCCCTCTCCTTCACCACTTCTAACTGCAGTCCTTTAGGCCCTAAGTCCCCCTAAAATACCTACAATACCTGAGTGTAATCTGCTTTGAAGTGCCTGAAAAGCAAAATATAAATCAAACACATCTATTTTCAAGACCTTCTGTAATATTTTAATATACGGTTGAGCTGATACGACAGACATTTTATTTACTAGTGAAATTCTCGATCTAATTCCACTGTTAGTCTGTTGAAACAGCACCATTCTACTTTTCACTTTTGCTGTGGATTTTGTAAGTATGTAGTAAACACACATAACGTAAATTGTTGCTGCAGAATTGCTGTTTATATGGAGGTGAGACACATAGTATCAATAACATCATTGGGAAACCACATAGATCCCACTGTCAGCTGTATGTTATCTTATAGTGCAACATAAATATTAAAAATCTGAAAATATTTTATTTGTTCATATAGTTATACAGCCCAAGTTTATATTGATGCTCCTTTTAATAATCCATGTCTATTTGGAGAATGTCAAAACTGAACCATTGAGTGATGGTTGTCCCCGTCCCCCTTTTTTAAATGTAAGTGGGTATCTAGGAAGAGGGCAGTGTTTCTTGTCATTATTGGTGACTTCTCCCTTTCTCTCTTCATAGGCTAGAACCCTGGGAAGTCAGCATTACTCTGTACCCTGCGACTGCAGATGATCAGGAAACCCAGTATGTGAGGTTCTGTCTCATGCTGTCTGTGCCTCCTCAGGTATAGTGTGTGTCTTGCTCATATTGTAAAGGAGAAGAGATTACAGTCCTCTCTCTCTCACCCACATATACGTGGTTATATATAATATTCTGTAAATTAATATGTATCCCATTGTACTTTAAGAATTCTGATAGTACTGAAGCATGCATGATTTCAAGTCTGAAGTAGAAAGTCTCTGGCTTCCATTTTTGGCATCTTATTTACATATAATCTTCCAGAATGGGAATGAAGATATAGGCATAATGTCAGTAATGTTCTTGTCCACATTTTCAGTTGGGTAAATTGTTGCACAGACCTATAAAGTTGGGCTAGGGAGGTGAGGTAGGATCATGGGCTCCATCTGAATATGATCAAATCTCTCCTCTTTTAAATCCCTTTGAAGTGGAAATGATAGAAAAGAGTACTGTAACATGTCCAGTCCATAAAAACAAATTTCCTCTTCAGACAGACAGACCAGTCCAGATAAATAGGTTATGCCTGCCGATGGAGACAGAGATTAACAAGTTTGCAAATGTCCTCCCTTATATGCATCAGTGCTTACCTCAACCTTCCAGTATTCTCTGTTTCCAGCAGATGGCAGGTGAGTATCCTGTGCTTTAAGTGCTGTTTATGCTGCAGCAGTAAAATGGAAAAATAAAAAAAGGAACTGACCCTATTCAGTGGCTGGTGCTTGCTGCAGCAGCAGGAAAACTGGCTGATTAGCATTGTGGATCACTTTGCGGTATAGCCTGGGTGAGTCAGTGAAATCTTAAAATTTTTATGAGACCACGTGTTAGGAACACAGGACACTGGCTTGCAAAATGGTGGCAGCTGCAGAGCATGGGAAGAAAACCATGTTCTGCACTACCTGCAACATTCGAAGGTTCAGTTGAGGGAAGGATCCAAGTACTGCTGCGACTGGATAAAGGCTCGGGGGGATCCCGGAGTGCTGGCAGTTCCGTGGCCCTTCCCCCGAGGCTCCCATTTTTTTAGAAGGTACTCCAGCAGCCATACTCCAGACGTGGGGGAGTGAGGCAGAACACAGGCCTCCTCTCCATAGCTCCGCGGCTCAGACTGTGGAAACCTCAGTGACTGCGAGTCAAACAGCAGCACCAGCTGCAGTGGGTCGGGTTTCTTCTTCTGTATATAGTGCTTCCTTGCCCTGGGCTACTAGTTTTATGGAATTTTTCAAAGGCTTTTGTTTGGGACAGGGCACATTTCCCAGATCTGTCTCTTTTCTCCTAGCTCCTTCGGATACCTCAGGGGCCCAGGGAAGAAAGAGGGGCAGGTCAAGGAAAAAAAGGCAAGTGACGAAAAATGATTTTTCCGCTTTGGCATATTCCCTGGAGGGTTTGAATAGATATCCACAGGAGATAATGAGCAGTAACTGGAAGAGGGTAAATGCCCTCCTGAAGGTGAAGATGATGCGTCCTTGCAATGTCTCTCTTATAAGGAAGAGCTGGTAATTTCTCAGTCTCTATACACTTTGTATATTAGGATAAGAAGGATAAGTGGATAAAGATGAACCGGTAGATGTATGGTATTTGGATTTTCAGAAGGCGTTTGACAAAGTCCCTCATGAGAGGCTTCTACGAAAACTAAAAAGTCATGGGATAGGAGGCGATGTCCTTTCGTGGATTACAAACTGGTTAAAAGACAGGAAACAGAGAGTAGGATTAAATGGTCAATTTTCTCAGTGGAAAAGGGTAAACAGTGGAGTGCCTCAGGGATCTGTACTTGGACCAGTGCTTTTCAATATATATGTAAATGATCTGGAAAGGAATACGACGAGTGAGGTTATCAAATTTGCGGATGATACAAAATTATTCAGAGTAGTTAAATCACAAGCAGACTGTGATACATTACAGGAGGACCTTGCAAGACTGGAAGATTGGGCATCCAAATGGCAGATGAAATTTAATGCGGACAAGTGCAAGGAGTTGCATTTAGGGAAAAATAACCCTTGCTGTAGTTACACGATGTTAGGTTCCATATTAGGAGCTACCACCCAGGAAAAAGATCTAGGCATCATAGTGGATAATACTTTAAAATCGTCGGCTCAGTGTGCTGCAACAGTCAAAAAAGCAAATAGAATGTTAAGAATTATTAGGAAGGGAATGATTAATAGAACGTAAAATGTCATAATGCCTCTGTATTGCTCCATGGTGAGACCGCACCTTGAATACTGTGTACAATTCTGGTCGCCGCATCTCAAAAAAGATATAGTTGCGATGGAGAAGGTACAGAGAAGGGCAACCAAAATGGTAAAGGGGATGGAACAGCTCCCCTATGAGGAAAGGCTGAAGAGGTTAGGGCTGTTTAGCTTGGAGAAGAGATGGTTGAGGGGGGATATGATAGAGATCTTTAAGATTATGAGAGGTCTTAAACGAGTAGATGTGACTCGGTTATTTACACTTTCTAATAATAGAAGGACTAGGGGGCATTCCATGAAGTTAGCAAGTAGCACATTTAAGACTAATCAGAGAAAATTCTTTTTCACTCAACGCACAATAAAGCTCTGGAATTTGTTGCCAGAGGATGTGGATAGTGTAGCTGGGTTCAAAAAAGGTTTGGATAAGTTCTTGGAGGAGAAGTCCATTAATGGCTATTAATCAATTATACTTAGGGAATAGCCACTGCTATTAATAGCATTAGTAGCATGGGTTCTTCTTAGTGTTTGGGTAATTGCCAGGTTCTTATGGACTGGTTTTTGGCCTCTGTTGGAAACAGGATGCTGGGCTTGATGGACCCTTGGTCTGACCCAGCATGGCAATTTCTTATGTTCTTATGTCTCCACAGAGGACCCCATTATGATCAGTATTAGAAAGCTAAGGTTTTTCCATTGCATAAGGCAGTGAGAGATGTGATGGATCTGGAATGAGTGTCTCTAGAAGCTAATTTTAAAGGAGGTCGCTCTCTGCCAAACTGTATCCCCATGATCATCAGAAAAATGAGAAGTTATGTTCTCCCAGGGTAGATGCCTTGGTCTGCTTGAAGAACAAGAGAACCATGATCCCGGTTGAGGAATGTGCGACACTTAAGGATTCCCAAGACAGGAAAACAGAATTGGTATTGAAGCAGGCCTTTGAGGCAGTCGGGATGGCACTATAGATCACAGCTAGCTATTATCTTGTGGCAAGATCTGGATTGCATCTGGTATACATTAAGTACAGGAGGATTCAGTGTTGGAAGACTCTGAGCTGGAACCAGGAGCTGATGCCTGTTTTGATTTATACGATCGAAGACCAGGGGTGGTGTTTCCATAGTGGAAGCTAGGAGGCTTCATTGGTTGCAGAACTGGTCAGTAGATTCCATTTCTAAGTCTAATATGACAAAACTTCCCTTTCAAGGGCACCTTCTTTTTGGAGTGGACCTGGAGAAACTGGCAAAGGCTTGGGGTTAATCTAAAATTCCCAGGTTCCTAGAGGACAAGATAAAGGCTCTGCCTCATAGTTTCCAGTGTCACAATAGGTTCCAGAAGTCCAGAAGGTTTATATTTCAAATCTTTTTATTAAACCTTTCATGCACAAGAACATTACAAACAAAATGGAAAGGAAAAGAGTAAGCGAATACATTGGTGTACTGTTCCCAATGCTTGCCTAGTACAAACTTGTGTATAGAAACCACTGTAAAAATACACCCCCCTTCCCTTCCTCCTTCCCCCCCCCCCAATATGACCCTTGAAGACTCCCCAACATGACCATTAACAATTAGGGGCGACGACATAGTCATTAAAACAAGACTCCTGGCATGGTGTGACAATGATTGTAGATAAAGATCCCACACTAATCAAAAGGTTTTTCTGCATTAAATCTAACTTTTTCATGTACTCTCATTGGTGCACATTAGATGTATATGGTTCTTTAATACAGACATAGTAGGGGGGGGTCTTCACATAGCCAACATTGTAAAATGATCTTATTTGCCAGTAACTCTTTGCGAATCCATGGGCGCACATACTTATGACCCACTGCTACCCTCCTCAAGTCATCAAAAAGAAGCACTTTTGCCTGCAGCAGTAATGTAAAAGCAGTAATTTGCTTAATGTAACGTACAATACATAACCAGAAAGTTTGTATTGTAGAACATGACCAAAATTGATGGCCCAAGGAGCCTGGTACTAATTTACATTTAACACAGAAGTCAGATGTGGCAATCCCCAAACAGTGCGCCATCTGTTGCGGATAGTAATACCTCATTAAAAATGTATATTGTACCTCACGAAGAGCAATATTGCTAGTAAGAGATTTAATTTTCCCAAAACATTTCTCATATTGGGTCTCCAAAAATTCTAAGGCCAATTCCAAGTGCCAGTTTCCCAAAACAGTCCCAAAATTAACTTTTGGTTTTAGTTTACTTAATGTAGTATAGAAATAAGAAATCAAGTGGCAAGATGGATCATCCACATCAAAAATCTCTGAGAGAAGCTGTCTCTGCTCCCAACCCCAGTTTCACACTCCCAAGGAGGGTATGTAGTGTCTTGTTTGTAAGTAAGCAAAAAATTGTGTGTTACTCAAAGGATTGAAATGATTTTAATATCCCATCCTCCGTCAAAAATTGTGCAATGCATTTCAGCCCCTTAGAAGCCCATAGTGTAAAAACCTGCTGTGACAATCCCAGGCATTATGGTCAATAATTGGGAAATCAGCAACTCCAATTTCAATAAACAACATAAGTATCACCACTAGGAACCTCTAATGGACTCTTCCAGTATTGGGTGGTCAGTACGGAGGGCTTTGAGTATAAAATATAACCCAATCCCAGTGGAGCAAACAATGTATTCTCCAAATGGACAGGAGTATAAAACTGCATACCCAGTAGCCAATTAGCAACATGGCGCAAATTACATGAAACATTATAGAGCCTTAAGTCTGCAAACCCCAAAATTCCATATTCCCATTTGCGCATAAACTTGGTTAATGCAATACGGGGTCTGCCATTTTTCCATAAATACTTCCTCGATAATTTCTCCAGTTGGCGCAGATCCTGTCTAGCTAAGTAGCAAGGAACAGTTTCAAACATATACAGTCATTTAGGCAGAATGATCATTTGAAACAGATTAACCCTCCTGGCTAGGGACAGAGAAAATTCCTGCCAGTTTTATAGCAGTCTTTCCAATACCTCAAATAATTTTTGAAAGTTTACAGGATATAGGCGCTCCAGGTCTCTATGGAGTGCAATTCCTAAATAGGTAAAAGATTAATGAACCCAACGCATCAGGAAATGTGCCTCCCAAGTCAGCTGCACTAGATCATCAGTAGACAGTGCTTCACATTTATCCAGGTTTAACTTTAATCCTGCCAGTGCACCATAGATGGAAAATACTTTTAAGACTTGTAGGGAGGACTGGAGGTCCACAATGTGGAGTAAAATATAATCAGCAAACACTGCCAGTTTAAATTGCTGAAGAAAGTGATCCCCAAAGGGAGTTCCAGGCATTTTCGTCCCTACATAGGGTCGACTTTCAGTAGGTCTCAGTCCTTTTGTCCCCAGCAGCCCAAGAGAGGCTCGGGTGGTGGATCTTCCCAAGCTTCCCAATGGAACAGAAAATAAGAGAGGGAGAGACATCCCCTTATCAGAGGTGGGTTGAGGTCACGTCAGACCAGTGGGTCCTTGAGGTGATATGCGATGGTTATGCATTGGAATTTCGCAGTATTCCTCGGGACATGTTCATGGTGTCCCCATTCCACTCCCCGCAGAGGAAGCAGGCAGTGGCATTCACGCTTCAAAGGCTCCTCAGACTGAGGGCTGTGGTTCTGGTGCCCACATCTCAAGAAAGTATGGAGTGATATTCCATTTATTTTGTTGTGCACATGGAGGGCTCCTTTCATCCCATCCTGGATCTCAAGAGGGTCAACCGTCACTTGACGGTGATTCATTTTTGAATGGAAACTTTACACTCTACGATAATGGTGGTGCAGTCGGGGGAATTTCTGACCTCCTTGGATTTGTCAGAGGCTTACCTTCAAATTCCCATCTGATTAGAACACCAATGCTTTATATGCTTTGCAGTGTTGGGGCGCCATTATCACTTTCGAGCGCTGCCTTTTGGTCTAGCCTCCACTCCCAGAATATTTTACAAGATTATGGTGGTGGTAGTGGCGGCCTTGCGAAAAAAAAGAATCTTGGTGCACCCATATTTGGACGACTGCCTGATTCGAGCCAAGTCTCAGGAAGAGAGCCGCCTGCTGACACACAAGGTGATCTCCTTATTGCAGGAGCTTGGTTGGGTGGTGAACCTGACCAAGAGCAATCTTCAGCCATCCCAATCGTTGGAGAATCTGGGGGTCCGGTTCGACCCATGACAGGACAGACGTTTCCTACATAAAGTTCGGATCCAGAGATTGATATCTCAAGTGTGTCAATTGATGAACACCATACGCCTGATGGTGTGGTCCTACCTACAGGTACTTGGCTTAATGGCAGCTACCCTGGAAGTGGTGCCATGGGCATGGGCACATATGCGTCCTCTTTAGTGCTATCTGCTATCTCGTTGAAACCCACAGACTCAGGATTATGCGGTTTGGCTCCACTTGCCGATGGAAATCTGCTTCTACCTCCAGTGGTTGCAGGATGATCATCTGAGAAAGGGAGTTCCCTTGTCCTCTCTGGCCTGGTTGGTACTCACGACAGATGCGAGTCTCCACGGTTGGGTGGCTCTCAGTTTCTTGAGATATTTCCAATATTTCTGAAACATCCAACTATGGTAATTGCCTTGATACGTCTTCACTCACTGCTGCTTGAGGGAGGTAATATACTTTTGTTATCACTGGCATTGCAGTTTCTGGAATTTTTAACACCTGGGAAATATGTTTTGAAAAGGTCGAGTGGAGAAATTAGATTTATTACTGGAAAATTCAGTACTCTTAAATTATGGGATCTCAGAATATTTTCTATATTTTCCAGTTTTCTCTTATTAATTATCTCAGACTGAACCAGATTTTGTTGTATCTTTTCTGTAACAGATATCCACTGTTCCATAGCTTCTACTTTGAGGTTAAAAGATGAGATCAAATTTGCAATTACTAATACTTGATTTTTAGTGTCAAGAGTAACTTGAGACAATGAGACTATAGATAACTCTCTAGATTTTAGAACTGTCCATATTCCTTCAAGGGTCATAAGTGATGGCTGTTGTAAATTAAGTCCACACTCCAGAGCATTTGGCTGGGCCCCACCTACACCCAAAATAGCGCCTATACCCAGATCCATACCTTGCAATGATGGAAAAATGTCCATGGGGCCCACTGCTCCAGTGATAGCTCGATTCATGCCTCCTTCACCTCTCCCAGGCATCGTCCTGTCAGCCGCTTGGAACCCCAAGATCTCCTCGGAAGTCTCTGCCCGTCGCTCTGCCTCCAAATATCCCCAAATCATCTCCGGGGGAATCATTGCCATCGTCGGTTTAACCAAGTTTTCATGGTAAGGAGGGGAAGGCTTGTTCAGCGCACCGGGGCTCATCGTGGTGTCAGGGGGGACGGTGTTCACTCTCTGATCGGCCCCGCAGCAATCATACCTCCTGGCATTTGCCGAGTTAGCTACGAGAGAACCCTTGATGCAAAGTTGGGAAGGATCCAAAGAGGGTGAGCTTGATGTCACTCCTCTTAGTCTTGCCTTCCTTTTATGAGGCATTATTAATATGACGAAACATCAGAAAAGGAAAAACGCAACAAGAGCCCTCTTACAGCATTTCTTACTCGGTGGCTATCTTGGATTCCCGCTACATAACCTTTGATGATCTTTATCATCTAAGTGGGTTTCTTGTAATAGAGCCACTTGCACTTTCCAGTGCTGTAGGGCTTGTAAAACTTTGTAAATTTTGATCACTGAGCTTATGCCTCCTACATTCCAAGTTACACATTGGAAGCTACTTGCCATTATCTAAGTTTGCTGTGATATTAATACCTTACTTCAGTTTTTTATAGAACTTCTCAGCCAGGGCTCCTCAGCTGAAACACTCAAAGAATTGGCTATTAATCCAAGTGCAGCATATAGAATAAAGATCTGACCACAGGGCCATAATCTCCCTTCCCCTTCCCTCCATCCCCCCTCCCCAACCATCCCCAAAGAAACACATTTATAGTTACCAATACAAACTGGCTCGATTAAGAGCTAAAGGACAATGTATAAAACTGTGACAGGACCCCACTATATGTAACCATCTCAGAGGTAGACTAAACCAAGCCATCAGATCACACAAAATATCACTCTGGCCGCAGTAAGTCAGATGAGTTCAATACACTGCACTATGAAGTGCCAGGAGGAAAAAGAAAAAGCTTCCCCCTGAAAGGTCCTTAGCATCCAGAACAGAAGCAGGTCCATCTTCCGTTTCTTTCAACCGGAGAAAGCTTCTACCTTAGAAGCAGTCTCAAAAAAATGCAAAATATTATTAAAAGTTACTTTTAACTTTTCAGGGAATTGAAGAGTAAATACGATGCAGTGACGAATCAAATTAGAACATATGGTTGCAAATGTTTTTCAGTGAGCAGATACCGCAGCAGAATAATCTGCGAATAGCGGAACTTTGTGGCCTTCATAATCTAGCGCGCGGAGTTATCAATAATGAAATAAAAGCATTTCTTTATGTCGAAAATTGAGAATTCTCGCAATCATTGGCGTGATTTATTTTGTCCACTTTTCTTAGTCCCCAGGCGATGCACATACTTTATTTGTAAGGCCCCTAACTCCCCTCCTTTACTGAGAGCCTGCGGCAGCCACATTTCCAACACACTCCAGAGGTCACGGCCTGGAATCGATTCTGGCAGTCCAATAAATCTTAAATTGTTCCACCTAAATCAGTTTTCTTTGTCCTCCAATTTTTCTTTAACAGAAGCTAGTTCTGTCATCAAAGTTTGCACACCCTCCTCTGCCCCCTCAATGCGTGCTTCAGCCTTTGTTATGCATCTGTTATTATGTTGTAGCAGGACCTGAAGATCATCAAAGCAAGAGTGAATCTTACCCAGCTTTTCATCCATCGCTGATAAGATAAGTGGCAATATCGCCCATTTCACTGGTAGGCAATTGGGGCGAGGGAGGGTTACTAGTAGCGTCCGCCATCTTGGTTCCGCTGGCCTAGGCTTCTCCTTGTGAACTGACGTAGTGTCCATTCACAGTGCCCAAAAGCATCCAAGCGCTGTTTCTGAGAAAATGATAGCAGTAAACTGCACAATAGAGGACAGGTGAACAAAAGCGCCACGTCAAAGAGGCTGATTAAATTGGATGTGGGTAGTGAGGCTCCAGAGCCACTGAAGAACACGTCTTTGAGTGCTCACCACATGTGATCTCCAGGAGGTTTAAACAAGGAAGAAATGCTACTAGTAAAAGATCTAGAACCTTTTCTATATATCATTCCTTTCATCCCATTAAAAGAGGTGACGAAGGATCCTTGTGGACCTAATCCTCATGAGCCTCCCAGTGAGTAGTAGGGGATCTATCTCCCATTTGTTTAATGATTGTGTTGTTCTGTGATGCATAATAGTTTAATTTGAAACAAATTAAAAATAACAGGTGTCTTGTCTGATCACTCATGTTTTCTTAAAATGCTACACATCTTGAGAGCAAGTAATTGGAAGCAAGATGGCGGCATGATTTAGCCATGGCTTGGCTGTCTGTTTTCTCTGTTCGCTTTGGTAAGAATTTATTTGCTATTATGCCTTCTAAAAGGAAGGGTAAAGTTAGAGCTTACTTCTTAGATCCTTCCTCAATACCTGGACAGTTTTCCATCATCAAGCTCACTGTGCCTGCACCTATGGAGGGAGATTCCCCTGCTGCTGGGTCAGACAGAGGAGAGTTTGCCTCAGCTGGGGATGAGGTGTCCCACAGCTCCCTCGACATTCGTTGGCCGCTGGCCCAGCATGAGATTTCCCATAGTAGGGATTCAGCATTGCTAACTGATGATGTCAGTGAGAGTGCTGAATTGAGAGGAACCTCCGTGAATGAAGAAGCAAGCGCTGGTTTAATATCTGTTGGGGATATCGCTGTTTCTCCATCTTTGAGAGATCTGGTGGTGAGACCCAGTCTCTCTTTCAAACTTTCTCAGTGAGTTTGATTCCCCCTAAACCTGCAGTGGTTTCTTTGGACGTGTTCTGGGATCTGATTGCCTCTATTGGCTGTGCTTGTGTTACCACCTCGGCTAAAGTAGATGCATTTTCTTTTTTCTTTTTTTTTTAATTTAATCTTTATTAATTTTCATCTAAATGTAAACAAAAACAATGAAAGTAATCTCAGATTCCAATACATATAAAATATCATCACCAAATAACATTTATCTCATCTGGTTACATAACCCATAATAGAGGGAGAAATAAATCACAAAATATAATTCAAATATATAACAGAACAGGAGAAAGAGTCTCATTCTTTTACTGGTCTACATTGTTACCTTCTATATTATTATCTTTATCTTGCAAGAAAGACTCTAGCTGTAATGGGTCAGAAAAATTAAATTTCTTTCCCTGAAAGGTTATATAACACAAACAGGGGTATTTCAGGAAAAAACTAGCTCCTATTGCTAGCAATTTTCCTTTCAGGGAAAGGAAATGTCTCCTTTTCACTTGCGTTACCCGGGAGACATCTTGAAAAATTTGAACTTTTTGACCACAAAAACTAATATCTTTATATTTAAATAATTATTTAAATAATCTGTCCTTCTCAGTTTCTAATTGGAATGACACAAAGAGTGTTGATCTGTGTTGAATAATGTCAATAGATTCCTCTAGGAATGTGGAAACTCCAATACTAGATGTATCAACTAAATCTGCCCCTTGTTCCCCAACTTTAACTATATCTCTCCTGGGAAAATAAAAAAAATTTTAAATCAAAGGGATCTCATTATCTATATATTGCATTATTTCCTTTAGGTATTTTCTTAACATTTTCATAGGGGAGAGAAGTCTAGTTTGTGGGAAATAACAATACGGAGATTTTTATATCTTACCATATTTTCTAAGTTTTCTAATTCTCTATGGATAGAGAAACTATCTTTAATATGGATAGTCTCTGTATCCTGGAGCATCTTAACTTTAGATGTTAATTTCCCCACTTCCTGTTCTAAACAGGTCACTTTCTTACCCTGATCATTGATCTGGACTCTATTATCATTTACAATAGTTGTCAAAGAAGCATTCATTTGCAAGAGATTTTCATCTAATTTAGACATCATTTTCCAGATATCAACTAATGAAATATTATCGGGGGACTACTAGGCCATTTTCCAGGCCTATTTGAGTTCCCCTTACCTTCCACATTTTCAAAAATAGACAAATTATTTGTATCTAAAACAACTGAGTTTGAACAGTCTGTCCTTTTAGGTAGACTTTCAACTTCAGAGTTCCCAAGAGTATCTAGAAATGGTGCCATCGGTTGCGGAGGTAACTTCTGACATTGCCGGGACTGAAGGAAGCCGAAAACTGGGCCTCCCCACTGTCCTCTAATGGCATTTCGATCAGTCTGGTGACATGATCATCCATGGGGCTCCTTGGAGTTATAGGTGAAATTGGAATATTTTTAACTTTTCTCTTCCTCCCCATAGGACAGCAGAGAGGAAGTATACAAGTGAAAAATAGAGTCCAAAATCCCAGCCTGCCAGCCCTCGCCGGACAAAGCCGCCAGCGACGGTGCACCGAATGCCGCTAAGTTTTATATCGGCAGTCGCTTACCGCTGACGTCACTCGGGGCAGGTCCCTCCGCTCACGCTGATTCTCCAGCTGGACTCACGTGGCTGTTCTGGGGGTTTCTTTTGCACCAAGTGGTAGGTGGAAGGCTGGGTGCCCCTCTCTCCTCCGTTCTCCGGACTCCCCAGGTCTCAACTTCTGCCGCCAAGTTTTATAGCGGCAGTCGCTTACTTCTGACGTCATTCGGGGCAGGTCCCTCCGCTCACGCTGATTCTCCAGCTGGACTCACGTGGCTGTTCCGGGGGTTTCTTTTGCACCAAGTGGTAGGTGGAAGGCTGGGTACCCCTCTCTCCTCCGTTCTCTGGACTCCAAGTAGTAGATGCTATTTCTACTCGTCTAGAATCTCATATTTCTTCTTGCTAAACTAATCAAAATCAAATTCAAGAAAAGGTCTCCCTTATGGAACATGATATTTCTTCTTTGAAATCTACTCAATCTATGGTTATTAAAGAACATGATAATTTACAGAGGAGGGTGGAATTCGTGGAAAATAGATTACGTTCTCTTAATTTAAGATTTTTGAATTTTCCTAGGATGGTGGATGAACCTCCTAGAGACACTTTATAGAGATATTTTCTTGAGATATTGAAGATCCCTCCAGAAACTATTCCCGCTTTGAATAAAGTTTATTTTCTGACCTCAGGGAATCGTCTGATGCAAGTGGAGTCTCTAGACTTATCACATTTTGTAGAGTCTTCTTATTCTGAAGTATCTGAAAAAGCTACTTTATTGGTATATATTTTTTCTCAGAATCTGATCTCAGCCTGGTTACGAAAAACGTTGGCAAGTTAAATGTAAGACATTGATAAGACAGGCTAAGAGAGAATTTGAAAAGAAGTTGGCCGTAGAGGCAAAAACTCACAGTAAAAACTTTTAAAAATATATCCGAAGCAGAAAGCCTGTGAGGGAGTCAGTTGGACCGTTAGATGATCAAGGGGTTAAAGGGGCACTTAGAGAAGATAAGGCCATCGCAGAAAGATTAAATGATTTCTTTGCTTCGGTGTTTACTAAAGAGGATGTTGGGGAGGTACCCGTAATGGAGAAGGTTTTCATGGGTAATGATTCAGATGGACTGAATCAAATCACGGTGAACCTAGAAGATGTGGTAGACCTGATTGACAAACTGAAGAGTAGTAAATCACCTGGACCGGATGGTATACACCCCAGAGTTCTGAAGGAACTAAAGAATGAAATTTCAAACCTATTAGTAAAAATTTGTAACCTATCAATAAAATCATCCATTGTACCTGAAGACTGGAGGATAGCAAATGTAACCCTAATATTTAAAAAGGGCTCCAGGGGCGATCCGGGAAACTACAGACCAGTTAGCCTGACTTCAGTGCCAGGAAAAATAGTGGAAAATGTTCTAAACATCAAAATCACAGAACATATAGAAAGACATGGTTTAATGGAACAAAGTCAGTATGGCTTTACCCAGGGCAAGTCTTGCCTTACAAATCTGCTTCACTTTTTTGAAGGAGTTAATAAACATGTGGATAAAGGTGAACCGGTAGATGTAGTATACTTGGATTTTCAGAAGGCGTTTGACAAAGTTCCTCATGAGAGGCTTCTAGGAAAAGTAAAAAGTCATGGGATAGGTGGCGATGTCCTTTCGTGGATTGCAAACTGGCTAAAAGACAGGAAACAGAGTAGGATTAAATGGACAATTTTCTCAGTGCAAGGGAGTGGACAGTGGAGTGCCTCAGGGATCTGTATTGGGACCCTTACTTTTCAATATATTTATAAATGATCTGGAAAGAGACGAGTGAGATAATCAAATTTGCAGATGACACAAAATTATTCAGAGTAGTTAAATCACAAGCGGATTGTGATAAATTGCAGGAAGACCTTGCGAGACTGGAAAATTGGGCATCAAAATGGCAGATGAAATTTAATGTGGATAAGTGCAAGGTGATGCATATAGGGAAAAATAACCCATGCTATAATTACACAATGTTGGGTTCCATATTAGGTGCTACAACCCAAAAAAGAGATCTAGGCGTCATAGTGGATAACACATTGAAATCGTCGGTTCAGTGTGCTGCGGCAGTCAAAAAAGCAAACAGAATGTTGGGAATTATTAGAAAGGGAATGGTGAATAAAACGGAAAATGTCATAATACCTCTGTATCGCTCCATGGTGAGACCGCACCTTGAATACTGTGTACAATTCTGGTCGCCGCATCTCAAAAAAGATATAATTGCGATGGAGAAGGTATAGAGAAGGGCTACCAAAATGATAAGGGGAATGGAACAGCTCCCCTATGAGGATAGACTAAAGAGGTTAGGACTTTTCAGCTTGGAGAAGAGACGGCTGAGGGGGGGATATGATAGAGATATTTAAAATCATGAGAGGTCTAGAACGGGTAGATGTGAATTGGTTATTTACTCTTTCGGATAGTAGAAAGACTAGGGGGCACTGCATGAAGTTAGCATGGGGCACATTTAAAACTAATCGGA
The DNA here is from genome assembly GCF_901001135.1 of Rhinatrema bivittatum. NCBI lineage: Eukaryota > Metazoa > Chordata > Amphibia > Gymnophiona > Rhinatrematidae > Rhinatrema > Rhinatrema bivittatum. The sequence goes on from NC_042620.1 coordinate 254,476,509, forward strand.
GAAAGTTCTTTTTTACTCAATGCACAATTAAACTCTGGAATTTGTTGCCAGAGGATGTGGTTAGTGCAGTTAGTATAGCTGAGTTTAAAAAAGGATTGGATAAGTTCTTGGAGGAGAAGTCCATTACCTGCTATTAAGTTTACTTACGGGCGGATTTTAAAAGCCCTGCTCGCGTAAATCCGCCCGGATTTATGCGAGCAGGGCCTTGCGCGCCGGCGCGCTTATTTTCCATAGGCCTGCCGGCGCGCGCAGAGCCCCGGGACTCGCGTAAGTCCCGGGGTTTTTTGTCGGGGGCGTGTCAGGGGCGGGGCCGATCGTGGCATTTTGGGGGCGGGACGCGGCATTTTGGGGGCGGGCCCGGGGGCGTGGCCGCGCCCGGGTTGTGTCTCGGCGCGCGTGGATTTACTTCTCCCGGGAGGCGTAAATCCATGGACAAAGGTAGGGGGGGTTTTTAGATAGGGCCGGGGGGTAGGTTAGGTAGAGGAAGGGAGGGGAAGGTGAGGGGAGGGCGAAAGAGAGTTCCCTCCGAGGGAATGGAGGCAGGCTGCGCGGCTGCACGGCTCGGCGCGCGCCGGCTGCCCAAAATCGGCAGCCTTGCACGCGCCGATCCTGGATTTTAGAAGATACGCACGGCTACGCGCGTATCTACTAAAATCCAGCGTACTTTTGTTTGTGACTGGTGCGCCAACAAAAGTACGCGAACGCGCATTTTTTAAAAATCTACCCCTTAGAGAATAGCCACTGCCATTAGCAATGTTAACATGGAATAGACTTAGTTTATGGGTACTTGCCAGGTTCTTATGGCCTGGATTGGCCACTGTTGGAAACAGGATGCTAAGCTTGATGGACCCTTGGTCTGACCCAGTATGGCATTTTCTTATGTTCTTAAGTTTTGCAATTGTGGGAAAATTATGTCTGTAACTGACAGACATCAATTTTGTTATCTCTGCCTGGGTCCCAGACATGACCAAGCAAACTGCAGGGACTGCGAACACATGTCCCCATGGGTGCAGCGTCAAAGAGCTGCACGCATCGTCCAACTCAGGGAAAATACATCGGGCTCTTATGCCCCCTCTGAGGCTTCAGCTAGGTCGTCCCCAAGACCGAAGACGACACCAAAGGCCCAAGCCCCTCAAAGGGCCACTTCTGTGGACCCTCCAGGTCCAAAACAACTGAAAAAAATGCGACTCCCATAGACGTGCGGCGCGGGAGATGTGCCATAGATGTCACTAATACAGTCTGCATCGAAAGCGTCTGAACATCGAAGCGTCGACGCATCTACGGCGCACTGACGCAGGGACGTCGCTGCATTGAAACAGAATTTGACTGGTGTGTTATCGATGCAATCCAATGCACAGCCCTTTCAACCGACGCTGCCGACATAGCCTTTGAAAAAACACAAACATCCAACTGGGCACAAAAGACATAGAAGTCCTTCACCATTGTTGATCGTGGACTTGGAGGATAGTCCATCCCCTCCACGACTATTGGGATCCTCTTCTCCTTCTTCTGAAGTCTTCTCTGGGCTATCTGCAGCCTCTCATCACCGCAGCAGTTCCGGATTGCAGGATCCACTTCATGCTAAAATTATCTGCCCATCGAGGGATGTCAGCCAGCCGAGAGGACCGGATGCAGACATCCTCCAGGTGGCTCTATCACCGTCAGACTGCCAACCGTATTTGAAGCCACCACCTACTTCAACCTCGGCCTCCGAAACTGTTTCGCAAATAACCAATATCTTGTCACAATTTTTAAAGTCAGTAGAGCAGCAACACCAGCCACTCCCTACTGAACCGTCAGAGACACCTTTATCACCTAAATCAGGTCCAGCACCAAAAGTTCAGCCTAGAAAACCCTCGCCTCCACCAAGAGATTCCCCCATCTCATCTTCTTCCCCAGGGTCACTTCCCCAGGGTCATCAACAGGTTACCCATCTGATCCACAAGAACTGCCACTGGAGCCAGTTTCCCCTCCAGAGGATCTCACATACTCTCAATTTTTAGGGAAAGCGGGTCAAGGATTGGATGTAGAAACTAGAAAGATACTGAACCCTAGACAAGAAATGTTTGGAATCCTTAAAATTTTAAACACTCCAGCCAAACCCACAGCGCTTCCCTCTAATCCAGTGCTAGAATCATGATGGAAAAGACCTGGGACTCTCCGTTCTCCACAATACCAACCTCAAGGAAAACAGACTTAAAGTATAGAATGTGAGATTCACCTTTCTATACAAATGTCCAACTTCCACATGCATCGGTCGTCATTGAGACTACATTCAAATAACCCACCAGGAAGAGACAACAAATCTCTAGACTAATTTGCAAAAAAGGCTTTCCAGTCAGGAATTCTAAACACAAAAATTCAAAATCACCAATTTTATGTGACCCAATATCTATTCGAGTGTCTCCAGACCTTAAATCACATTTTACAACAGGTTTCTGAAAACAACACCCCTCCCCAAGAATTTTACAATATGGAGGAAGGCCTTCGGCACCTCGTGAGTTCTATTTGAGGGGTTTGAAACGTCCGCAAAGACCACGGCTAACGCCATAGCAGCAAGACAACTGGCATGGTTGAGGGCAAGCGCCATAAGAGATGACGTACATGATAAGCTTGCTATCATCCCCTGTCGACCAGACAACCTGTTCAGGGACAGACTCAATGAAACAGTCGCAAAATTGAAGGAGCAAAAGGTAGCAGTGTTATTAACACATGATACCTCATCCTCTCGACGGCATTTCACCTCGTATAAAAAAATCTTATCCTAGGCCACATATCGCCCTTACACCACTTACAGGCCTCAGCAATACCAAGCGAACCGCCAGAAACCTTACCAGCAGCAAGCTTCACGCCAACACCCTCGCGCACCACGCCAACCCACAGACTGTCAACCATCAAAAAGCCAACAAAGTTTTTAGGGCTAACTCGACCAGCACTACCGACCAAGAAAGTAGGAGGACGGCTGTCCCACTTTCTTTCAGAATGGAGCAACATAACATCGGATTTATGGGTCCTCACTATAATAAGAGACGGTTATTCTCTCAACTTCGCATCTCCTAAGCCCACTGTCTGCTCCAGTGACGCTAACAGCCAGCATGAAAATAGACCTTCGCTGGTGGATAATCCCACCAGCATTGACAGAGAGCTCACTGCTAAGACCCCCTCGCCATCAATTAGTACTTACCACAGATGCCTCCCCCACAAGGTGGGGAGCCCATCTAACCAACCTACAGACTCAAGGATTGTGGTCCAAACAGGAACGAAATCATCACATAAAGCTCCTGGAACTTCGGGCTATAAAAAAAATGCCCTTCGAACTTTTGAACACAATCTACAACACCATGTTGTCATGATTCATACAGACAACCAAATGGCAATGTTTTACATAAAGAAGGAGGGTCTGGTTCATGGAACCTTTGCAAAGAAGCGATAGATTCTGCACTGGGCCTACAACAAGGGAATCTCCCTACAAGCCACATACCTACCGGGAATCAATGGCAAAGCAGACAAGCTGAGCAGAATATTTCACCCACACGAATGGGAACTACATCAGGATGTAACCAATCAAATTTTCTCAACTTGGGGTCTTCCCCAAATCGACCTCTTTGCTACAGAACACAAGAAAATCGACCTATTTTGCTCAGTATACCCCAGTGCCCACTGATTGCCGCAGGATGCATTCCTCCTCGATTGGTCCCAAGGTCTGCTTTACACGTTCCCTTCCATCCCTCTAATCTCTCGCACAGTACAGAGATGCGTTGAGGACAAGGCGGATTTGATCCTGATCGCACCAGCATGGGCGCATCAACTGTGGTACAGCTACCTAATTCAACTATCAATTTGCAAACCAATCCCTCTAGAGAATGACCCAACCCTCCTTACCCAACAGGGGGGCTCAATGCTCCATCCACTTCACGCATCGCTGAATCTCACTGCAAAGAGATTGAAAGGGTCATATTCCAAAATTTAAACATTTCTCCTCAGCTGCAAGACATTCTGATCTCATCCAGAAAACCATCAACGTGACTAAACTACCAACGCAAATGGGCATGTTATGCATCCTGGTATTCTTCAATGGACACAGACCCACTCACCTGTCCACCAGAACGCCTTCTGACTTACCTCCACCTGCTTTACACAGAAGACCTCGCCACTGCCTCTCTTCGTGTTCACCTCAGTGCACTAGCAGCTTATCACACTCCTCTCAATGAAGAACCTATATCCTGTCATTCTCTTGTTTCCCGGTTCATGAAGGGTGTACTACATCTACGGCCCTCTATAAAGAAACCATCAATACTGTGGGATGTCAACCCAATTCTGGAGCAGCTTATGCTACCACCTTTCAAACACTGGACACTTGTCATCCTAGATACCTTCTCTGGAAGGTACTATTTTTAGTCGCCCTCACATCTGCGAGGCGAATCAGCAAACTTCAAGCCTTGGTGCACTAACCACCTTACTTGGAATTCTACCACAACAAGGTTACGTTGCGTATGCATCCTAATTTTCTTCCTAAACTGGTCTCCGCCTTTCACTTAGACAAAACCATTACCCTCCTGACTTTCTTCCCCAAACCTCATGCAAATGACAGCGAGCGACGTCTTCATTTATTGGACTGTGAACGAGCACTCGCCTATTATTAAAAAACACATTCACTCTAATAACAGAGCTTCACAGCTCTTCCTTTCCTTCAATCCAAAAGCACCAGGACTTTCTGTTACCAAAAGAACGTTATAATCCTGGCTTTCCAACTGTATACGTTTCTGCTATCAAAAACGTTCAGAATCCCTATCTTCCACACCCAAAGCACATCAAATACGTGCAATGGCTGCTTCCATTGCTCACCTCTATGAGGTGCCTCTCTTAGATATCTGCAAAGCAGCCACATGGTCCTCGCTGCACACCTTCACGTCCCATTACTGCTTAGATAAACAATCTGGGGATGATGCAAGGATGGGGTGGATAATCCTAGACAAAAGTACTTCCTTAACTATAGCAACAGGCATATAAAAACTGGCCGCCTCTTATTCAGTATTGAGCGCTAAACTACCTACAACATATTCGCATGGAATAACGCACTCAATACTTCAGCTGCGGACTTCCAGACAGCATGGCTAATTCAGCTGCTTATCTATGGAAAAAAGCAAGTTTGCTTACCGTAAATGGTGTTTTCCGTAGATAGCAGATGAATTAGTCATACTGATCCATCCGCCTCCCCGGACAGTTCAGGCATTGCATATCGTCTTGCTTTGACATGAACTGAGGAGCCTCGAGGAGGCAAGGGAATATTCAAGAAAGAACACCTCACCAAAAGACTTTGGGTGATCTTGGAGAACTCCACCACCTAGTGGCACGGAGGACGTACCCAGATGTTTTATGGTAAGCAAACTTGCTTTTCTTTTCCTCCAAAATTGTCTTTTTTTGATTGATATGTCCTGTTTCTGTGCAAAGTTTATATTTGTAAAATATATAAAATGTAATGAATATAAAGTAAAAAAAAACTACACATCTTACAAATTCTGCCAGGGGTATGTAAACCTATGAGCACAACTGTGTGTATATATCCATTCCCACAGTTCCATTTAGGATGGGAAATCATGAGGTGAGCCCAAGGACCCCTGAATCAGTCAACAGATGCCACTCCAAAGCTCTAGCAAATAGGTGATTTTGAACGTGACTGACCATGACCAACACACAAACACTAGCAAATATTTTATATAAAGATAAATATGGCCTGATATATTGCAGTGGAAATAAGCCAAAAGCACTTGAGTTTAAATTTAAGTTTTAGTTTCCAGTTGATACTCAGATGGGTTGGTCTGCTATTATGTCTCTCATACTTTGCATATTTTATATGTACTTGAGAGGATGTATTTCTTGTGAAAATATAATTTATGTTGGAATATAATACTGCCCTATAAAAATACTTTTTGCATTACCACAAATTAAATTTATAACCAATAAAATGGTTGGGCTAGGGCTTACAACTGATTCGCAGAGACAAATGTGACCCCAAGATCGCATATATGGTCAGTAGCAGACTGGCATATAAATTGACTCTCAGAAAGTCTTCCCACCAAACACAAATGCATACGATATGCCCATATGCTTTCTCTAAATATCTTGACACAGGTACACATGTACTCCACATAATATATGCTTAAGTCTCCGCCTTCTAGTGCACATACTCACATGCACACTGCCCCTCCCATCATATTGAGCATTCCTCAAGTCTTGAAGATGTTGATTCCTCCTTCTTAATTACTTTACTGCAGTATCCACAGGAGGCACCAACAATCTCCATCCAGAATCCTCGTGGACTGTCAGATGAGCAGCTTCACTTGTGAGTATCTTGTGGTGTGCTGATGTTGTGGTGTCTGTGGCTTGGTGATCCCTGTCTGCTTCTGTGCAGAAAGAGAGTCACAAGCATGCTGTCCTTATTTACTCCAGCAAGGGGCAAATTATATCCTTTCAGTAAGTGGGAGTGCCAATATGTGAGGATGTGAAACTCAAGTTTGGTGAGTTCCAGTCTGGCTGAAGCTTGCCCTGTCGCCTTCTAGGAAATCTTGATCTATGGCATATCTATATTATATTAATATACTTTAATGATAAGCTGGTGTCTAGAGCCATCTCATACTGGCTTTAGAGAATTCCCAAACCACTGGAACATCTACTTTTAAAATGTTGGTAGGCTGGACCAACAAAACTAGTGGGGAGAGAGAAAAGGGGTATATGAGTGGATCCGTTACAAAATATTATTGTTAATAATCAGGAATAATAGGTGGTGGGTTTACAATAAATAGCAAATGTTCAAAAATACAAAAATCAACACTGAGGTCCTGGTCCTTGTCCCTTGCCAGCATGGCTAACCATTAGATGGACAGCACTCTTAAGGACACTCTGTATCATCCTTCATATCATCCTTCCTGGCATCATAGCAACAAAATGTTGGCCCAGCTTTGCCAGTGTCTATCTGCATATTCCTCTCTCAGAGCAGTGCCCCAACTCTCCCTGCTTTCCCTTCCCACTCCTCCCTAGGCATCTGGAAAAGAGGACAGCTGTGCCCCAATAAGGGGAAGAGTGAAGTAGTACCACGATACATGGAAGACCGACCAAGCTCTTGCTTTCTTTATTTACTTAGAGGTTCTATAGGTACCATCTCTCCATGTCACTGCCAAGGATACAGGGAGACGGCAGAGGTAGCATATTCACAAGAAGGGGACATGGTATAGAGCAGAGACTTCTCCCCTTGGCCATTGAACTCATCATTCTTTCTCTCAGGATGGGGCATGTGGTGGCACATTCTGATTCCAGAAACTTTATTGGCATGATATGTTGCCAAAGTAATACATAAGGAGATTTTAAAAATATATGTATATAGTGACAGATCCCTCTTGCTCTGCTTCATAGGTCTCACTATCTGTATCTTTCTCAGGTCATTCTTCCTCACTCAGGCTGTCCACCTACCTTACTGCTTTGTGTGAGACTAAATCCTGCTTTTTAAGGCTGCAACAAGACAGCTGGCATACAGGCTCTGAAAGCATACTTCCTGCCTGGACTGACCCCAGATTATACTGCCTTCGTATCATTTTAATGGAAATGAGTGGCCTCATGGAGAGCGGTGTATGCTGCTGATACAGGACCGGGATCAGTGCCTCTAAGCCAAATGTTTTCATATGCTGCATTCTAGCATGTGTCTTAGTGGTTTTTGATTTCTTCCCCTTAACCCTTCCAGTCCCCTATTCTCAAGCTTTCTAGGAAAAGCTTCCAAGCATGTATGCTGCTGGACCTGCTTCTGCTTAGTTTTTTTCATCCTTTCTGTCAGAGGAGGAGGAGGACATCATTCTGGACATTTGACTTTTTGTAGATAACACTAAGATCTGCAACTGGACACACTTGGAGGAATAGAATAAGCAATCTAAGAGAGCTCTGGCAGTGGTCAAAGGTTTGGCAGCTGGGATTCAATGCCAAGAAGTGCAGTGTCATGCTTTTGGGTTGCTGTGATCAAAGGAGCAGTACATGATTGGGGGGAGGGGGAAACAAAAGACTCATGTGCATGGACCAAGAGAGAGATCTCTAGGTGATAGTGTCTGACAGTCTGAAGGTAGCAAAGCAATCTGACAAGGCAGTGACTAATACCAGAGGAATGCTGGGCTTCGTAGAGAGAGGCATAACCAGCAGAAAAAAGGAGTTCCATGTACATACCAGGATCAGTCCAGATCGCTGGGTTATGTCTTCCTTCCAGCAGATGGAGTCAGAGAAAAGCTGAAAACCACCCCCAGATAACCCGGTGTGCACCTGCGGTCTTTCAGTATTTCTCTGACTCCAGCAGATGAAAGATGGCATAACCTGCAGTCCTGATCCTTTGCAGAATTCTTTATTTGATTGATTAATAAGTGAAGGGAGTATCCTAACCTTAGTACCTTTGACTAGATCAACTTGTAGTAAGTAGTAAAAAAAAAAAAAAAGGGGAAGACTGAGATCACTTTGTAATAGCAGGCAAGGCTGGGCTCCTGCCCTTGACCTTAATACCCAGAGAATATTGACACAGCCCGATGAGTTGGGGGGGATTTCCCGGTGGGCCAGTCCCTCCCCCCCATACAGTGCCAGAGACGTCTTAATTCCTCTGGTGGGAGCTACAAATTGTATGTTAAGCCCAGGGACGTACATTCCCCTGGTTGAGTAGCTCTGAAAAAGAAAAAATAAATACATAAATAAAAGACACAGGATAAGCCTTTTAAACAGAGCAAACCTGCTGAAATCTCCCGGGGCTCTGGAGGGGGTGAATTGCTTCACTCAGCTGATTTTCTACTTACAGCTTAGATTGCCATGCCACAAGGATCGCGATGTGCAGCGTGTGGAGAGCCGGCAGCGCAGCTGTCTCGCGAAGGCCTCTGCTCCCGCTGTATCCCCGGGGGTGAGGGACCTTCTCAGCTGCTGATTGCAGGGAAAAGATCAGCATTGCCGCGATTGTGCGGCTTAGGCCTAGTCAGACAGTTCATAAGGAGAGGCCTGCCCCGTCCCCGACATGCGTGGGAACGGCTTCCATTTTGCCCGATTCGGGCCCTGATGCTGCGCAGGGCTCAGATGCTCAGGGGGAGGGGATTTCCTGCCGATTTCTCCACCTCGTGATTTGGGACATGATTCTTCTCCTCCTGCCGTGCCTCCGGGGGGGGGCCTTAAAGAGAGAGCACCCATTTTCTTCTCAGTTTATTTTACTGCTTCACAAAGCTTATATGGAGGCTGAGGCAGACTTGGATGAGCAATATTCTCCTCCTGCTAAGATCCCCAGGCCTGCGGAAGATCAAGGGGCTCCTAGGACCCGGCCTTCCCATCCCGCTCCTGACGCTGAGCTACCGGCTCCTTCCACTCCTCCGGGGCCCGTTCTTCTGGACCCCTTCCCGGTGGATACGAGCGATGATGTTGACAGTGGCGCTCTAGTGGAGGGGGATGATCCGCGGGTGCTCCGGTTATTTCGGAAGGAGGAGCTAGACCCTTTGATTCCTCATGTGCTACAGGAACTAGATATTCAGGCTCCATAGCCAATTTCTTCAAGAGCCAATTGGTACCACCCCAAGTGTTGGATCCTTCTTCAGGGGATCCTGTTTTGTCGGGCCTATGGGCCCCTCCTAGAACTCTTCCTTTCCACCCGATGCTTTTACAGCTTATGACCCAGGAATGGGATGCACCTGAAGCCACCCTAAGGGTTAGTAGGGCCATGGAAAAACTTTACCCACTGCCGGACAAGCTCTTGGATCTTCTCTAGATCCCTAAGGTGGACGCGGCCGTGTCGGCCATCGCCAAGCGGACCACGGTTCCGGTAATGGAAGGAGCAGCTCTCAAGGACCTCCAGGATAGAAAGCTGGAGGTTCTACTCAAGCGGATATTTGAAGTATCGGCCCTCGTTGTTAGGGCGGCCATCTGTAGTAGTCTCATGCAGAGAGCTACCCTTAGATGGGTTCAGCAATTACTCACAACTCAAGAGCTCCCTCCGGTGGAGGAAGAACAGGCCGACCGCATGGAAGCAGCAGTTGCTTATACAGCGGATGCTTTGTAATCTTCTTCGTACTTCTGCACGCACGATGTCCTCGGCAGTTTCGGCAAGGAGGCTTCTTTGGCTCCACAATTGGTCGGCTGATTTCTCTTTCTAAGTCTCAGCTGGGTGCCTTTCGGTTTAGAGGAAAGCAATTTTTGGAGATGATCTGGAACAACTGGTTAAGTCCTTCGGGCACAATAAGGTTTACAAGCTCCTGGAGGACAAGCCCAGGCCGTCTTGCCCTTTTGGTGCGACCCGGAGTTGTTTTCAGGGTCAGCGCCATTTTCGTACGGGTAGGGGCTCATCTTTTGCCCCTCTGCAGTCGTCGGCAAGGTCTCAGGCTTGGGCTCATTCCTTTCGTGGTAGACAGCCTCAGCGCAATGGATCCTCCCAAGAATTTTCCTCCAACAAGGCTTCCCAGTGAAGGTGCGCCGGCCCATTCCTCCGTTTCCAAGATCGGGGGTCGTCTCTCCCTGTTTCTCGAGGAATGGGTCAAGATTACTTCGGACCAGTGGGTTCTAGATATCATAGAACACGGTTATGCTTTGGATTTTGCTCGCCCGCTTTGGGATCCGTTCCTAGTGTCTCCTTGCGGGTCTCAGGCAAAACAGGTCATATTCCAAACCCTGTCTTGGCTCAAGGCTCTGGGAGCGGTTGTCCCAGTGCCACCGAACGAATGTCGGACCGGCAGGTACTCCATTTATTTCATAGTCCCCAAGAAGGAGGGCTCCTTCTGGCCCATATTGGACTTAAAAAAGTTCAACAGAGCACTACGGGTTCCTCGTTTTCGAATGGAGACGTTGCGGTCCATCATTGCAGCCGTCCACAAAGGCGAATTTTTGGCTTTTTTGGATCTGACGGAGGCTTACCTTCACATAGGAATCCGAGAGCATCATTGAAGGTTTCTGCGGTTCATGGTCTTGGGCGAGCATTACCAATTTCGTGTGCTGCCGTTCGGGTTAGCGACAGCTCCCACGTCTTCACCTAGGTGATGGTGGTAGTGGCAGCGTGTCTGCGGCGGGAGGGGATCTTAGTTCATCCCTAAGTGGGGACTGGCTCACTCGGGCGAAATCAGTAGAGCTCTGCAAGGTGGCAGTGCAGTCGGTTTTGCATCACCTCCATTTCCTCGGATGGGTTGCCAATTTCTCCAAGAGCCAATTGGTTCCGTCCCAAGTGTTGCAATTTCTGGGAGCACGGTTCTATACGTCTGTGGACAAGGTTTTCCTGCCTCAGGAGAGGATGGGCAAACTGTCTCAGGTTCGACGTCTTTTGGCCCTTCCGTTGCCCAAGGTATGGGACTATTTGCAAGTTCTTGGTTCTATGGCATCTACTCTGGAGTTGGTTCCCTGGGCTTTTGCTCATATGAGGCCTTTGCAAAGGGGTTTGCTTTCCCGTTGGGACCCCAAGTCCAAGGAGTTCCAATTGCCCTTGCCCCTTCTGGATCCAGCCATGGCCAGTCTAGAATGGTTGATCCACGATCACTTACAGCAGGGAATGGATCTAGAGAATCCACAGTGAATGATCGTGACAACGAATGCCAGCCTTTCCGGTTGGGGAGCAGGCTGTCAATCACGATCAGCACAAGGTCAGTGGACAGTGCAGGAGTCCAAGTGGTCCATAAATCGGTTGGAGACAAGGGTGGTTCGTCTAGCGTTGCACAGTTTTCTCCCGCTAATCCAGCATCGTTCGGTAAGGATCCTGTCAGACAATGTGACAACCGTGGCTTACATAAATCATCAAGGGGGAACAAAGAGTCGGCTGGTGGCCGCAGAGGCAGACAAGTTGATGGTCTGGGCGGAAGGCAATCTGCTCCGGTTGGCGGCGTCACACATAGCCAGAGTAGACAACGTCCAGGCAGATTTTCTCAGTCGACAAAGGCTAGATCCCGGAGAATGGGAACTGTCCGAGGAGGCGATGCGGCTCTTGACTCGCCGGTGGGGAGCCCGCCAGCTGGATTTGATGGCGACTTGGTTGAATGCAAAAGGGCTCGTTTCTTCAGTCGCAGAAGGGAGCACGGATGGGAAGGGGTGGATGCCCTTGTCCTTCCGTGGCCTCACGACGTGCTCCTCTGTGTTTCCTCCTTGGCTGTTGGTGGGGAAGGTCTTAAGGCGAATAAAGTCCCACTGGGGGCCGGTTATTCTCATAGTTCCAGAGTGGCCGTGGAGGCTGTGGTTCGCAGATCTGATCAACTTGGCAGTAGTCGTACCTTGCGTCTCGATCACTTACCGAATTTACTCTGACAGGGTCCAGTATTTTTCGATTAGGCAGCTCACTTTTGTCTAGTGGCTTGGCTTATGAGAGGAGACAGTTGAGAAAGGAGGACTATCCGGATACGGTGATTACCACTCTACTACCCGCATGAAAGACCTTTACTTCTCTCACCTACGTTCGGGTGTGGAAGGTTTTCGATTCCTGATGCAGTGGGTTGAAGGCGTCCCTGTGCCAGGCCACTATTGTGCACATTCTCGCGTTCTTGCAGGAAGGCTTAAAGAAAGGACTGACGTATAGCTCGCTTCGGGTTCAGGTAGCGGCGTTAGACTGTCCTGAAATGGATGTACCATCAACCTTACCTCTTTTTGAAGGGAGCCAAACATTTACACCCGCCTGTGCGTGCAGTGTGTCCTTCGTGGAGTTTAAATTTAGTCCTCCGTGGGCTCTGCGGTTCTCCCTTTGAGCCTATCAAGTGGGCTACGTTGAAAGATTTAACACTCAAGGCGGTGTTCCTCGTGTCTATCTGTTCGGCCAGACAAATATCGGAGATTCAAGCGTTGTCCTGCAGAGAACCGTTCTTGCGAATCTTGGACTCTGGGGTTTCGCTTCAGACGGTGCCTTCTTTTCTGCCGAAGGTTGTATCGGTGTTTCACATAAATCAGTCAGTTGAGTTACCAGCTATTCCAGATTTGGATAGGAATTCTCCTCAGGCTCAGGATTTGAGGAGACTGGACGTCCGCAGGATACTTCTGCGGTACTTGAAAGTGAATAATGCTTTTTGATTGTCAGATCATCTTTTTGTCTTATGGAGCGGTCCTAAGATAGGGTGTAAGGCTTCAAAAACTACTATCGCCCGATGGTTGAAGGACTCTATTGCTTTGGCATACATATGTCACGGGCGGCAAGTGCCAGATGGTCTTAAGGCTCATTCGATCAGATCTCAATCGGCATCTTGGGCAGAGAGCCAATGTGTTTCGCCACAAGAGATTTGCAGGGCAGCTACTTGGAAATCTTTGCAGACGGTTACTAAGCATTACCATTTGGACGTCCGGGCTCCGGATGTTGATTCTTTTGGCAGCAGTGTGCTTCGAGCGGGACTGTCCAGGTCCCACCCCATTTAGGGCAGCTTGGGTACATTCCAGCGGTCTAGACTGATCCTGGTACGTACAGGGAAAGGAAAATTGGTTCTTACCTGCTAATTTTCGTTCCTGTAGTACCAAGGATTAGTCCAGACGCCCGCCCAGGGGTATAGTGTTCAGGAGAGTCCGCTCGGTTGGTTTTGTGTTTTTCTCTCTGCAGTTTTTAGACTAATCTGAAGATTTTTAAGCAAGCTTATCCATGGAAGCATTTCAATCCGTACTCTTGCCATGTACATAGTTTTCACAGGTTATTGTTCAGCTAAATTCTCTTGATCTAATCATTGGTTGTTTAAATTTACTTCATTCTGCTTTGATATTGAGTATACTGAGGGATCGCAGGTGGCACACTGGGTTATCTGGGGGTGCTTTTCAGCTTTTCTCTGACTCCATCTGCTGGAAGGGAGGCATAACCCAGCGGTCTGGACTGATCCTTGGTATTACAGGAACAAAAATTAGCAGGTAAGAACCAATTTTCTTATGATAATGCTACTGTACAGATTATTTGCTGTGTTCAGTTCTGCAGACTGTATCTCAAAAAGGATAGAGAGAGGATGAAAGCAGTCCATAGAGAGGCAACCAGAATGGTGTGGGTTTTACACCAAAAGCCATATGAGATGAAACTGAAGGACCTAAATATTTATATTCTGGAGGAGAGGTGATATAATACAGACTTTTAAATATTTGAAAGATGTTAATTATTGTCGCACTTCAGGGAGGCGAGCCCTTGGGCCACTGCTGGATTGCAAGCACAGACCAGGCTTCGACAGGCATCAGCTGAGTTGTTGCAGGCTGTGGTCAGGGTGAACTAAGCAAAGATCAGCACAGGCAGAGTTCAGGCAGAGATGAAGGCAGGCTACGGTCAGGGCTGGCAGAGTTCAGGCAGAATAATGTCGAAGATCAGCAACAAGAGGATAAGCAGGGCAGGCAGGAGCAGAGCAGGACAGGTAAAGGTATTAAGATGTCATGCCAATTAAGGCTTGGAGCAGAGGCAGGAACCAGAAAATAGGCAAGAAGACCAGCAAAGACAACACCTAGGCAGAGGTATCCAGAAGGACCTGTTGCTGAGGCATTGGCTCACTGCACTGAAGAGGGAGAGAGGTGATATCCTCAGCCAGTGCTACAGGAAGTCCTGAATGCAGGGCTTGTAAAGGCTCAGGAGCATCAGTCTACTTCCTAATCAGAGCCACTGGATGCAGCATGGTAGTTACCATGCTGGTAAGGGAGGTAAGGGAAGCTAGTGATGTACTTAAATCTAATCTTTTCCAATGGAAAGTAAGCTGTAGACCTAGGGTTCATAATATGAAACTCCAAAGGGGTTGACTCAAATTCATTGTCCCAAAATCTTTTTTCATGGAATAGATAGTGGATGCTTGAAATGCTCTCTTGAAAAAGGATTGTGAAGACAAGTATGGTAATAGAAGTCAAGAGGGCATGGAATAAACAAAGAAGATGCCTAGTGGTTAGATGATGGAAATGAAGAAATGGGATAACCAGTGGTAACATTTCTTGTAACATTTCTGCAAGGGGGTAACCTGCATGGAATAGCAATTACAAACCTAAACTACTTGCTGGATCCATTTTGATCTTTATATGCAATTATTTTCTTTATTATGATTTGTTTTGTCCATTTCAGTCTCCTTAGGTAAGACATTTATCTTTTCCTAAGTTTTTGTTTTTCATCATTGTTGCTGCTGTACAACTAGATGTGCAAGTAGCATCTTCAACTTGGCTGATCTGTGTTTAGTTCTAATGGCTCGATCATAGTATTGTCTCTCTCAATGCATCTTTCTCCTTAAAAATACAGTATTTTGGCTTTAGATTACATTTCATCTTTTTACTGTGACTAAGAATCAATGCACTGGCTTCAAGAAGTATCCATAAGCTTTGCAGGAAGTGCCCTCTGATGAATCATCATGATGAATGCTATAAGTGTTTGAGCAAAGGCCAAAAGATGTCTTCATATGGCTTCTGAACCAGATGTCCCTGAGACCAGTTAAGTCTGGTAAGAGGCTCCACACATGCATCTGTTAAGGATAAGCCTGCCTCAAAGGCCATTAGAGTTAGCTATGTTCTCAGAAATTGAGCAGAATGGCAGTCTTCACACATGGGTGACATCAGATGCCACCCAGCATGAAATTTCAATATCAAAGCTTCTAGAAACATTGCGCATGCCCCTTTGGGCATGAACAACCCTGGCCACTCTTCCGCATCCCATACAGAGCCCCTCAGTCTCATCTTTTCTGTGGAGCGTTCAGGTTGCAGTTCATCTGTCTTTCTCACAGCCGTTGCAATGAAAGTTTTCTAGAGCTATAGGAGCTGTTTCTCGCAGGGTCCTGCAAGTTGTTTTTCACCTACTAGTCCTCTGGGTAGGTTATTTCAAACGGTTCCAAGCCCCCTTATTTTTCTGTTAGCCATATGGTACACCATTTTCGCTGCTCTAGGGTGGCATCAGTGGTAGTTTTTCTCCACTATGATGTAGTTTATTCATCATACTTATTTTTCGTCTGATGCCCTGGTAGGCTTGAGGCTTGGTTAGTACTCTCTGCATGACCAGGTTTGGTATGTTGTGCCCTATAATCGGTGGATGCTTTGCCTTAGGGGCTGACCATGATGTCTCAGGTTGCTCCCTTGGTGAAGCTATGATTCTCAGAAGACATTTCCAGCAGGACTTCCTAGAATTCAGGAGACTTTAGCCCTGCCATTAGGCATCGGCATCAGATCACCAAGGGATTCAGGTTCATTGACACTGGAGTAGTGTCAAAAATTATTTTTTTCCATACATTCGTTTCCAGGCATCAGGAAAGGTTAAGAGGCATCAACACTAGGTCATGTATGGTGCCAGAAGAGGGGACAATCTGGTGGCAGAGTTAATCTTTACCAAGTCCCAGGAATCACATCAGTCTCCTAAGGCCCAATTGATGAATTCATCTCTGGTGCCAAGGAAGACAGCCTCCTATTCTGCCTCCCAGTCTATACTGACATCTTCAGTTTTGAGGAGAAGCTGGACAGAAAGCTCAAAAAGGCCGAGAAGCATAGGTGCAGAGCGTGGGTGCACGGCATTGACATCAGTGTTGATGCAGAAATCCAGTCCCTTCTATTGTTGCTACACTGATCAGACACCCTAGCTTGATGGACTCTATAACAGGGTACCATCAAGCTCTAGGGCAAGATAACATGGTACAAAATTTCATCTTTGTGAAACTTTCCTCACTCCAAATGATGTCAAATCTTCACCGAGGTGTACTGTGCTGTTTGTATGTCTCACTATGCATGAAAAACTGGCCCCTAAACCCCTGCCAACACCTCACCTCAAGCTATTAGCTGCCCCCCCTATAGGCAAATAAATAGTTGCATACTGTGAAGGCTGCCCCAGAGTCGTTGTCTCACTCGCTTTCTCACTCTCTCACTCCACTCTATTCCCAAGCCCAGAAATGGCTGAAATGCAATTTGAAAAATTTATCGTGAATTGCATTACAGCCGTTTCAGTCATAGCATACAGCTCAACACCAGGAAAAAAGGTATAGTTATTTCCAGCAGTAAAACCGTGCAATATTGCCCCTCATTTTCATATATCCTGCCCATTCCCAAAATTTGCATTTGCACTGTGCTGTAGTGCTATTATCGCATGCGTTATGGCATTAACACATTTTGATGTATGACCCTATTCTTTTGTTAGGTGAGTAGATCCTTTTAACAAAAGTCTCCCCTCACACCCACTTGATTTCCCCTGAAACATTCCCCCTCCCCATTCATTCACCTTTCAGCAATGAGCCACAATTTAATTACTTTTAATTTAACATATATTCAGCACTTTCTAATGCCGGTAGGAGAGCTTTTGCATCCCTTTTGCTGGGAAGATGAGGATCTTCCAGAATCATAAGAACAGATTGTGGGTGGGAGGGGGATCTGGGGAGACCCATTGGACACCTTAGGCTTAGGGAGGGGTATCTGGGAGGAACTGTTGTGGGGAGGGGGATTGGAGGAAATGTCTTTCTGTGCTATTTGGGTGGAAGAGGGGAATTGGATTTGAGAGAAGGAAATTAGGAGTCAAAAAAGAGCACACAAACTTTACCACTTCAAAAGATAATGCAAACTATGTGCAAATATTTAGACAATCAAATGTATATGCGTAATTGTCTCCCCCTTACCTATTCCTGCCTCCCACAATACTCCCTTTTGCCATGGCTGAATCTAGCTGTCTAGTTTATTTTATGTTTTAAAATTTATATGCTATATTATCCAAGGTCCTAAGCGGTTTGTGTCAAATTATTCATAGATACAAAGAGGCAAACAAATTCACAAATCTGCTTAAAGATGAAATAAAGCGACTGCCTAGTAAAACTAGGCAGCTAAATTCACTGTATTATTTGTAAACCTCTTTGGATTGTTCTTTTGATCAAGAGGGTAGTATGTAAATAGGAATTAACATAAAGCTGAGCAGCAGCAGGAACCTCCGCACATGCTTAGAAGCTTTTCTTGAAAAGCTCTGGAATAATCCTCTAAAATAACCAGCATCAGGTGAAGTCACATGAGCTATCTGCATGGTTCATTGTATTGCTGTCATCAGAGAAAGACAGTTGCGGGTAAGCAATTACGCTTAATTTATTGTGCTAAGTTATGTTTATATTGACATTTGTATGACACCCTCAAGAGGTGAAAGACTGTACTTCAGTGAGCATGCTGTACAACAGATTACACACAGGTGCTTAAAATCCCTGCCCTGAAGAGCTTACATCATGCCTTCCCAAACCTGTCCTGGCGAGTGGTGACCCCACAGCCAGTCACGTTTTCAGAATATCCACAATGAATATGTATGGGATAAATTTATATCATTGGCAACTGATGCAAATTTATCTCATGAATATTCATTGTGGATATTGTGAAAAAATAACTTGCTGTGGAGTTAGCTGGATAAGTTTGGAAAGCCCTAGCTTACAGCCAGAAGTGGGTACTTTAGACCAACGATTCTCAACCGATGTGTCACGACACACCAGTGTGTCGCCACGCAGCAGCAGGTGTGTCGCGTGCTACCGGTCTCCCGCTGCTCTTCCCCCCGCCCCCCCCCTCCCCTTCACCGAGCGAGAGGCAGGCTATCATCCACCGCTGCGTTGCCATCTGGGCTATCAGCACTTTCAAGCCCGGATGACAAAGGCAGCAGTGTCATTGGAAGCTGGCAACTGCGGCTGGGCCTTTTCTTCTTCCTGCACCTGCCCCTCTGGCCCAGAACAGGAAGTGATGTGCAGTGGGGGTGCGCGGGAAGAAGAAAGAGCCATCTTGTACGAAAAATTAGCGGCAGCAGCATTGGCCTGAGCAGTAGCGTGGGCCCGAAGCAAAATCAGAAGCAGCCAGAAATCGGCACAGGAGACAGCAGAATTAGTCTCCCGTGGCCGATGGGATTCTTCTTTCTTGGCTTGCAGAGGCTAGAGGAGGAGGCTGCTGCAGCTACCATTTGTGCTCGGGGGGGGGGGGGGCGGCCAGGAAGTGAGAGAGATCCAGCCAGCCAGTAAGTGAGAGAATATATGTGTGATTGAGAGTGTGTATGTGAAACTGTGATTGAGATCCTGTCTGTAAGTGAGAGCATTTGATTGCGATCATCTATGTAAGTGTGTGAAAGAGCATGTGTGTGATTGAGAGAAACTGGTCAGAGAGGTGTGATGTGTGTGTATATAGGAGAGACAATGGAAGTGACTGGTCAGGGAGATGACTGGAGTGTGTGTGTGAGAGAAAGTGATTATAGGAATGAGAAGCCTGTGCATGTGGAGAGAGCTAGCATAGGAGTGAGAAACCTGGGTGTGTGAGACACAGCATGGGAGTGGGAAGCCTGTGAAAGACAGAAAATGGTCATGGGGTGTAACTGGTATGTGTGTGTGTGAGAGACAGAGAGACTGGTCGTGGGCTCTAAGGAAGAGGACCATGAGTACAAAGCCCCCCCCCCCCCCCCCGACATCATGACGACCAGCCAGCGGCGACCCGATTAACGGCGCGATTACACCAGGTGTCGCGCGACGAAGGGGTTTTCCCCTTCGTGCTAACCTTTGTGCTCCTTCTAATATAATTATATTTATGTTTATGTTAATAATTTAATTTTTATTAATGTTATTTAGCTTTTTGCTTTGTTTAAAATTATTTCATTATTGACGTTTAAATGTATTAGACTAAGGAATTTTACTTCCTGCTTATTCTGTTTCATTGTAAACCGGTTTGATATGCATTTTATGCAGGAAAATCGGTATAAAAAAAACTATAAATAAATAAATAAATAAATAAAGCTTCAGCTACTACTGCTTCTGGTGTGTGCTACTGGTCTGCATGGAAGAGGAGTAGGAGAGCTGCTGGAGGGGGTTAATAAAGGTGGCTTTTTAAGTTTATTTTTCTTGATTGACTGCCATTTTAATTACTGAATATTATGTGATGTGTCTGTTTTGAAATATTTTATTGGTGTTTGGAGAATTTTAAATCATTTTTATGAGTTTTTAATTGTTGGATATTATTCTGTTCATAGTTGTTGTGAAACATTTATTCTGCTTATTAGTATAATTATACAATTATTTCTGTGTTGGGATCTATAGCTGCTTGGCTAGTTCTGTTTTCCTAATAGGAGGTGTATTGGTGTTTAGGACCTGATTTAATATTTGTAGTGTTGCCTTTTCATAGATAGGGTTGCTCCTGTTTGAATGCATTCCATAATACAGGTGTAACTGTGTGTGTATTAGTTTGTGCATTACTGCAGGTCCTGGGAGTATGTTAGGTCGGTTCTGTGTATGTGGCTGTTCAGGAAGGCATACTGTGAAAGTCACTAATATTTACCACCAGTTGATATACCATTCACTTAACCTTCTATCAGCAAAAAGATCACTAATTACCTGCTCAAATAATTATTTCACCATTAGCTACTCACTTTATCATTGAATTATTTTATTAATTTCAATACTGATCTGCTTTAATAGTTTTATAAAAAAATTTTATTGGATTTTTTAAAATTTTTATTTCTGATATTAACTACTGCTCTTATTTAATTTAATTTTTTATATATTTGAAGCATGTTTTGATTTGCAATGAATTTTAATTATTTTATTTTCCTTTATTGTATTTTATGTATGAATGTAGGAAATGAAACTGGATTAGAAATTGTATGCAAATGTTGTAAACAGTTGTGATGGAACCTACCGAATGATGGTATATAAAAATTTGGAAATAAATAAATAAATGTGACCGAGGTGAGGTATTTTACTAGCATGTAAGCGTTTGTATCAGTCTTATTTGTTGTGTTTTCTCAAGAGGACATGCATTGGTGATAAACTGCTGTCTTTTCATAAGTAGGGCTATTGAGCCTGGTTGTAGGAGTTTGTGGTGTTGTTACTGAGATGACACCAGAACCAGAATATCTTTTTTGTAGGGTGAGTTGTATGGGGAATGTCGTAATTTTGCTTTACATCCATAATTGTGGGTCAGGGGGGTTCCTGTGGATGCAAACTGTACTTTTACATTTCGCCCCATGATGATCATGTGTTCAGTGTCATGCATGTGAGAACCATCTGTCAGGTGTGTCCTGACAGAAAAAAGTTTGAGAAACCACTGCTTGAGACAATGGGTGATGGTGACCATGCCTAAGATCACAGTGAAAATCAATGGTGGAGACAGAACTTTCACTCTGGTCTTTTGGTTCTCAATCTGTTCCTCTAATCATGAAGCCATTTCCTCCTCAGCAGTATATGTGATTTATTATCATGGTGGCATGGAAAAAGAAGAAATTAGTGCTGATAATCTCTTTGCCCCAGTTCTCTCTGAAACTGTCTTCTCTCTGTCTACTTTCCAGCATCTCACAGAAGCTGAAAATAGTGGCGGAAACTGGGCTGGGGTCCCCCATTATGTACGATCTGATTGAGGTGAGAAATGAGGAAAAAGGGTGAGGAGTTGACAGCTTATGAACCTACCCCACCCCCTGACTGCTCATGGCACAGTTGTTGGTTTATGGTTCAGTACTGACTACGCTTTTGTAATAGAAACATGTTTGCTGTAGTAAAACATTTCTAATCCAGCTTTGTGAATATTCCTTCTGTTGCAGGTGCAGCAGAGCTATGTAATTGAGTCACATGACTCTTGTGCAGCTGTGGAAACTCTTTCCAGAGTTTTCTTGGCATGCATTCTGGTTTCCTGTGCACCACTGGACCTGCATTTTCTCAGTTTATATCTTTTCTGTTGGAAAAAGACAGCCTGCCGGTCATCTCATGCAGCTATTGTGGGCCTGTTAGCCTTAGTCTTTCCTGCTCCTTGTAATCCTTAGAGCATTTTATTTTGCCAAATTTTCCTTTGGGGGGGAGGGGAAGAGGTGGCAATGGCAGTTCTCTTCAATTGCCTTAGGTTTTCTGCAATTTTAACATTTCTTTGTTTTCATTGTTGCTGTTCATAAATTCCAACTTTGGCTTAACTAACCTTGTTCAGCGCTGGCAGCCTGGTTGTGAATATTTTTTCTTTGGGTCTTTTTTTCATTTCTGAAAGGATTTCTTCCAAATTTGATTTTTTTTTTTTCATTTATTTTCATCATTATGACTGAGAAGCAGGACAGTGGCTTTGAATTGCCCAGAGTGCTTGAGAACATGTCCCTGATAGATTATCATATTGAATGCTGCAAGTGTTTGGGCAAAGGCCATGACATCTTTTTCATGCGGCTTCTGTGTTTAAGATGTTGCCAGGAGCAATTCAAGCTTGGTAGGAGAGGCTTTTAGCCTATCTGTCCAGATCAAATAAACCTTCCTCAAAGCCCAACTGACTAATTTTGCAGCTTGTAATAAGCCTCATCGAAGTGGTTCTTAACCCAATGACACTTTAGACTCAGAATAAGTTTGAGCAGGGGCAATTTCTCCCAAGCTTGAAACATTGCAAGGACTTGAGTCGAAGCAATCACATGCCAAAATTAAACAGAGGCTTTGACTTCTCTGCTCCTCAGCTTGGACAATGGGGGATGTGCCCCACATGCTAAAGCAGCTGCACCAAGAAAACCAACAGAGCTTTTCCTCCCAGGGTGAGCCGCACTGCTTCACTGCTCTCCACAAAACTATCCCACAGAGTTTATATGGATCCTCCATATGGCTTTCAAGGATATTCAGTCCCCTACAATGCCTATCCCTCTATTATCTCTAGCCATGGTTAGAATGGAAATAAATCTTGGAGGTTTTCAATGCCACAGGGTATCCAGCTATGTTCATTGGGCACTTTGATGCCAATAGACTTGTTGACACCAATTTGAGTTTATGCACATGTGCTAACAATCACTGTATCAATAGTGGAATTGACTTCTTTGCGTGTAATTGTGATGATGACCATTACCAATTTTGTTCTGGACTGATTGCATGTTAAACTTATCATCCTGCATGTATAGTGCTTGAGCTGGCCCATCCTCAGACACCACCTCAGTCCTTCACTCTAGCATCTGAGGAGTCTGCACACTCTTGATTTTGACTTGTCTGACAGCACTGATGACAAGGACATTTTCAGACTTCCCTTCAGAACCCTCTCTGCAGCTGGCAGGCAATTGTTTCTTACGAAAATATATTTTCCTTCATTATTTTGTGCAGAAGATGACACAGCTCATCCCATTTCATTTGAAATTCATAGGATAGTCCAGGTCACCTTCACTCAGCTTGTGAAGTAACTATATACAGCGAAGAATTATGTGGCAGTGCTATACACTTTCTGCTGGAAGTGTCCCAGAAGAGGATGTAGGAACACCCAGATTTAATGCTACCTATTAACAAGAAGGCAACTTTGAAGTATTGTGCCCAGGCAGTCCTTGGAATTAACTGGACTCAGCTCCCTCACCAGAGCATGATGGTTGAATTGACTCTCAAAAGCCAAAGATGCAATCCTCTGTTCCTTTAGACAATGAATCTAAGACACTCCACCTATAATGCCACCCAATCAAAGATAAGATCATGTTTTGACTAGATCCAGGAGAAATAACCAGTTTTCCAGTCCATGTAATAAAAGATATCTCTGTAAGTATATGCTGAAGTTTTTCACCCAGACATCTTGAGTCCTCGGGATTGTCAAGTTTATAGAATACACCTTTTGGAAATCCAACAAATCGTTCTCGCACTGATTTAAGAGTGGGAAAATGGTGCCTAGGGGAAACCATGCAGAACTTTTTATCTTTCAGTAATGTTTTCAAATCCCTCAGGTGTAGGATTAGTCTGAATCTTCAGGTTTACTTGAGAACCAGGAAATAACTGAAAGTAAATCTTTCTTAGTGTATAGTCAGATGAATCCAGAACTAATGGGTTATGCACCTCAGAGCAAAGCTGACATCACAATATATATACTCCTGCAATGACAGCCTACTAGTATTCTCCGTCTCCAGTAAATGGTGGACTTGCATCTCCCTACTGAAGATTGCTTCAAGTTTTAGAAGGAGAAATAAAAAGGAAATGTAATTCACCCTGCTCCTGCGGTGATACCAAATGGTCCCTCCCCCAGTTGAAAATTCCTGAGATGTTTTCCGTGGTCCCTCAGATGAGTGCCTTGGTCCGGTAGCTGGCTTTATCAGCCAACATGGACTTAGCTGTTAAAACAGCTGAAAGGCAGCAGGTGCAGGAAGCCGAGCGCAGCGGTGATAATATATACCTTTTCCCCCCCTTCCCTCTGCAGCCAGAGACCATCTCTGTACTCAGCTGGGAAGGGCTGAACTCAGGTAAGGCTTAAACAAAAAAAAAAGAAAAGAGAGACAGAGAAGGAAGTTTTCCTCTTTCCTCTAGTGTCTGTGCTCGGAGCGCCGTTCCAAAGTTCATTCCCGCCCCCGAGGGAGGTTAAGGGATGTGGGCAGCCTGGCCGTTGACCAGCCCTTTTGGGCTAGGTCCTGCTTGTAGGCTTTTCTTTGCACTGTGTGGTAGGCCGTGGCAGTGTTTTCAAGCTTCTTTTCCTTTGCCTTAGGCTGCCTTCTTCAGGACTATCGGTTCCTGCAAATGCGCCTGGCTGTGTGTCCAGGTTGTGCATCCAGTTTTTGGACCTTATTTGGGCGCCTGCTTGGCCTTCCAGGTGATAGTGTCCGTATTAGGCGCACGCTTTCCTCTGTGCTCAATTTGGGCACATTGGTTGTGTGCTTATGTTTGTGATGTCTAGCTTTGCAACGCCTAAGTTTTGGACACCTACATTTTGTGCACATACATATTTTACAGCATGAATTCAGCTGACGCACACCTTCAGTCACCTGTTAAGCAAACTGACAGACTGATGGCGCCTGTAGTTAATAAACCTAAGCGCCTTACCCTCTGTGTACTTGTCATATTCGGGCATCTCAGCCTGGCGTTCGCTCTAACTTGTGCCAGCATTGCTCAGAGGCTCAGGGAGAATTATCTTCCTCTGATTTTGCTAAGCCTGATTCTTCCCAGCCTGATGAGGGCCTAGGTAAAGAAATGTCAGGAGGGTCGCCTGACCTTGGAACTCCCTTCGTCAGCAGGGGAAGGTAGCTCAGTGGGCACAGCACAGGTGCCTTCTGGTTTTGGCATGTGTTCTTCTGCCTTTTCTTGGGTAGAATTTTTTTCAAGGCTTGCAATCCTTTCTTCAGGTGCAGTCCTCAGTCCCGACCAGGTCATAGTCACAGGTGGTGACCTCACTCGCCTGGTGCTATGGTTAAGCGTTGATGTACACCTAGATCGGTAGCAGGTTTTCCTGATAGGGATCTGGATAGTACGGATGATGAGACCGATCCTAACTCTGAAGGATGGGGAAATTCCTCCAGGACTAGAACCATATAGGGACTGTTGTGGTTCTCTCATAGAGATGAGCTACCGGCTCTGATTTCCCAGACATTAAAGATGCTGGAAGTAACTGGGGCAGATTCCATGTCTGAGCCAAAGAAAAATCTCATTTTAATTTCTTTGCGTAAAGCCTCTTGTATTTTCCCTGAAGGCCATTTAAGAATTGATTGATCTTGAGTGGGGCGCCCCAGAGGCTAATTTCAAAGGGTGTCGGGTTCTGGAAGGCCTTTACCCCCTGGATCCAGTGGCGACAGAGCATTTATGTTTTCCGAAAATGGACGTGCTTGTCTGTGCCATCTCCAACCAGATGACTATCCCCATGGAGGGAGGGAAGGGCCTTGAAGGATGTGCACAATAGAAGGATTGAGGCCATCCTTAAGCAAGCATTTGAAGCAGTGGTGATGACTATGCAGATAGCTTCTTGTTGTTCTCTGGTGGCTCACTCTCTTGTTTACTTCTCTCTCAGGAGGTCGATAAATCTGGAGTGAATTCCAGGTCAGTTATAGAGCCAGTAGCCGTCTTTTTGCAGATGTGGGCTGCGATTTGGTCCGCGACTCAGCCAGAGGGGTGGCTTCACTATAGCGGCCAGATGTCGGTTATGGCTGAGAAATTTGTTGGTCAGTGCAATCTCCAAGGCTATCTGTTATGATTCTGCTCATGGCTAGGGCCGCGAGCAGCCTCTCACTTCTCTGCCATCCTTCCTCCACAACCCGGAGGCTGCTGATATCCTGCTTCGTGGCGGGATAGCGCCACTGCCGTGCCCCATGCGGTCTGGAAATCGCCGATGCCTTCTCTACGCGGCTCGGAACCGCCATCATTTAGCTTTGCGGCCAGGAGGCTGCCAACGCCATCTCCACTTGGCCCGGAGGCCACCATCATTTTCCTTGCCTTGCGGCGGCAGAAATCCACCGCTGTGCTTCCATGCGGCCTGGAGGCCGCCGCCGTCTTCTCCCCTGCACGGGGAGCCCCTGCCGTTAGCTCTTCCTCCGCAGCATGGAGCCACCCCCAGCCTCCTTTCTGTGGCAGGAAGCCGCCTCCGACATTGGGCCCTGCTCTGCAGCCTAGTGCCACCTCCAACTTCCTTCTTTGCGGCATGGACACCGCTCTCCAGGGTCCTGCCCCTAGGCGTGAGGCTGCGCCTCTCTCCAGGTTTTAAATGGCCCGTGGTGGGAGTAGTCCCGTGGCCCCTCCTGATGATGTCATCTTGGGTGTTCCTCTTCTGCCTTATAAAAGGGGCCCTTCAGCAGTTCTTCACTGCCTTTGCAAGGAGCCAGTCCGCTCCTGGACTTCTCTACATTGCCAGCTTCTTCAAGGCATTCCGTTCCTTATGGGAATTCCCTCGTCTTCTTCTGTGTTCCTGGTCTCTCGTCGGATCCTGTGTCTCCGTCTCGTTGGTTCTTGATGTTGTTGCCTTGATGTTCCTGATATTCCAGATGTCCTGTTCTCCAGATGTCTCGACGCATAGATGTTCTGTCTCTAGGAACCTCCTTGATGCTCTTGACTGAGTGTCCTGGAGGTCCGAAACCCAGATGTCCAGTCCTGACCAGATGTTCTGTGTCCAGATGTTCTGTGTCCTGAGGTGGTGCATTACCTTCTTCAGTCTGCAGTGCCAGTCTCCGGAAGACCCTTGTTTTTAATGCCTAGTTCAGAGTATCCTGAGTCTTGAATCCTGTATGTTTAGAACCGATCTGATATGGTTCTAACCATGAAGGTCGGTATAGAAAAGAGTTAAATAAATAAATAAATATCTTGAATCCTGTCCTGGTCTTAGGAGTCCCTGGTGTCTGCTTCCATCCATGCCTAAAGAATTTGCCAGAGTCTGCTTCGCCTTCAACGTGGTCCGCGACCAGCCATGAGTGGCTGTGTAGGGTGTGCGGCGATGCAGCACTCACTCAGTACTTTTTCCATAATTCTGAACCTTCACCTGAAATCTCCAAGCAACCTGAATCCTTGTCTGAGTCCCTTGAGAAACCTGAGTCTACGTCTGAGTCTTCGTCTGAGACTTCTTGTTCCTGCCCTCAGCCTCTGTCCATCCAGTCGCATCTGTTGTACCCAGCGGCAGGACCGAAAGGGCTATCCAGTGGCCGGAGGGCTACTCCAGAGACTAACAGTGCATTGTTGGGTCTCTCTCGATGTGCTCAGGTTCGGCAGAGGTCAGGGCTCCTGGTCCTCAGCTTGTCCGCCCGTGCTTGGATACTTCTAGCCTGCCTTGGCACTTCCTCAGAGCCCCTCTTCTTCCTAGCGCTCCCTGTAACACTAACCTTATGATGTTGCCCTTTAAAAGCTCGCTCTTGTTTGGGAATGAGTTGGAGAAAATGGCCTGTAAATGGGGCGAATCAGCAGGAGGAGCCAAATCGAATAGTCCTGAGACTGTGGGCTGCAACGAGACAGCAAGGGGCACTGAAGAGGACATATATGCACCCTTGGCCTATGGCACCACTTCTAGGGTATGGTCCTTGAGGGAGCTCCCTTGCTGAAATGTGGATGTTCTACTGCGGTGATTGCCACCTTGCGGTTACCATTGCCCTAGTGGAGTCTTAATTTGGTTTTGGATTTTTTAGCGGGCCCTACATTCAGACTGATGCGTAACCTTTCCTTGCAATACTGACCTTGAAAACTGTGTTTCTTGTGGCGATTTGTTCTGTGTGTCAAATTTCCGAACTGCAGGCCTTGTTTTGCCAGGAGCCATTCTTTCAAGTGAGTCCAGGGGTGGTATAGCTACATACTGTTCCTTCCTTTTGCAAAAAGTGGTCTCACGTTTTCACTTGAATCAGCCCATTTCCCAGCCATCTCTGGATAGGGAAAGAAATGCGGAGGAGTATCGCCTGTTTGGATGTTAAGAGACGTATCGTGAGGTTTCTAAACCTATTAGGAAGACAGATCACCTGTTTGTCCTCCATGGTGGAAGTAAACAGGGCAAGCTGGCTTTACGAGCTACAGTAGATGACTGTATTAAGGAGGTATTATTGACTGCATACGTGGATGCTGAACAATCGTTGCTTTCTCTGGTTAGGGCTCATTCCACTAAGGCTCAGGCAGTGTCATGGGCGGAAGTTAAATTGTTGTTCCTGTCGATATTTGCTGAGCTATGATGTATTCCTCCTTGCACACCTTTTCCAGATATTATAGTCTGGATGTGCAGGCCCGAGAGGACGCAGCCTTTCCATGTGCAGTTTTGACTGAACCACGGGCAGTCTCCCGCCCTATTCGGGAGTAGCTTGGGTACATCCCACTAGTTCTGGATTCATCTGACTAGATACTAAGAACTGAGAAATTACTACTTATCTGATGATTTCTTTTTCTTTAGGATAGTCAGATGAATCCAGCTTCCTGTCCTTGGCTGCTGAATGATTGTGTTATGGTCCTCCTGCATGGCTACATGTTCCAGAGGTTACTGGTAAGTGTTAGTCAAGTCCCTAGACTGGGGTTGAAACATTCTTTGTCTGAGCTCAGTGTTTCCGGTTGACTGAGTACTGAAATGGTTGTCTGTTGTTAATCAAGTTTTTGTTAGTCTGTCCATGGTTGGCTTTTGAAGAGAATACTGGTAGGCTGATGTCACCTCAGGAGTATATATACTGTGATGTCAGCTTTGCTCCGTCTCCATTTGCTCATAGAGGTGCATAACCCGCTGGTTCTGGATTAATCTGACTATCCTAAAGAAAAGGAAATTATCAGGTAAGTAGTAATTTCTCAATTGTCATCTTCTCTGCTTTGTGAAAGGCATAGCCTTGTAAAGAGGAGATTTCTAATTCTTTGTGAAAGGCATAGCACGGTAAGGAGACTTCTAATCTCAGGCGGTGCTATGCCTAATGTTGGCTCCAGCAGCAGATAAGAATTTCTCGTACATGGGGGGAGTGCCTCTTCTGATATCTACTGGTCATAGCTTGCATATTTTCACTTTGTGACTTCTCCTATCAATCATTGTCATATTTGGGTGATATTCTACCACTGAGGGGAGGGTTCCATCCTCTCTGCATCCCAAATGACATGTATGCCTTCAGACAATTCACCCTGTCCATGGCTGCATGTTATCAGAGGCTGGGTGATCTCCCAAAAGAGACCCATGTTGCAGTCACTTAACAATTGACATCTCCTTTTTCAGGTGTACCCCTGTCAGTACGTTCATCAGCTGACATGGTAATCCTTGTCCATGTAGGTGTTTCCAGCTTCGTATGCCATAAGGTTATTAGGTTGGTAAAAGTTGTCTTTGGCAGTAGACTTTGATGCCCATGCCAGGTTGATGATCGATATGGTTTAGTTGCCATTGTGCCAAAAAGTCCCTAAACTACAACTACACTTACATTTACTTTCTTATCTTTCATTCATTCTGGTCTCTCTTTCTGAGAAAGTAAATACAAGAGTAGTAGTAGTTTAGGGATTTTTTTGGCACAGTGGCAACTAAACCATATTGTCAAACATAGAATTAAAATTGTTTTAAATGGGAACTGTGAATTATCTATGACAATTCCTGTTCTGTTACCTCACCATTCCTGAACCATAGGTTTGCTTTGAAGGGTAGAAATTAATATCTAAGCCCCCTATCCCATAATAATTTCTCCACAGGTACCAAATGATCAGGATGTCCCAGCTCTACTCCATGCCCTGAGAGATGGCATAGCATCATTCCATCCCCTTTTCCCTTCTGTCCATCTCATCCAATTTCCTTTCTCTCCCGGTCCCCTCTATCCCTCATTCATTCATTCTCTTGTCTTTGTAGAAAGGAAAGGAGCTCCTAACAGATAACAACATTCCACATGGCCAGTGTGTGATCTGCCTCTATGGATTCCAGGTGAGGAGTTGCAGGTCCAGCGATCCATCAGCCGATAGAGGATTTGATCCTCCTCTCCATTGCTTACTGTACAAAATAAGCATATAATTTAACCTCCCAACATTCAGAACTTGGATTGTAAACTCTCAGGGGTAATGCTGTTGAGCCTGTGAATTTTGAATCCAGGTGCCCTATATGCTACTGGGATAAATAAGAGCAAATTTTGTGTTTTTCATTGTATTCTCTGAACTTGTTATTTAGTACCACTTGAATTGCTTGGCCTTATATCTCATAATGTAACAAGAACTGAGTAGGGATTACTGTATATATGGCCTGGGAGGAGCAGCCAATCATTAACATAAATATACCCCAGAAACAATTTATGAAAAGCAGAGCAATTCATTTATTGAGATGAATACATTTAGAGTGAATAATACAACCGTAAATACTTATATCTAATTACAGAAAACTGACTGAGGTCATGAAATTCTGTCATTCCCTGTACATACCCAGATCAGTCCAGACTTCTGGGTTTTGCCTCCCTTCCAGCAGATGGAGACAGAGAAAGTTTCACCGACACTGGAATATAACCTGTGTGCCACCTGCAGTCCACCAGTATTTATCTGTCTCCAGCAAATTGTGGTGGTGCAGAACCTGCAGTCTGAGGAGTAGTACAAAAAAATAATAATAAATAATAATAAAATAAGAGAAGAATTTCTCCCAGAAAGTTGGTATGTCCTGGTGGGGCCAACCCTTCTGGTGCAGAGGTGGATATGGAGACCCTTTTGGCTCTGTCTTGTTTGCCGCTGAGGGGGGGATATCTGATGGTTCAGTTCCCTCTACCAACTCTAGAAGGATGACCACAGCATCCTGTTCAGATAAGGGAAGTATCTCTTTCTTTGTTGCTGCCTTTTTCTTAAAGCTTATTAAAAAAAAAAAAAAAAAAAAAAAAAAAAAGTAAAGAAGGTGTTAGCGGGGTGTGCCTTTGTTCCTTGCTGTTTCGCTTTGTTCTGGCGATGGGGCAGCTGGGCAGGCGATCGCTCCCATCTGGGGTCGTGGTTTTCTGCGGCGGCTGTGTTTCCTGCACGGGCAGGCGCGCCTCTCGCAAGATGGCTTCTGTTCCCAACGCCTACCCGAAGGTGAGGAGGGTCAGGCACAGCTGCCAGTGGCGTGAGCAAGCTTCAGAGCTCCACAGGGATCACAGAGATTGCCAGCACAGCTGATGACACTTTCTGTGTTTCAGCGGGAACGGAAGCCATTTTAGCCATGCCTTGCTGCATCAGCTGAGAAGCAGGGAGAGGAGAAATCCCTCCACCTACCATTGCCCCCAGTCAACAGGAAGCCCAGGGGTCCCGGGCACATCTGTCTGATGAAGAGGGGGCTGGGGCAGGTAAGTTTCCCCCGAGTTTGAGCTCCTTCTCCACAAGGCATATCTCGCCAGGAGAACCACGGGACGTTGCCCTTCCAGGATTGGAGGTCCACAGGATTCATGCCCTATCAAGTGTAAGAGGGCACGGGCAAGGAGGGCTACCCAGGTTCGGAGAATCCTGAGTCAGGCTACCCGGTCGGAGGATGCAAACGAGTCTTCGGGACACTCTGATGTTGGAATGCTTCTGGTGGAGGATCTTCCTCGACCACATTCTCCTATGGACCATCTGGATTCAGATAAAGGGCAGGGACAAGCTCCAACTGTGGAAGGTGACAATCCAAAGATGGTCCATGTCTTTCACAGGGAAGAATTGTGGCCACTGATTCCATTTGTCCTTAAGCAGGGAATCGAGGGACCGTGAGTCGGGTCAGATTATGAAGAAGAGGACCTAGTTATGGAGGGCTTAAGGGGTCCTGCAAAGGCCTTCCTGTTGCATAAGTCAGTGAAGATACTTGCGTTCCGGAAGTGGGTGACTCCAGAGACAGGTTTGAAAGTTGGCAGAGCTATGGATAAACTGTATCCATTACAAGAAGATACATTGGATTTGTTGGGGCTTCCGAAGGTGGATGCCTCAATGTCGGCGGTTACAAAGAAGACAACTATTCCGTTGGCGGGGTCTGCTGCGCTGAAGAGTATGCAAGATAAGAAATTGGAGGTACATCTTAAGAAGATATTTGAGGTCTCTGTTCTGGGCTTTTGTGCTGCAGTGTGCGGCAGCCTCATGCTTCAGACTGGGTTGTGCTGGGTGCAGCAATTGCAGTCTGGGAAGGCAATATCAGCCTCTGAGACCGAACAGGCCGAGTGGCTGGAAGTCATGGTGGCCTATGGGGTGGATGCCTTATACGATTTCATCCAGACTCCCTCCAGGACCATGATGACCGTGGTCTCCGCCAGGTGGCTTCTTTGGTTATGGAACTGGTCGGTGGATGTTTGGTCTAGGTCTCAGCTAGGAGCATTACCTTTCAAAGGAAAGTTCCTTTTTTAGGGAGGACTTAGAGGAACTTCTGAAGCTACTGGGCAAGAATAAGGGACGTAAGCTGCCGGAGGATAAGCCAAAGATCCCCAGAGGTTCCTCCTCTATGCGGCCTTGTTTTCGGTCCAATCGGCATTTTAAGCAGAATTAAGCTTCAGAAGGAGCTCAGAAACAAGGCTCCAGAAGACAACATTTCTGGAATCAGCCTTTTTGAGGCCGAAGACCAAACAGAGACGGTTCCAGCCAGGGAGCACTGAGACCCTATGTCCTTTCAATGAGAGAGGCCGGTCCACTCCTCTGAACTCTCCATAGGTGGCAGGTTAGCTCTTTTCTTCGAGGAACAGGCAAAGATTACCACGAGCCAGTGGGTCCTAATGGTGATAAGTCAAGGTTAAGCTTTAGAATTTGATTGACTGCTAAAGGATTTGTTCATGGTGTCCCCTTGTGCCTACACTAGCGCGTCCCTAGCGCCTCTTTTTTTGACAGGAGTGGCGGCTGTCAACGAGTTTGACAGCCGACGCTCAATTTTTCTGACATCTGTTCTGGAGCCCGCTGACAGCCACGGGTTCGAAAACCGGACACCAGCAAAATTGAGTGTCCGGTTTTCAACCCGCGGGCTGCGGGCAGATTTAAAAAATTTTTCTTTTAATTATTTTTTACTTTGGGACCTCCGACTTAATATCGCCATGATATTAAGTCGGAGGGTGTACAGAAAAGCAGTTTCCCGGTGCACTTTCCCGGTGCCAACAGAAATTAACGCCTACCTTTTGGGTAGGCGCTAATTTCCGAAAGTAAAATGTGCGGCTTGGCTGCACATTTTACTTAGTGAATCGCGCGGGAATAACTAATAGGGCCATCAACATGCATTTGCATGTTGCGGGTGCTATTAGTTTCAGGAGGGTTTTCGACGCACTATTACCCCTTACTGAATAAGGGGTAAAGCTAGCGCGTCGAAAACGTGCGTTCAAATGCCTGTTTGTGCTGTGGAGTGGCACAAAAAAAAAAAAGGGTCATAAGGCTTCGAAATCCACCATAGCACTGTGGCTGAAGGAGGCAATAGGTTTACAACATAAGAACATTCCATACTGGGTCAGACCAAAGGTCCATCAAGCCCAGCAATCTGTTTCCAACAGTGGCCAATCCAGGGCATAAGAACCTGGCAAGTAAATGTTTGTATGCTAATGCCAGAAGTCTAAGAAGTAAGATGGGAGAATTAGAATATATAGCAGTGAATGATGACATAGACTTAATTGGCATCTCAGAGACATGGTGGAAAGAGGATAACCAATGGGACAGTGCTATACCGGGGTACAAATTATATCGCAATGACAGAGAGGAGCACCCAAGAGGAGGTGTGGCACTTTATGTCTGGGATGGCATAGAGTCCAACAGGATAAACATCCTGCATGAGACTGAATACAAAATTGAATCTTTATGTGTAGAAATCCATTGTATGTCGGGGAAGACTATAGTGATAGGAGTATACTACCATCCACCTGGTCAAGATGGTGAGATGGACAGTGAAATGCTAAGAGAAATTAGGGAAGCTAACCAAATTGGTAGTGCGATAATAATGGGAGACTTCAATTACCCCAAAATTCACTGGCTAGAGAGATAACATTCCTGGATGGAATAAATGATAGCTTTATGGAGCAATTGGTTCAGGAACCAACAAGAGAGAGAGCAATTTTAGATCTAATTCTCAGTGGAGTACAGGACTTGGTGAGAGAGGTAACGGTGGTGGGGCCGCTTGGCAATAGTGATCATAATATGATCAAATTTGATTTAATGACTGGAAGAGGAACGGTGTGCAAATCCATGGCTCTCATGCTAAACTTTCAAAAGGGAAACTTTGATAAAATGAGAAAATTTGTTAGAAAAAACTGAAAGGAGCAGCTACAAAAGTCATTGTTAAAAAATACCATTCTAGAAGCACAGTCCAGATGTATTCCACGCATTAAGAAAGGTGGAAAGAAGGCAAAACGATTACCGGCATGGTTAAAAGGGGAGGTGAAAGAAGCTATTTTAGCCAAAAGATCTTCATTCAAAAATTGGAAGAAGGATCCAACAGAAGAAAATAGGATAAAGCACAAACGTTGGCAAGTTAAATGTAAGACATTGATAAGACACGCTAAGAGAGAATTTGAAAAGAAGTTGGCTGTAGAGGCAAAAACTCACAGTAAAAACCTTTTTAAATATATCCAAAGCAGAAAGCCTGTGAGGGAGTCAGTCGGACCGTTAGATGATCGTAGGGTTAAAGGGGCACTTAGAGAAGATAAGGCCATCGCAGAAAGATTAAATGATTTCTTTGCTTCGATGTTTACTGAAGAGGATGTTGGGGAGGTACCGTTAATGGAGAAGGTTTTCATGGGTAATGATTCAGATGGACTGAATCAAATCACGGTGAACCTAGAAGATGTGGTAGACCTGATTGACAAACTGAAGAGTAGTAAATCACCTGGACCGGATGGTATACATCCCAGAGTTCCGAAGGAACTCAGAAATGAAATTTCAGACCTATTAGTAAAAATTTGTAACCTATCATTAAAATCATCCATTGTACCTGAAGACTGGAGGATAGCTAATGTAACCCCAATATTTAAAAAGGGCTCCAGGGGCGATCCGGGAAACTACAGACCAGTTAGCCTGACTTCAGTGCCAGGAAAAATAGTGGAAAGTGTTCTAAACATCAAAATCACAGAACATATAGAAAGACATGGTTTAATGGAACAAAGTCAGCATGGCTTTACCCAGGGCAAGTCTTGCCTCACAAATCTGCTTCACTTTTTTGAAGGAGTTAAACATGTGGATAAAGTTGAACCGGTAGATGTAGTGTACTTGGATTTTCAGAAGGCGTTTGACAAAGTTCCTCATGAGAGGCTTCTTGGAAAAGTAAAAAGTCATGGGATAGGTGGCGATGTCTTTTCGTGGATTGCAACTGGCTAAAAGACAGCTATACTAACTGCACTAACCACATCCTCTGGCAACAAATTCCAGAGTTTAATTGTGCGTTGAGTGAAAAAGAACTTTCTCCAATTGGTTTTAAATGTGCCACATGCTAACTTCATGGAGTGCCCCCTAGTCTTTCTATTATCTGAAAGAGTAAATAACAGATTCACATTTACCCGTTCTAGACCTCTCATGATTTTAAACACCTCTATCATATCCCCCCTCAGCCGTCTCTTCTCCAAGCTGAAAAGTTCTAACCTCTTTAGTCTTTCCTCATAGGGGAACTGTTCCATTCCCCTTATCATTTTGGTAGCCCTTCTCTGTACCTTCTCCATCGCAATTATATCTTTTTTGAGATGCGGCGACCAGAATTGTACACAGTATTCAAGGTGCGGTCTCACCATGGAGCGATACAGAGGCGTTATGACATTTTCCATTTTATTCACCATTCCCTTTCTAATAATTCCCAACATTCTGTTTGCTTTTTTGACTGCCGCAGCACACTGAACAGACTATTTCAATGTGTTATCCACTATGACGCCTAGATCTTTCTTGGGTAGTAGCATCTAATACGGAACTTAACATTGTGTAACTATGGCATGGGTTATATTTCCCTATATGCATCACCTTGCACTTATCCACATTAAATTTCATCTGCCATTTTGATGCCCAATTTTCCAGTCTCGCAAGGTCTTCCTGCAATTTATCACAATCCGCTTGTGATTTAACTACTCTGAACAATTTTGTATCATCTGCAAATTTGATTAACTCAGTCGTCGTATTTCTTTCCAGATCATTTATAAATATATTGAAAAGTAATGGTCCCAATACAGATCCCTGAGGCACTCCACTGTCCACTCTCTTCCTTTGAGAAAATTGTCCATTTAATCCTACTCTCTGTTTCCTGTCTTTTAACCAGTTTGCAATCCACGAAAGGACATCGCCACCTATCCCATGATTTTTTACTTTTACTAGAAGCCTCTCATGAGTAACCTTGTCAAACGCCTTCTGAAAATCCAAGTACACTACATCTACCGGTTCACCTTTATCCACATGTTTATTAACTCCTTCAAAAAAGTGAAGCAGATTTGTGAGGCAAGACTTGCTTTGGCTAAAGCCATGCTGACTTTGTTCCATTAAACAATGTCTTTCTTATATGTTCTGTGATTTTGATGTTTAGAACACTTTCCACTATTTTTCCTGGCACTGAAGTCAGGCTAACCGGTCTGTAGTTTCCCGGATCGCCCCTGGAGCCCTTTTTAAATATTGGGGTTACATTAGCTATCCTCCAGTCTTCAGGTACAATGGATGCTTTTAATGATATGTTACAAATTTTTACTAATAGGTCTGAAATTTCATTTTTGAGTTCCTTCGGAACTCTAGGGTGTATACCATCCGGTCCAGGTGATTTACTACTCTTCAGTTTGTCAATCAGGTCTACCACATCTTGAAAAGGCTCGTTTCCTTTAAAGGTTTTCCACATCTTACTGCTCGTTCAGGGGTGATGTGTTAAGTACTGATCCATTACTTTAGGTATAGTAGCATCTTGGCTTGCTTACTAGCATATAAACTGGTGTGCCACCTGCAGTGTGTCAGTACTGCGAAACCTTCTCTGTCTCCATCTGCTGGAAGGGAGGCAAAATCCAGGAGTCTGGACTGATCTGTGGTACAGGAATGAAAATTAGCAAGTAAGAACCGATTTTCCTTTTCTGCTGGCCTTAGAGGTTTCACGCATGCCTTTATTCTGATATAGTGAATGCATTTTTATGCAGACTCCTTGCTACTTTTATTCATAGTAGAAGGAGATCAGAGAGCAAATTCCACATTAATCCTGAAGTACCTAATCCTTAGGCGGTTTAGTTACTGTGAGAGTAATTAATGCTTATTCCCAAAGGAATTGTATGCCAAAAAATAAAAAATCTGCACACTATTTTTATATCATATATATTTTATTTTCTAATCTTACATTCTGCAATTCCATTACACATTCAGTGCAGATTACAGTTTACAGCATACATTGAGTGATAATGTAAACTACAATACAGAAAATAGATATTCCTGTACATACCCAGATCAGTCCAGACTCCTGGGTTTTGCCTCCCTTCCAGCAGATGGAGATAGAGAAGAGTTTTACTGGCACTGTCATATAACCTGGTGTGCCGCCTGCATTCCCTCAGGATTTCTCTATCTGCAGCAGATGGCAGACATGCAAATCCTGCAGTCTTGGGGGGAGAGAAATATAGCTTTATTAAAAAAAAAAAAAAAAAAAAAAAGTTAAATGAGCTTCAAAGTGGCAGAGCGGGGGCAGGCAGGGCTGTAGTAGCTATGGGGGCTGTGGAAGGTATTCTGGCCAGTTTTTTTTTTTTGTTTTGTTTTATTTTGTTTTAAAGCGTTCTAAGGTGGCAGTAGTTAGCCATACAGACAGGCCTGCACAGTCGAATTGGCGCAGCTTACTGAAGGTCAGCGAATGGCAATTGGCAGTGCCTGCCGCTCATGCAGTGATGAGCACCAGCCTCTGCTCCTGATGCCTCTCTGGAAGGGAGAGTGGCTTGGGGGCTGGCTGTGACATCGGAGCTGCAAGGGAAGCACAAAGCAAGTGCAGGAGCATCTCAGAAGGACACAAATATCCTTCCGCCAGGCACAGTAATGGCGGCCATCTTTGCTTTGGCAGAGGATCCTTCAGAGCCTTGGGGGGCCTGAGGATTTTCCCCCTCCTTTGTTCCCTGCAATTCAGAACCTCGTTGACAGGCAGGAGTCTAATTTTGATGAGGAGGGGGATCTCCTCCGGGACGATTCTGAAGATTCCTCAGTGTTTTCCTCCTGAGTTTGTGCTGCTTATGCATAAGGCATACTTGGCCAGGAAAGCAGTAGGGCAGCAGTCTGCTCAGACTCAGGGGCCTCTTGTACCACAGCCTGGTAAAAGACCTAGGGGTTTGAGGGAGCAGATTCCTAGGCAAACTCAGAGGGTCCTAGGCAGGGTGGCACATCTGGTTAGTCCAGATGAAAGCTCTGAAGATTCAGAGGAAGTAATCCCGCCGGTAACTGTCTTTCCCTGTATGTACCCGGATCAGACCAGACAATGGGTTGAGTCTCCGGTCCAGCAGATGGAGACAGAGAAAAACTGAAAGGGTATCCTATATCAGGCAGAGCCTACCCTGCATCCCTTCAGTATTTCTCTGTCTCCAGCAGATTCAGGCAGCTGAACCTGCAGCTCCCTTCCTTTTCTCAATTTGTTTTCCCTGTGAAATTTTTCCTTCTTCTTCTTGTTTTTCCTGGATCAAGCTAGTATTACTTTTAAT
This sequence comes from Rhinatrema bivittatum, assembly GCF_901001135.1. NCBI lineage: Eukaryota > Metazoa > Chordata > Amphibia > Gymnophiona > Rhinatrematidae > Rhinatrema > Rhinatrema bivittatum. The sequence continues at coordinate 254,515,066 of NC_042620.1, forward strand.
TCTGTATTAAATAAATAAATAAATAAAGGAATTCAAGACTTCTGTTTTAAGGGAGACAGCTCTGTCTCCCTGCTGTTATGGGATCCTGGGGGGCTTGCCCCTTGTTTATTCAGCCTAGGAATCCCTTTCCGGTGACCTGCTTGTGATCCAGTCACTCTCTCTCTTGCCTGTGCTGCCTCGAGATGTCCTACTCGAGTAATTAGCAGGGAAGCTCAAATCCCCTGAAATCGCTAAAGTTAAAAAAAAAAAAAAAAAAAAAAGGCAAAGACAAGAGAAATCAGCACTGCTAGTGCAGGGAAAGCAGCGCAGCAGTGTTCGTTCGCCTGCTCCCGCCGGATTTACGCCCAGTCAGAGCCCCGGAGGGGGGTTTTGACCCTACTCCCTCTCCCCCTGCTCCCTCTTTTCCCTCATTTTTCCACTGAATTTGTGCTCTTAATACACAAATCCTATCTGGCTAGTCTGCAGGAAGAGGATGACCCCTCTCCAGATCCCCCCCCCCCAACTAAAATCCCTCGGGTGCCTGCTCCGCAGCCTCTTCCTGTGCCGGATGGCAGGGCTCCATCAGGGTCAGGGTGGTGCCCCACCCCCCCCCAAACCGGCTGCAGTCCTTGATCCTGTTCCGGACTCTGACTTGCTCCTAGGACCTCCTCTCGAGGGCGACGACCTGCGGGTTCTCAGTTTGTTCCAAAGGGAAGAGCTGGACCTGCTCATTCCCTTTATTTTGGACGAGCTGGGAATTGAAGTGCCAACTGAGGATTCCACTACGGCCTCTATACCAGCTAACGTGGACCCGGTCCTGGCGGAACTTAGGGCTCCTCCACGTACATTCCCGTTCCACCCTATGCACAGGCAGCTGCTCCTCCGGGAATGGGAGTCTCCTGAGGCGGGCCCCGTGTGGGTAGGGCGATGGACAAGCTCTATCCCTTCCCTGATCAATGCCTAGAGATGCTTAAAGTTCCCAAGGTGGACGCTTCCGTCTCCGCGGCCACCAAACACACCACCATCCTAGTGGTGGGAGCCACAGCACTGAAAGATATTCAAGACCGCAAACCCGAGCTTTATCTCAAATGCATCTTTAAAGTCTTGGCCTTAAGGGTCCGGGCGACAATCTGCATCTGTCTCATGCAGCAGGCAAGCCTTAGGTGGGTTCAACAATTGCTTAGCACCCAGGACCTCCCGTCTGCAGAGGCGGAGCAGGCAGAACAACTGGAGGCAGCAGTGGCATATGGGGCTGATGCCCTATACGATTTGCTCCAAGTGCAAGCCAGGGCTATGGCTTCAGCTGTGTCGGCCAGGCGCTCCTCTGGTTGCACAATTGGTCTGCGGATTCCTCCTCCAAGTCGCAGTTGGGCACTTTTGCCTTCAAGGGCAAGTTGCTTTTTGGTGAGGACCTTGAACAGCCTATCAAATCCTTAGGAGAGAACAAGTTTCATAAGCTGCCGGAGGACCGCCCGAAACAGCCTAAGTCCTTTTTTCCTTCTTGTTCTTGTTTTAGAGGTCAGCGCCGGTTTAATATCAGAGCGCGGGGATCCTTCCCAAGGGGTACCTCCTCCAGATCCCAGTCCTGGTCTCATTCCTTTCGTGGCTGACGTCCCTTCCGGGAGGGAAACCTGTAACACTCGGCCACAAAGTCCTCTTCCCAATGAAATACGGCCGACCCATTCTTCCATTCCCAACTTAGGTGGAAGTCTGTCCCTGTTTCTCGAGGAATGGGTCAAAATCACGTCAGACCAGTGGGTCCTTGAGGTGATAGAGAAAGGTTACACTTTAGAATTTGCTTGGGATCTCCCAGACCTCCACATAATCTCTCCCTGCGGAAAGCGGAAGCGTCCAATGGTCTGCCAGACTCTTGTCAGGTTGCAAGAGCTCGGGGCCATAGTCCCAGTCCCGTGGAGGAACAAGGATCCAGCCAGTATTCAATCTACTTCGACGTGCCCAAAAAGGACTGTTCTTTCCAGCCAATCTTGGATCCTAAGAGTCAACCGGGCTCTCATGGTTCCCCATTTTCGAATGGAGACCCTGAGGGCGGTGATAGCGGCGGTTCTCTCAGGCGAATATCTGGCCTCACTCGACTTAACGGAGGCTTACCTGCACATACCGATACGCCACAACCATCAGAAGTATCTCCAGTTCAACATTCTGGGGCAACACGTCTAGTTCTAGGCTCTCCCGTTCGGCCTCGCCACCGTGCCACGCACGTTTACCAAGGTCATGGTGGTGGTGGCAGCAGCTCTCTGCCGGGAAGGAGTCCTAGTCCATCCCTACCTGGACGATTGGCTCATTTGAGCCAAGTCGGAGACTCTTGCAGGTTGGCTTTCCTAACCTCTCTCGGATGGATAGTCAACTTTTCCAAGAGCAATCTCCAGCCCTCCCAGGTCCTGGAATTCCTGGTAGCACACTTGGACACCCGGGTTGGCAAGGTGTTCCTGCCAGACGCTCAGGCGCTCAAACGTATGGATCAAGTGCACAATTTTCTCTCTCTGTCGCTACCCAAGGCCTGGGATTACCTTCAGGTCCTGGGGTCCATGGCTTCCACTATCGATCTGGTTCCTTGGGCCTTTGCACATATGCGTCCATTACAGAAAGCTTTGCTGTCTTGCTGGAAGCCGGTGTTGGAGCAGTTTCGGATGCCCCTCCCGCTCTCCGACTTACCATCGCCAACATGCAATGGTGGCTCTCGCTCACTCACCTCTTGAAGGGTTGCCCCCTACAGACTCCTCAGTGGATCATTGTTACGACGGACGCCAGCCTCTCAGGCTGGGGAGCAGTGTGTCAAACTCAGTCTACGCAGGGATACTCGTCCCCAGTCCGATCCCGCTGGCACATCAATCGCCTGGAGGCCCGAGCGGTCCATCTCGCACTCAAGGTCTTTCTTCCTCTGATCCGTCGCAAGGCAGTGCGGGTGCTCTTGGACAATGCCACCACGGTAGCCTATATCAATCGGCAGGGGGGGCACCAGAAGTCGCCTGGTGGCTCTGGAAGCCAGCAAGCTGTTCGCCTGGGCAGAGCATCACCTGGATCGCTTGGCAGCTTCCCACATTGCGGGGAAGGAGAATGTTCAAGCCGTTTTCCTCAGTCGTCAGTGTATAGATCCCGGAGAATGGGAGTTGTCCGGAACGATGGATCTGATCGTGCGCAGATGGGGTCCTCCCCACTTAGACCTGATGGCTACTCTGAACAACGCAAAAGCTCCCAGATTCTTCAGCAGCAGAAGGAAGCACTGCTCAGAAGGAGTGGATGCCCTGGTTCTTCCCTGGCCTCACGACGTTCTCCTGTACGTGTTCCCTCCTTGGCCTCTGGTGGGAAAAGTACTCAGAAGAATAGAACTTCATCGGGGACCCGTCATTCTTGTGGCACCCGAGTGGCCCCGCAGACCATGGTACGCGGATCTGGTGAACCTCACAACAGACTGCCCTCTTCGCCTCTGCCATCTTCCACACCTTCTCCGGCAGGGTCCAGTATTTTTCGATCAGGCGAATCGCTTTTGTCTAGCGACCTGGCTTTTGAACAGCGGCAACTAAGAAAGAAGGGAAATAAAGAAGAAATTGTATCCACCCTGTTGCGGGCCCGTAAGCCTTCTATCTCTCTTCCTTACGTCCAGGTTTGGAGAGTTTTTGAGACTGTGTGTGCTGCGTCCGGAGTGCCGGCACGCAAGGCTCCGGTATCCCAGGTCCTCTCCTTTCTCCAGAATGGCCTTTCCAAGGGTTTGTCTTTCAACTCCTTACGGGTACAGGTTTCCGCTGTCGGGTCTCTTAGGCAGTATCGATGGTTATGCAGTGGCGGCTCATCCGGATGTCATTCGATTCCTCAAGGGGGCCAAGCATTTGAATTCGCCGGTCTGGCATACTTGCCCCTCATGGAGCCTTAACTTGGTGCTTCGAGTTCTTTGCGAGGCACCCTTTGAACTCCTCCGGCGGGCCACGCTTAAGGATCTAACTCTTAAGACAGTTTTTCTGTTTCTATTTGCTCTTTGCGTTCACAGGCTACGTCTTGGGCTGTTTGCAGTAGCTTTATGCAGAGGGCTAGCCTATGCTGAATGCAGCAATTGGAGGCTACAAGGCCTCTGTCTGCGTATGAGGCTAAATAGGCATACTGTCTGGAGGCAATAGTTGCTTATGTGGCTGATGCCTTGTATGACCTCATCAGAACTTCTTCAAGAATTATGATGTCAGTGGTCTTGGCCAAGTACTTCCTTTTGGTTAAGGAACTGATTGGCGGATGTTTGGTCCAAGTCAAGTTTTGGGAGCATTACCTTTTAAGGGAAAGCTCCTATTTGGAGAGGACTTGGAAGAACTAATGAAGTGTCTTGGTGAGACCAAGGGAAATAGGTTGCAAGAGGATAAGCCCAAAAGGAGACCAGGGTTCCTTTTTGGGGCATTCCCAATTCTAACGCCCACACGTACCGAGAGAAAGCCATGGTATACCGATGAACTTAGAAAACTAAAACAAGACCTCAGAACCAAAGAACGTACCTGGCGTAAACAGCCTACACCCACACACAAAATGTCCTACAAACACACATTGCATTCTTACCGACAAGCAACCATCCACGCCAAACGCGACTTCTACGCAGCAAAAATCCACAGTTATAAATTCAATCCAAACGCCTTATTTTGCCTTGTTACGGAACTCACAAAGTCCCCCTTTCCATCCTCACAAGAAACAAACAGCATAGAGAAATGTGAGAATCTAGCCGACTACTTTCAAAATAAAATCTCCAAAATTCTAACACGCCTACCCCCTAACCCCGTACCCACAGACCCACTACCAATCGACAACAACACTAACCTCAACTCCCTTGACACTACCTCCGTAATGGAAGTGGAATCCATACTAAAAAAGATGCGACCATCCACTCATAGCGCAGACATCATCCCATCAAAAATCCTACTCTCCATTCCCTCCGCCATTGCAAGACCTATAGCAGATATCGTAAACTGCTCCATCACTTCCGGGAAAGTCCCCGACCCACTTAAACTCGCCATCGTGAAGCCACTACTAAAGAACCCACCCTTGACCACAATGACCCTGCAAATTACAGACCCATTTCCAATCTGCCCTTCTTATCTAAAATCATGGAGAAAGTGGTTAACACCCAACTCTCCGATTTCCTAGAAGAAAACAATATCCTACACCCCACCCAATATGGTTTTCGTAAAGACCGCAGCACCGAAAAACTCCTACTCGCACTAACGGATACCGTTCTCAAAGGCATGGACCACGGACAATCATATATACTCGCCCTCCTCGATATCTCAGCCGCGTTCGATACCGTAAATCATCAAATCCTCTTATCACGATTAGCAGAGATAGGCATCTCAAACACAGCCTTATCCTGGTTCTCCTCATACCTAGAACATCGCAAATACTTAGTCAAGCTCGACGATTTTGAATCCACACACATTCCCCTCACACAAGGGGTACCCCAAGGCTCCTCTCTATCCTCCACCCTCTTCAATATATACTTACTCCCCCTCTGCCACCTCCTCTCTAAACTAGGACTAAAATTCTTTCTGTACGCTGACGACGTACAAATACTTATTCCAATTCAAAAATCCATCAGCGAAACCCTTCAATACTGGGAAACATGCTTGACATCCATTAACTCTCTCCTCTCCAATCTCCATCTAGCACTTAACACATCGAAAACAGAAATCCTCATCCTAGCTAACCAACCCCTCAACTCAATCCACCAAATGACCCTCGACGCCTCACAATATCACACACTACCGCCCTGTGTCAGAGATTTAGGAGTAAGCCTAGACAATCAACTCTGCTTCAAATCCCACATTAAATCACTCCTAAAAGGAGGCTTCTACAAACTACAAATCCTCAAAAAACTTAAGCCCCTTCTCCACGCCCATGACTTCCGCACAGTTATGCAAACCACCATACTTACCAAACTCGACTATTGCAACTCCCTCCTCTTAGGACTCCCCGCCTCTACCATTAAACCACTCCAAATTCTCCAAAATGCCATGGCAAGAATCTTAACAAACACCAGAAAAACTGACCACATCACTCCCATACTCCAAGACCTCCATTGGCTTCCCCATCACCTTCCGTTCCCAATATAAAACACTTACCATCCTCCACAACACACTACACAACAAACAATTCACCCTGGCTTGAAGACATGCCACAATTCCGTCAATCTAACCGCCCCACCAGAAACTCCCTTGCTGGCACTCTCCAAACCCCCTCACTTAAAATTGGACACCTCACCGCCACTAGGGATAGAGCCTTCTCCATTGCGGGCCCTACCCTCTGGAATTCCCTACCCGTCACACTCCGCTTAGAACCATCCCTGAGCCATTTCAAAAAAGGAATCAAGACCTGGCTCTTTAAACAAGCATACCCTAATTCCACCCAATCCTAGCCGATGTTTACCCATTTTTCACCTTAATCCCAACCTAGCCTATACCCTTACCTGATACTTTTCAACCACCCCAGAACTTCCCCCCCCCCACACCCCCCCTCCCCTGCAACCTTCCCCCCCCCCCACACCCCCCCCCCTCTGTAACCGTCACTGTGTATCAAGTGCACAAGCCCCGCGCTACTGCAATCAAGTTCTACATGCTAAATATGTCAAGTGCACATGCCATGTAACATTGTATATTAGTTCATTTGCATATATAACCCTAACCGAATGCAAATAGTTGTATCGCTGCTTGTTAAATATCCTCTCTTTTACTTGTGTACTCACCCAGTTACCCCCTCCCCTGTTCATTGTAATTTCCTTTCCTTCTCAGTTTTTTGTAAACCGACATGATGTGTCCTACGAATGCCGGTATAAAAAAGTTATTAAATAAATAAATAAAAATAAATAACCAAATAGGAGGTTTTGATAGAGTAGTCCTCCGGCGGGAGCCCAGAGACAAGGGGGCAGAAGGCAACAATCCACTTCTGGACCTGATCAATCTGGCTGTAGACAGACCGCTGCGGCTTGCACATCTACTGAGGCTTTTTTGTCAGGGTCCAATATTTTTGGAGAAGGTGGATCACTTTTGTATTGTGGCTTGGCTTTTGAGAGGAAGCGTTTGAGGGGGAAAGGATATTCAGTCAATGTCATTTCCACCTTGCTGCCGGACAGAAGGCCGTCCACTTCCTTAACTTATGTGAGGATCTGGAAGGTCTTAGAGTCCTGGTGTTACAGATCAGGGAGTGAAACCTACTCGGGTGTCGGCACACATTTTAACCTTTTTGCTGAGAGGGTTGGTGAACGTTTTGGCCTTTAATTGCCACAAGGCACAGGTGACAGCTTTGGGCTGTCTTCAAGGCAAGGTGCATGGTGCGTCCTTGGTTGCTCATCCAGATGGGGTGCAATTCTTTCGGGGGATGAAACATTTGCATCCTCCGATGCGGAAAATATGTCCTTCCTGGAATCTTAATTTGGTCCTGAGGGGGATGTGTGCAGCATCATTTGAGCCTTTAAGGAGGGCAATTATGAAGGATTTCACTCTAAAGGTAGAATTTTTGAGCTTCAAGCATTTTCATGTAGAAATCCCTTTTTGAAGATCTCAGATTCCGGGATCTCGTTGTGTACGGTGCCCTCTTTTCTCCCAAAAGTTGTGTCAGCATTTTATTTTAGTAGGTGGAGCTTCCGGTTTTCTCAAATTTGGATGCATCAACACTGGTTGTGAGGATCTGCAGCTTTTTGGATGTAAAATGGGCTTTATTACGTTATCTCAGAATCACCACTAGCTTTCAGGTATCTGACCATCTTTGTGCTATATGGAGTTGGGGCTAAGAAGGGGAAGAAAGCCTCAAAATCCATGATTGCATAGTGGTTGAAGGAAGATATAGGCTCGGCTAACATCTTTCAAGGGCATCCTGTGCCAATGGGGTTGAGAGTTTACTCTGTGGCAGACGGTTTCTTGGGCTGAGTGCCAGCAGGTGTAGCCACAGGAGATTTGTCGTGCAGCTATTTGAAGTTGTTGCACACTTTCACCTGGCATTATCGTTTGGACATCCAGGCTCCAGAGGCCATGGGCTATGAGTGTTCTTCAAGCTGGACTCTTGTAGTTCCATCCTAATTAGGGAAGCTTGGGTACATCCCACGATGGACTAATCTGGGTATGAACAGAAAAGGAAAATTGATTCTTACCTGCTAATTTTTGTTCCTGGAATAACACAGATCAGCCCAGAGTCCCACCCTGGATGTTGTGGAGAGTCCGCTCTTACTTTTGTGTATATGCTGCAGAGTTGCTTAGGATTGTTCTCCTGTTCCTATGGTTGGAAACGATTTTTCCATTTCAGGATTCCATTTTACTCCTGCTCATTGTGGGAGTTTTGTTCAGTTACATTAGGGTTTTTATGGTATGTAACTTGGCTTGAGTACAGGTCAATAGTGAGGAACTACAGGTGGCACACCAAGTTATATGGCAGTGTCAGTAAAACTTTCTCTGTTTCCATCTGCTGGAAGAGAGGCAAAACCCAGGAGTCTGAACTGATCTGTGATATACCAGGAATGAAAATTAGCAATTAAGAACCAATTTTTCTTTACACAGATGCAGAATTGTGTTTTGGTACAAAAATTCTCCCAGGAGTAAGTCACTAATAGTACACAGCAAAACAGTGGACTCTTCTTCCTATTCACCCCCCACCTCCAGCCTCTCTCCTGTCACAACCTATCCCCATCAGACACTTTCAACACCCCCAGCTCCTACCCTACTCTCTTTCCTGCATCCCCTAGCCAGTCTGTGTCTGCCCCCTGCCACTGTCTGCTCATCCCCCATAGCCTGTTCCTGCCTTTCTTTCTCCTTCTTCGTCCCTGCCTTTCTTTCTCCTTCTTCGTCCCTGCCTTTTTCTCCTTCCTCGCAAGGCCATCCCTACCAACTCTGTTTAATCCACTTACTCAACCTATACCCATCAGTCTTTCTCCCGTCTGTTGCCATCACTCTTCTCCAGTCCATTCCTATCACTCTTCCCCTTCCCCAGGCCCTTCCTGACCAATCTCTCTTAATCCTTCTTAGCCCAACCTTACCTTTCATGCCTAAACCATCCTAGTGCTTAATTCTTTCCATTCTATCCTCACCACTAGCATTTAACTATTTCCAGCCTATCCTCATCACATTTGCACAACCCTGCCACACACTCTTCCTTCTCCCAAGCCCTTCCATACCAGTCTCCCTTAATCCTTCTCAGCCTGTTACCACCACTCATGCTCGATCCCTCCCAGCCCATCTTTGGCACTAGTGCTTAACCTCTCCCAGCCCAACCTCACAACAAGCAATCACTCCTTCCCAGTCTATCTCTGCTACACTCTCTCCTCTCTTAGCCTGTTTCTGTAATTCTTCCCATCCCAGGTTTGCCTGCACTAGTTGAGCTTATTGCCTTCACCACCACTTTCTCTCTCCCACTCCAAGCCACTCATACCACTGGCTTCCCGAAGCCCTTCCTTATCATGCTTGCTCCCTTCTGCCCTTTCCCATCATTTGCTTCACCTCATCCCTCTTTCCCCCATGCACATCCCTACCAGTCTCTCTCACCCTAATCCCCACCACTGTCTTAATCCTTCCCAGCCTATCCCCACCAAACTCTGTTCTCACCACATGCTCTCAACTCCCACATTGTCTCCATCACTCTCTCTCTCTCTCTCCCCCTAGCCTGTTCTGACAAGCAGCAATGTCCCTGCTAGCAAGAGCAACCCTAGGCTTTTTATGGTGGTTGGGACTGAGGTATAATAGGGAGAAAATTATGGTGGTGAAGAACTGCCCTATACATCTTCCTTAAACTCTTCCTGAAAACATCTTTCCAATCCAACCTTAGTTCCTCTCTCTCACTTCCCCTTCTGTCCTTGTTCCCCTCCATCCTCATACCCCACTGTAATGTTCTGCATTATAATCTACTGTGCTATGCTAACCTTGACCTACCCTTCATAATGTAACCCACCTTGAAACAACCATGTAATGTAATCTCCAGCTATTGACCTAATATACCATACTGTAATCTGCTTTGAAGTAATTGACAGGCCGCAAAAAGCTGAATAGAAAAATTAAATTCTCTCTGTTCAGCCTTCTTCTCCCCTACCATTGCTCTCCTCCATTGACTTGCTTCACTAGATATCCTCCAAACTGTAGACTTCTTTATTCTGATCCAATGTGATCTCCTTTAAGTAAGGGAGAACACAGGACCCATGGGGGAAGACCTAGGTAGGGGTATATGAGGAGAGGAGGATGCGGGCAGGGGAGTTTTGTAGCCAGCCTCCTCCATACTTCCCATGCCCTCTAATCTCTAGGGGAGACTCCCCACAGTACTTATAAGTGCCAAAATTTTAAATCTTGTACAAGCTTTTAATCCTATCAAAATTGTTCCACCCAATAACTTTACAGACTAGCACAATAAAACTTTTGAATCACAGAGCTAAACCTAAGAATGAGTAAAAGGCCCCATAGTAATTTTCTGCAAGTATTTTGCTTACACACTAGTCTTTGTGTGGAATATTATCCCTCCTCAAATATGGCCAGAAATTAAAGATCTGGACAAAAGATACACCATTTCACAATCATGGCCAAAGTAGTAGACAATGAGTACAGTAGATTTGGCTTATCTGGATTTCAGTAAAGCCTCTCATTCTATTCAGTGGACTAGTGAGCAAGCCAGCTGGTCTGTGAATGGGATCAAAAATTATAAATTGGGTGAAAATGTGGTTAAGCAAGTGGATTTGAGTGATGGCCAATGGAAAAAAGAAATGTCTAGTGAGGTGCATGAGGGATCATTGGTAGGCTTGGTCATCTTTGGTTTATTAATTACGTTGTAGAAGTGCTTTAAGAGAAAATGTGCCTGTTTGCAAATAATATAAAGTAAATATAGTAAGAGAGGTAGATATAATGAAAAATAATTTTAAATATCGGGAAAAATAATCATGGGTTTGTCAGTCCAAATAATGCAAAAGCATACTTTCCTTGTATGTAGCCAGATGGACTCAGGACCAGTGGGTTATGTGCTCTTCTGCTAGCAGATAGGAGATGAAGTCAGATTTCAAAGCTGATATCACTCTAGATATACCCCTGCAGTGACCTCAGCTCTTCAGTATCTCTCCGTCTCCTAGCAGATGCGGACACTATCCCACACTAGAACAGTGTTAAGAATTACAGCAAAGAAAAATGTTTTACCTACATGCACAACTGCGCTTATCCTACAAGCACACATAACTGCGCACATATTGAAACGCATTTCCTGTGCATCTATATAAGAGGCAATGGCACCGGCATCCAAGAAGTTCAGAAGGCATTCTCTTTGCACAGCCTGCCACATCAGAGTTGCACAGCCTGAACTAGAGTCCTGTCTGTGCCATCATTGCGAAGAAACCCAAGGGGTACCAAAGCCTGGTCCCTCACAGTCTGAGGATGGGTCCGGAACTGATACATACGATAGTACCCCGGACTTATGTAACTCCGAAATGGCAAGAGGGCATTTCAGGGGCCCCCCCTGGAACTTACATGGACCCAGGGGCCTTCTCCTAGTTCGTTTTTCCAGGGACTGCAAGCATTCATTCATTCAGACACAATCAGCCCCAGCTGCGACCCAGGTCCAACCCTAGCCAGTGGCACCTGACCCTCCCGGCCCTGCTCGGGTACCACGAGACCTGCCGCGCCTCACCAAGAATTTGACTGAAAGGGACCTGGAAACCTCGGACGATGATGGTGCCTTACTGGAGGAAGGGGAAATCCCTCCAGGCCTGGAACCTTACAGAACAATGCTTCGCTTCTTCCACAGGGATGAATTACCGGCCCTTGTTTCACAGACCCTGAAGACTTTGGGGATCCCAGTGGCGGAACCAAAGAGAATCCCATCTTGTTGTTCCTTTGTAAGGCCTCATTCTATTTCCCAATGTTGAAAGCCATCCAGGAACTGATTGACCTGGAGTGGGATGCCCCGGAGGCAAGCTTTAAAGGAGGTCGGGCCTTGGAAGCCTTGTACCCCCTAGAATCAGCAACCAAGGAATGCCTGCGTTTCCCGAAAGTGGATACCATGGTCTGCGCCATCTCGAGTCGAACAATCATTCCTGTGGAGGAGGGGCGGCATTGAAGGATACGCAGGATAGATGATTAGAATCCATCCTTAAGCAAGCATTCGACGCAACAGCTATGACACTACAGATAACTTCCTGCTGTGCGTTGGTGGCACGTTCCTGCTTACTTTTATCAAGAGAGGCAGATAATTCCGGAACATATGCTGGTGAAACGATTGAACCTGCAGCTTCCTTCCTGATGGACACAAGATCAGACCTGGTGCATACTTCAGCCAGAGGAGACACCTCGGTAGTGCCGGCCAGAAGGCAGTTATGGTTGCGGAACTGGTCGGCAGACGCAACTTCTAAGTTGAATCTCACAAGAATGCCCTTTAAGGGATCCCTCCTATTCGTAAGCGAACTAGAGAAGTTAGCCATCTAATGGGGCGAATCTCCAGTGCCTCGGCTACCGGAAGACAGGGGTAAAAGATCCCATCACCCCTCCCCCAGAAGAACTAGGGACAGAGGCTCCCAACATTTCCAACCCTACAGGAACTCATCATTCCATGTACCTCGCCCTTCTGGATGGTCCCAGCCCTTTCGGAACCGACAAACCAAGAGAGGAACAGGCCTGGGGGCAGGCTCGAACCATGCTTCCCAATGAGAATGGGTCGACCCATCCACAGTGTTGGTGTATGAGGTAGTTATGGGTGGATCCTTGGACCGGTGGCAGATGACCATGCCCCCGGGGGAAGATCCCGAGAGGAACCACCGGTCAGGCTCAGAGTATGAAGACAGACACACACTAGGTCTTTCATTAAACAGTATTTTGAACCACCAGAGGTGGCAGTAGTGAGCTGGAAGTGCCCGGCAGGGCTGTAGTCCCTCAGGTACTGGAACAGCAATCCTGGATAACTGAGCTGTAGAGAAACTGAATAATGTGAGTAGGAAGGGTATGCAGAGTTCAGGAGCAGAACCTTGATGGTAACACTCACACAATAGTCTCCAGAGGTTGTCCAGGTGTTGGAAAGTTAGGTCCTCGGAGCGAGTACCTGGATCCAGGGAAAGCTCTGAGAGAGAGATGGTAACTTACTGGTGTGGTAGGCAGTGATAACTTCCAGGCAGAATGAGTATTCAGCAACCAGTCCAGGAACATGGGCCCTCGAGGAGCGAGTACCCCTGGTAAGTCCGAGGAGGCAGAATAGCTTGGAGAGAGCAAACAGGTCCGAAGATAACACCGTAAACAATTCCTTGCTAACTCGATTCGTTAGCGATATCTGAGACCTTTTATATCTGGAACGGATGACGTCATCTCAGGGGGACGCCCCTGAGGTTCGCGCCACTGCTGGTACATCAGTCGGGGCCACGCGTGCGCCCTTCGGCTCCTGTGAATCATGGCGGATTGCAGCGTCGAGCCACTCCGGGGACGCCGGAGGCAGTCAGCCTTCCACTTGAACAAGAGTGAGTCGCCGAGGAGGTAAGGAGGGCGGAGTGGAGACGTTGGGCAGCGACGGTCGCAACACAGGAAGAGGAAATAGGAGGTCGGCTTTCCCTCTTCTATCAATGATGGGTCGAAATCACGTCGGACAAATGGGTACTAAACATCATTTGAGAAGGTTACTCTCTGGAGTTTTGCAGCATCCCTCTGGACAAATTTATGATATCACCCTGTCACTCCCACACCAAGAGACTGGCAGTGGAATCCACTGTGGCAAGATTACTCGGTCAGAAGGCTATAACTCCGGTACCTACGCCCCAGAAAAATACAGGGCGTTATGCCATCTATTTTATCATTCCCAAGAAAGAAGGATCATTCCGACCCATCTTGAACCTCAAGAACGTCAGCCATCATCTGCGGGCACTGCACTTTTGCATGGAAACTCTCTGCTCTATAATAATGGCAGTACAACCGGGAGAATCCCTACCCTCTCTAGACCTCTCCGAAGCCTACCTTCACATCCCAGTCCATCAAGGTCACCAGCGTTTTCTATGCTTTGTGGTACTGGGACACCATTACCAATTCTGAGCGCTACCCTTCGGCCTAGCAACCGCCCCCAGAACATTCTCCAAAATTATGGTGGTCTTGGCAGCAACACTAAGGAAGGAAGGGATCTTGGTCCACCCTTACTAGGAAGACTCGCTAATCAGGGCAAAGTCTTCGGAAGAGAGCCGGCAGGTGACCAGCAGAGTCAAGAACCTACTGCAGGAACCCGGTTGGGTCCTGAACACGGTCAAGAGCATTCTGCAGCCCTCTCAGTCTCTAGAGTACCTGGGGGGCCTGTTTCAACACCAAACAGAACAAAGTCTTCCTCCCTCCCCCGAGGAGAATGAAGCTGATGGAAAAATTATGACGATTGATGACCAATGTACGCCCCAAGGTATGGGAACTATCTTCAAGTCCTTGGGCTCATGGAATCAACCCTGAAGGCCATTCCGTGGGCAAGGGCTCACATGCGACCACTGCAGTGCTCCTTACTGTCACGCTGGAACCCACTGTCCCAGGACTACTCAATTCGCCTTCAACTACTAGAAGAGGTACGTTCTCAGCTTCAGTGGTGGCTACAGGAAGACCACCTAAGCAGAGGAGTAAGCCTATCCCCACCGAACTGGATCGTGCTCACCACGGATGTGAGTCTTCAAGGGTGGGGAGCCCACTGTCAGGAACTGACAGCCCAGGAAGAGGCGGGATGGAACATAAACCGCCTGGAAGCTCGAGCAGTCAGACTAGCGTGCCTGCAATTCAGCCACAGACTCCGAGGCCAAGCGATTAGAGTAATGTCGGACAACGTGACAACAGTTGCCTACATCAACCGCCAGGGAGGAACCAGGAGCCAGCAGGTGTCTCTGGAGATAGACCCTCTCATGGCATGGGCAGAGGCAAACCTACAAGGGATCTCGGCCTCCCACATTGCAGTCTCAGCAGACTTCCTCAGCAGAGAGAGCCTGGACCTGGGGGAATGGACGCTGTCAACCACAGCCTTCCAACTGATAGTAAATCACTGGGGCCTCCCAGCCATGGACCTACTAGCCACCTCTCTCAGTGCCCAAGTCCCCAGGTTCTTCAGCCACAGACGAGAGCCACACTCCCAAGGGATTGACGGTCTCGTCCAGACCTGGCAGAGGAAGACTTACTGTACTCCTTCCCCCCCAAGGCCACTACTGGGCAAGGTCATCCGCAAGATAGAACACCACAGGGGACTAGTTCTACTAGTGGCCCCGGATTGGTCAAGACGCCCATGATACACAGACATGCAAAGACTCCTGGCGGGGAGCCCTCTGTGCCTACCTCTACATAGGAACCTTCTCCAACAGGGCCCGATTCTTCATGAAGATGCATCTCGATTCTCTCTTATGGTCTGGCCCTTGAGAGGACTCGCCTGAAGAAGCGCAGCTACTTGAAGGTTGTGGTTGACACCCTGCTAAGCGCGCACAAGTTCTCTACATCTCTGGCATACATACGGATCTGGAGAATATTCGAAACCTGGTGCAAGGACCGCGGGATATTCCCGCGGATGGCCAAGATCCCCATGATTCTGGAGTTTCTACAGGACAGTAGGAGGAACGGGTTGTCACTCAACTCCCTCAGGGTCCAAGTAGCAGCCCTCTTCTGCTTCAGAGCCGAAGTGAATGGAATCTGTCTATCAGCTCATCCAGATTTGACCTGTTTCCTAAAAGGGGTTAAGCAACTTTGGCCAACCCTAAAGTGGCCGGTGCCCCTATGGAACCTCAATCTGGTATTAGACTTCCTAGCGGGGGCTTCCTTCAGACCAATGCGCGGTCTGTCACTATGCCTCTTAACATTGAAGAATGGTATTCCTGGTGGCAATATGTTCAGCTCGTCGCATCTCCGAACTACAGGCACTATCCTGTCGGGAACCATTCCTTAGGTTCACTCCTGGAACCATACAGCCCCGCACCACCCCCTCCTTCCTACCGAAAGTGGTTTCAGAGTATCATTTGGACCAAGCCATCTCCCTGCCATCTCCAGATGAAGATAAGCACTAGGAAGACTCACGCCGCCTTCGCCATCTAAATATCAGCAGACTCCTGGTGCAATACTTGGAAAGATCGGAACCGGTGCACAAAACGGGATTGCTTGTTCATTCTCCACAGTGGGAAGAATCAAGGAGAAGCGGCCTCGCGGGCGACCATAGCTCGCTGGATCAAGGAAGTAATCAAGGCAGCCTACATAGAGCAGGAAAGCCCTTACCCCTACAGTTTAAGGCTCATTCTACTAGGGCCCATGCAGTATCTTGGGCAGAAACCAAGCTGCTGTCGCCTGCTGAGTTCTATCGGGTGCGACGTGGTCATCCTTACATACTTTTTCTAGGTTCTACTGCCTGGATGTTCAGGCCCGAGGAGACGCAGCCTTCGCAAGGGCAGTACTAAGTGGGCCATGGGCAGCCTCCTGCCTTTTCCAGGAGTAGCTTTTGTATATCCCACTGGTCCTGAGTCCATCTGGCTACACACTAGGAAATGGAGAAATTACTTACCTGATAATTTAGTTTTCCTTAATGTAGACACTCAGCATCCCACCCACGGCTGCCCCAGAGAAGGAGGACCTCAAAAAGCAAACCTTGAACTCCTAGTTCAAGACACCAGCAGTTTGTCCGATGTCGGCGTCAATTGATCGAGTGCACTTGTGGTCTCCAGTTTTCAAAATCAGTTGAATCAGTTCAATCAACTTTTTTAAATCAAGTTATTTAAGAAAATATATATCCACATGGGCTTTTCGAAGAGAATACTGAAGAGCTGAGGTCACTGCATGGGTATATCTAAGGTGACGTCAACTTTGAAGTCTAACTCCGCCTCCCATCTGCTAGCAGAAGAGCACATAAGCTACTGGTCCTGAGTCCATCTGTCTACACTAAGGAAAACAAAATTATCAGGTAAGTAATTTCTCCAATTTGGGTGCAAAAATCAAAAGGCAATGTGACTTAACAGTTGTGAAAGCTAATTGTATGTGTGGGTGCATAAAGAAAGGTGTCACTAGTAGGAAGAAGGAAATATTATTTTGAGATCGTTGTTTCCAGTTCAGATAAAATATATGTACAGTCTCAATATGAACAGTTTGAAAATTGCCCCCTTTCCTTATCGTCCCACCAGACTAGTCCAGATCACTTGGGTATAGCCTCTCTCTCCCCCCCCAGCAGATACAGATAGAAAAAGTTCTGATTCCCTGATGTCACTCCTTATAGGGTACTGTGAAGCCTGTAGCACTTCAGTGATTCTTTGTCTCCAGCAAATGATAGAGGAGTTAATCCTGCAGCCAGGAAGTCTTGGGGACAAATTGCTATTAGTAGGAATGAGCAGGGGGGATCGGTGGCCCTTCTTCTGCCTTGGTCCTGTTACGTCGCAGGGGGGATGGATGGATTTGAAAGGCAGTGGTGCTGGCTTCCTGTTTCCTCCTTTCTTTGCTGTTCTGGCTGCCTCCCTTTCTCATTAGACTAGAGGTTGAGATTAGTCCCTGGTGGAGATGAAGAGGTCCTCAGGGAGGAGTGACTGAGCAAGTGGTCTTTGTTCTTTCCAGGAAGTATACGTTTACTTTGTTTACTTTGGGCTATAAAGTTAAAAAAAAAAAATGGACAGCTTCAAACAGCAGCTTCAACGGCAGAACCTTTATTTCCCCAACAGGGAGAAAGTAGTGGTAAGCCGTAGGAATGTGTTTTGTTTATTCAAACACACTTCTCCTCATGGCGACTCCTGAGGAGCGGGGCAAGCGCTGCAATCTGTGTGGCCGTCACTATGGGAGTTATGCAGCTGCCAGTGTGTGCCAGAGTTGTTTAAAAAGAACCTCAGCAAAGGCTTTGGTGATCGCGAGAGACGTCCCCTCTGTTATGGGCATGTTGAGAGGGGGCCTGTAGAATCCAGTGCAGCCATTTTACAAGGCAGAGCTTAGTGGAGCCTCCAGTTCTCTCCCCAGTAGGGAGGAAGGTGACCTGTGCCAAAAAAAACTGAATTGGCTTCCTCTGGATGACTGCTCGCCCTTCTCTCCAGAATTTGTCCCTTTTTTTTTTTTTTGTATTGAAAATTTTTATTGAGAATCAATTTTACACAACTATTAACATTTGTTCAACACAGGAAAAACTGTTACATGAGAATATTGACATTCAAATTTTGTTGTCTGTGAATCATTATCTCCCATCCCATCCCACCCTCACCACCTGTTGCAGTTAAGATGAATTTGCAATAAAGAAGATAATGGTGTATTCGCTATCGCTTCAGTGTCCATTCACTGTCTGCTATACTGCAGTACCACACAGAAAGCATCACTTAGTGATCATATATATATAGTACAATCACTTGAACTAAAAGATTGTCATGAATAAGCGAATTCTTCCCCTTGCTTCAGGTAAGAGAATTGCCTGCCTGTTCCCACTTTGTAAAGGGTTCCCAAGTCCTCAAGAAGGCTGTTTGCTGTCGTTCTTAGAAGCTGTTATGGCTGCCATCTTATGATTGTGGCATACCCTTTGTATGATTGCTGATGGGGGGGGGAGTGTCAAAACAGCTCCACCTCCTGGCTATCTCACAGCGAGCAGCATTGCATATTTGTTGGCATAGCCACTGCTGGGACCTATCCAATTTAGGAGACTGTATATTAAGCAGAGCCAAGCCTGCATTAGATAGATCTTTTGCTCCTAGAATTTCTTGTATCCTGTCAAATAATTTTTTCCATGGTGCAGAAATAATTGGACAGCTCCATTATATGTGGAGAAACGTTCCTACTTCTCCACATTGTCTCCAACAGCAATCACTAGCAAATGGGTACATACGTTTGATGCGGAATGGGGTGTAATGTACCACCTCACTAAAAGTTTGTAGCAGTTTTCCTGCTGTTGTGCCGAATTGGAGCATTTGCTAGCCGATGTGTGGATACATTCCCACATCTGTGTTGATTGTGGTGTTTAGGTCTGCTTCCCAGATGGACATTTAAGGGGATATGGTCTTGGAATCATTATTAAGAATGTTATAAATTTTAGACACGAAGCCTTTTAGGCGGGCAGCACCAGAGCAATAATGCTCAAATAATGTTTTACCAGTATTAGAGATGCACGCATCTTATTTGATGTTAAAATTGTCTCACCTGGGCATAGGCTAGTATATCAATTTTACCTGTTCCGTACTGTTCCACAAGAGCTTCATATGGCCTCGGTGAGCCACTTGATGATAGGTGTTCAAAACATGTTATACCTCTGTCCTTCCATTTTGTAAATATCTTATTCTGATATCCCATGGGGAAGTTGGTATTTTGATATAAATAAGACAAATAGAAATAATCCCTTTCTCTAACCACCTTGTTTTTCCACTTGTCCCACATTCTAAGTGTAGTTTGTAAGGGCAGGGATAGGTAGCGAATCTTGGGCCAAGTGCACTGAGGTTGCCATGGTAATGCATAGAGCGGGAGAGTGCCCATTAGCCATTCTTCAAATTGAACCATTGTTTTGGGTGGGTATTGTTGTGGATGTCTAGGCTACATAATACAATGTCAAGTTGGGTACTCCCAGTCCCCTCCTTGTTTTGGGTTGATGCATTAGTAAGCACGATATTCTGGGTGGACATCTTCTCCATATAAAATCAAACACTCTTTTTCGCCATCTGTGGAGGAGCATGGGAGAAAGGAAGATTGGTAGAGTTATGAATAGGTACAAAAGGCGGGGGAGGATATTCATTTTTATAGCCTCAATCATGCCTAGCCTGGAGAAAGGTAGTCTGTCCCATTTTATCAAATTCTGTTCTATGGCCTTCAGTAGAGGAACATAGTTGAGATTGAACAAATCCACAACTTCTGAGTTTAGCCTTATTCCCAAATACTTTATCCCTTTTGTTGCCCATTTTAATGGGAAGGTAGATTTAATAAGGGAATCTGCTTCATTTAACCTTAAGTTCAATATCTCTGATTTGTCAAGATTGACCTTGAAGCCAAAAACCGAGCTAAAATGCTCCAGTTCCTCAGCTACTCTCTGTAGTGAGGAGAAGGGGTTAGACAGAGTAAAAAGGATGTCATCTGCAAATAGCGACAGTTTTAGGTTCATACTCCCTATCTCTATGCCCATGATTTTTGATGATGACAGTACTCTAATTTGCGAAAGGCTCTAAGAACAGGGCAAAGAGAAGAGGAGAGATAGTGGGCATCTCTGATGGGTTCCCCTCTCCACATCAAAGGGAGGGTCCTTAACCTCCATTGACTTTGACTTGTGCAGTGGGGGATTGGTAAAGCGATTTTCACCCAGCCAAGAAAAAAGGGGCCAAAGCCCATTCGTTCTAGTGTTTGGAATAAGGATGGCCAATGAACCATGTCGAACGCTTTTTCCGCATCTAGTGATAGTATTATTGCTGGGACGGACTCTTTATATATATATATATATTTTTAACCCACCATATCGTATCAATAATTTTGCGTACGTTATCTGATGCCATGCGTTTAGGGATAAAGCCCACTTGGTCCACATGTACTGGATCAGGTAATATTTTATTTAGACGCTCTGCAATTCGCGTGCTAAAAGTTTAAGATCTAAATTAATGACGGATGTAGGTCGATACGATCCGCAATGGATCGGATCCTGTCCTGGTTTAGCCAGAATCGAGATCCCAGCCACGTTAGAGTGTGGGGGAAGGGCTTTCCCCTCTCTGACCCTGTTAAAGTATTCTACTAGAGGCTCAATGATTTAGGTTAGGATGAGAATTTTTTATAGTAAGCACTGGTGAGACCATCCAATCCCGGGGCCTTTCCCAATTTTATAGCCTGAGTTACTACTTCTGAGCTGATGGGTGCATCTAAAAACCTTTTTTGGATTTCTGTTAGGCAAGGTAAAGGGATTGTGGCCTGGTAGGCACTGATATTCTGATCTGCTATGGCTATGTTTTTGCTATAAAGGGATGCATAGAATACTGTGAAACATGCACGTATATTAGTAGATGAAGTGGCCATGTCACCAGATGTAGTTTTAATTTTGGCAATTGCACTTTTAATAATTTTAGATTTTAATTTCCTCATTAGCCATCTGCCCGCTTTATTGCTTTCTTCAAAATAAATTTATTTAGTGAGCTCTAATTGGTGTGCTGTTTGGTTGGAATCTAGGAGGTTCAGATCTTATTTAGCATTTTTATATACCGACTTTCCAATAACAGAATTACTGATCAATTCGGTTTACATTTTAACAGAACAATAACATTGACAAGTAAATGTCTTACAAAGAACAGGTCGATATAACTTGGATAAGTAAATATGGGGTTAACCAGTAAAGATACATTGCCTAATGTAGGTAAAAGTAAAAGATACAGTGCCTAATGTAGGTTAAATAAACAGTTGCTAATTATAAGACTAGGTTATGATCTTCGACTGCCATAGTTTACGTGAGTTCTATAGAGGATCTAAATAGCTCTCAGGTGGATAAGCATTGGCAGAGATGTTCCGCAGGAAGCTGTTATGGGAAAGCTTGGTTGAACAACCAAGTCTTGAGTCTTTTTTTAAAAGTAGATGAGCATTGCACTGCTCTGAGTTCTGGTGGGAGAGTATTCCAGATTTTGGGGCCCGCTGTAGAGAAGGCTCTTTTGCTTAATGCTGACTTCATCGGTAGTGTATGTAGGTTGTTTTTATAGGCTTGTCTTACTGGTCTGGTGGAGGTGTGGAATTGGAGAGGGATTTTGAGCTCGAGTGGTGCCAAGTTGTGTAGTGCCTTGTGGGTTATTGAGAGCACTGGCTTTTGTTAGCTGTTGGTAAATCCCCACTGTGGGATTTAATATATGAGCCCTTGAGAGAGTCTCAATCTGTTCGGTCATGAAAGACCTGGCTTTTTCTCTCTCCCTTTTCTGATATGAAGCCTGAGATATGAATAGGCCTCTCATAACCACTTTAGAGCCTTCCCACACAATACCTGGTGAGGTGACAAATGCACAATTCAGAGTAAATACTCCTGGAGTTTAGAGGCCACTAATTTACAAAAATCCCTGTCCTTTAATAGGCTGTCATTCAGCCTCCAGTATTGTTGCCCTGTATCTAGATCTCACATTTGTAAATCAAACCAAACAGGTGCATGGTCCAACCAAGTGATGTCACCAGTTCCTTCTTCTTGCACCCAATTTTGGAGAAGCTTATCAATGCCAAAAAAGTATATGTGTGAGTATGTGTTATGAGGTGTTGAACAAAAAAGTATACATTCCGGAGTGTGGGTGGTGCTGTCTCCAAATGTCTACAAGCCCTCAATTTTCCATCAACATGTTCCACGCCTTCCTTACCCCCTGTCATCTATTATACCTTGGGGCAGATGTATCTAGCCTAATATTGCGAATAAAATTAAAATCTCCTCCCCAAATAAGTAATCCTTCTGCATTTTGAGATAGAATAGTCTCCAATTTACCCACAAATGGACCTTGGTAGCATTGGGGTGCATAAATGGAGATGATGGAAAAAATGTCCTTCCCAATCCTAATTTTAATAAAAATATCTTCCCAAGGTATCTGAAACATGAAACAGGAGTTCAAATGTGTAAGGGAGCTTGCAATTAAAATCCCAACTCCCGTGTATTTTGCCGCTTTGGAACTGGCTGCTAGGAAAATGTGTGGGTATCCCTGATTTTGCAATAAGTATTCATAGCGTTTCTTTATATGCATTTCCTGGAGGAGAGCTATACTTGTTTTATGGTAGAGTAGCTCTTGAAATAATCTTCGTTTTCTGTGGGTGTTGAGACCTTTCATGTTTAATGATAAAAAAACGAACAGCAATGGGTCCTGGCTCATATAGGTTAGGTGCTACAACCCAAGAAAGAGATCTAGGTGTCATAGTGGATAACACATTGAAATCGTCGGTTCAGTGTGCTGCGGCAGTCAAAAAAGCAAACAGAATGTTGGAAATTATTAGAAAAGGAATGATGAATAAAACAGAAAATGTCATAATGCCTCTGTATCGCTCCATGGTGAGACCGCACCTTGAATACTGTGTACAATTCTGGTCGCCGCATCTCAAAAAAGATATAATTGCGATGGAGAAGGTACAGAGAAGGGCTACCAAAATGATAAGGGGAATGGAACAACTCCCCTGTGAGGAAAGACTAAAGAGGTTAGGAGTTTTCAGCTTGGAGAAGAGACGACTGAGGGGGGATATGATAGAGGTGTTTAAAATCATGAGAGGTCTAGAACGGGTAGATGTGAATCGGTTATTTACTCTTTCGGATAGTAGAAAGACTAGGGGACACTCCATGAAGTTAGCATGGGGCACATTTAAAACTAATCGGAGAAAGTTCTTTTTTACTCAACACACAATTAAACTCTGGAATTTGTTGCCAGAGAATGTGGTTCGTGCAGTTAGTATAGCTGTGTTTAAAAAAGGATTGGATAAGTTCTTGGAGGAGAAGTCCATTACCTGCTATTAAGTTCACTTAGAGAATAGCCACTGCCATTAGCAATGGTTACATGGAATAGACTTAGTTTTTGGGTACTTGCCAGGTTCTTATGACCTGGATTGGCCACTGTTGGAAACAGGATGCTGGGCTTGATGGACCCTTGGTCTGACCCAGTATGGCATTTTCTTATCTTCTTATGTTCTTAGCTATAGAAAAAGAAAGATAAACTTAATGAGCATTTTTCCATCCTCTCCTTACAAAATGTTGACAGTGAGCAAAAGAATTGCTTGTGTTCACATCTAAACTTTTTCCTTACAGATGGGTCTATATCCCCCCTCTCCCCCAAAAAAACCCTGTCCACTAGATCCAACCCATGGATCCCTCTGGTCATAGGGCAGTCCCTCAGGAAAAATAGCTTCCTTCCTTTCATTCCCTCTTTGCTTGACACAGGTTATTGAATCTTATCCGTATCGCTAGTGCAAAATCGGCTATGCAAGGTCGCTATCCAAAATTTATAATGCATTGTCCTACATTTGAGAATTGTTAAGAGCTCAACTTTGTCACTATAGACAAGGATATGTGAGCATAGAAACTACAAGAAACTGTATATCCGGTAAACCAACTAGCATCACTGTTCCTGTTAGATTTACTGTTCATCCTTGGTCCGACATCGTGGTGTTTGTGTCTGCTAAATGGCGCCGCAGCCGTTGTCTTCCTTCCCCTACCTGAAGCCATTTTGGGGTGTTGGTCGTCTTCGCCTCCAGCTCGGAGGGCTTTTGCGTAGTAAAAGTTATGGATAGTCCAAGAAGGCCTCAGCTGCTTCTGGGAGAGATTTTACTCTGAAGGTAGCTCTGTTGACAAGAACGAGAGGCCAAATGGGAAAGTCCAACAATATTTTTTCGGTGCATAGGGCTGTTGTGACTTGCTTGAGGTCGAAGTGCTTGCGCAGCGTGGATGCAGCAGTATCGTTGAAGATGAAAAGCTTATGCCCTTCCCATAACCAGTCCGTCCTTTTTCTTGCAGCAGCTGATATTTTTTTTTTTTTTAGGGCATAGCTGTGCAGGCATATATTCATGGTGGGGCCTAATACTCTGTGCACTCTTTCAGTTTCAATTTGATGAGCTGAAAAGGTATCGGAAGTCTGCATACCTTCATCGGAGGAAAGTATAAAGTTGTAGATGGAGCAAGCCACGGAAAAGCAGTCCATAATATTTTGGAGTCTCTGGGATGCCTCTTATTCGCAGGTTAGATTGCTGAGAGCGATTCTCTAGGTCTTCAATTTTTTCCGTTAGCAAGGCATTCTTCTTTTGCAAGCTTTTCTCTCTGCCAGCACTTTAGACAGGGATTCTTCCTGGCTCTCTACACGTATGTCAATATCATCGACTCGCGCTCCGAGTGCTGCTAGGTCTTCAAGAATGTCAGAAATGGAGTCCAATAATTCTTGCTTATGCCGCTTCATATCAGACTGTATTTCCATAAACCATGATCACATCTCCTCTCGAGATAGTAACTCAGTGGGACCGTTAGGTGAATGTCCAGTGGTTAGATCATAAGTTTCAGCTCCTCTCCCCGTGGCCTCTGTGGCTGTGTGATCTTCTTCCTCCATCAACTCAGCCACATGTTTAGAAAAGGAGAATTGCTTTAAATCTGTCAACTTCTTTTTCATAGCCATCAGGAAGTGTTAAGTAGTTGTTATGATTAGCTATAATCAAGTTGAGATCGCTGACGGTAGCGATTTTAGATGGATTTAATCAGGAATTGTCGGGAGCTTCGGGGTTAGGCAGCCATCTTCCTCTGACGTCAGCACCCCCCAGAATTTGCCTTTTAATGCATGATACCTTTTTCTTGAAACAAGGAAAACTTCTAGGGAATGCAATTCATAATTTGGCTTCAAATTAAAAAGAGATTCATAGCCATGGTTTAGCTAAAAAGCTCAAGAGGATCCAGTCAGGGATTCACTTGGTTCAGAGACTGATTCCTTAGGGGGAGTCCTGGAGGGGAACAGTGACCCAAGGGAAGAACTCCTTGGAGATATTCCTCCAGCTGAAGGGGACAATCCATATCTAGTCTGATTGCTCAGGAAGGATGCTTACCCAAGCCTTGGCAGACTTGGGTATCAAAGAGATGCAAAGAGTCCTAACAGATCAGACCAGAGTCCCACCTGTTCTTAGCCATCAACTTATTCTATAGTTGGTTCTTTATAGAGTGTTTAATATAATTGTTCAAGGATCTAGTTGGTCTACGTTTGTATCTTCCCTGCTCACTGGGGGGGGGGGGGGCAAGTTTTATGTAATTTGCTTTGTTACAGTTATACTTAAGTGCTGCAAGATTCTCAGTGACCTATAAAGGGTGATGTAAGCAAATTGGAATCTTCTTTGTTTCCATCTGCTGGCAGGGGGTCTAAAAATCAAAAGTGTATATGTAAATCACAACTCCACTTTCCAGTGTGCTTATTTTTTGTGGTGTATAAAAGTATGCACAAAATTGGGTTACATACATACTTTTATATGCACAAATCCCAGCCAGTTTTATAATGAGCCAATTATGTGCATAAACGGCTTTAAAAATTGCCTCTTAAATGGAAAAAAAAATTAGTACATCTGAAACATAAGAAGTTAAAGATTTGCTCTCTAGAAGAAGTAGGGAAAACCGGAAAGATAACATTCAGACATGTAGCAGGTTTCATTTTCTGTACAATAGGAAACTCAAAAGCAGGGAGTCTTCAAAGAAGTTTGAGGAAAGGAAGCTGAAATGGAATGTGCGAAAAGCTCTTTTCTGAAAGACTCTTGGAATATCCTTCCAGTGGTGATGGTAGGAGCCAAAACTGTGACAGAACTTAACAAAAATGCTTATAGTGGAAACAAAGGTGCTTTGATGGCAAGGTAAAAGGAGGAAGGGGAACAGAGATCATGTTGGGACTGCAGCAGCACAGTAAGCAATTAAAATGGGCAGACCTGGTGGATTAGTTAGTTCTACATCTGTTTCTATGTACTAGCAAACTAAACTTGCAATTCCTGTTCATATCCAAATCAGTCCAGACTTCTGGCAGCAGATGGAAACAGAGAAAGTTTTACTGACTCTGTACATAACCTAATGTGCTACCTGCAGTTCCTCAGTATTTATCTGTCTCCAGCAGGTCATAGATGGTGTAGAACCTACAGTCTAGAGAGAAAAAAAAAGATTAAAAAACAAGAAAATTTCTGGATCCTCCCAGGAGGTTGTGAGGTCCTATTGAGGCCATTCCCCCTGGTTTGAGGTAGATAAGCAGGGGGTTGGTGACCCTTCTGGTAGCTCAGTCCAGAGGTCTGTGGTGATCCAGATCCCTTAGTACCCATGAGAGAGCAGTGAAACCTGCTGGCAGTTCTGCACTGTAAGCACGTGGCGCGGGAAAGTATTAGAGATGTGTATCGTTTTTCGCCCAAAGTAGGAAATTGAACGAAATTTCCTACTTCGTTGCTGTTTCGTTGTCCCCGAAATGAATTTTCCCCGAGTTTCGGGGAAAATTCGGTTTTCAGGTTTGCCTGGGGAGAGGGGCACACGTTTTTTTTTTTTTTTAAAATAAAAAACCACCCCAAACATTTAAATTAGCTATAATACACCCCCCTCCCCCCATCCCGATCCCTCCCTAAGACTTACGAAGATCCCTGGTGGTCCAGCGGGGTCCCGGCTTCCATTTGCCCTCCGTGCCCGGTGTACAGTGCAAGCCCTGCGCCTCAAAATGGTGCCGAATAGCCCGAACTACCATGTCACAGGGGCTTTCGGCGCTATTGGTCAGCCCCTGTCACATGGCCATCGGCGCCATCTTGTGCTCCTATCATGTGACAGGAGCTGACCAATGGCGCCGAAAGCCTCTGTGACATAGTATGGGCAAAGGCTATCGGCGCCATTTTGGTTACTGGCAGCCGAAAACGAAATCGCTCCCGGACCCCTGCTGGACCCCCAGGGATTATTGGCAAGCCTTGGGGGGGTCGTTTTCGGCTGCCAGTAACCAAAATGGCGCCGATAGCCTTTGCCCATACTATGTCACAGAGGCTTTCGGCGCCATTGGTCAGCTCCTGTCACATGATAGGAGCACAAGATGGCGCCGATGGCCATGTGACAGGGGCTGACCAATAGCGCCGAAAGCCCCTGTGACATGGTAGTTCGGGCTATTCGGCACCATTTTGAGGCGCAGGGCTTGCACTGTACACCGGGCACGGAGGGCAAATGGAAGCCGGGACCCCGCTGGACCACCAGGGATCTTCGTAAGTCTTGGGGAGGGATCGGGATGGGGGGGGTTGTATATATGTACAAAAAATGCTTGAAAACGGTTTTAAATGCTTGGGGTGGGTTTTTTTTAAGCTTCGTTTCCCGATTCGTTTTTCGGTCCGGTTTCGGGTTTCCTCGTTTCGTTTTTCGAAAAAACGAAACGAGAAAACCCGAATTGTACCACGAAGTATTCGAACCGAAAAACGACCCGGTAGAAAAAAACGAAGCACATCTCTAGAAAGTATCACTTTTATGTGGTTTGTCCTTGGCTGGGTCGCTAAAGTTTGGCAAAAGGAATGGAGACAGATATAGCCAGTGGTCTGGGTCTGGCTCTCTTCTGATCTGTCATGCGGTCTGCACTCCTGGAAATGGAACCTCTGCACCAAAGGAAAGTATTGGCTTCTATGTATCTTTATTTGTTCTCAGAGAGTTAAAAAAAAAAAAAAAAGAAGAAGAAGAAAGAGAGAAAAAGAAAACAAGGAACTAATTAGAGGAATCTGTGCAGCATTGGGGGGCGGGGGGGGGGGGGGGGAAGCTACTGTAGCAACTCAGGGAGCTCAACAATGGGGTTTTTCAGCAGCTTCTCTGCTTGCGGAGGAAACCGGTTATTGGCTCCGTGGTGCCGAGGGACTGTTCCTCTGCTTGCCGTTGAGGTGCCAGTGGTGCCACAGGTGCAGGTAGGAACAGTATGCTTGTGTGGCAAAAGTGGCATGGCGCTTGGGGGTTTGTGTCATGCATTGTCGTGTTGGTAGGAGAAACATCGGGGTTGTCCATGGTTGGCCGATGGGGCATGAGGGATGCCTCTGGTAGCGGACCTGATCTCACAGTTCTCTGACGCGGGATATATGCAGGATTTTCTCTAAATGGCAGTTGTAATGCTCCGATGGTTCAGAGGCTGATGGGAGTCCAATGGGGATGTCCTCAGAGAGACTTAGCTCTTTTAGAAGGTGGAGCTCCTTGCTTTAATCCCCCAGTAAGCTGGAACTAGAGCATCAATTCACATGGAGAGTCCAGAACATATCCTTTCTACCGGCCAGTTAAGAGGGTTGTTTGAGGAGGAAAGGTTGACGGAGCCATAGCTAAGCTTTATCTGAGACCAAGGATGTTCTAGAGCTGCTCAACCTTCCTAAGAAGGATGCATCAGTTTCAGCAATGACTGTAAAAACCACCATTCTGGTGATGGGGTCAGCGGCACTGAAGAGTACCCGGGACCGGTTGTGGGAATCCATCTTCCGAAGTTGTTAGAGGTCTCAGTGTGGGGCATCCGAGCTGCGGTTGACAGCGGATTCATGCTGGGCATCTGTTTGTGCAAGGTGTGATAGCTCCAGGGTTCACAGAGAGCACCAGCCATGGATAAACATCAGTCTGAAAGCGTGCAGGTCAGAGTGGTGTACACTGCGGATAGTTTGGATGTTCGACTGCATATGTTAACAAGCAATATGAGGTTCGTTGTTTTGAACAGAAGTCTCTTCAGATCCAAGTCACAATTTGGGAGTCTTCCCTTCATGAGCAGGTCTTGGTGGGGGAAAGCACTTGGGTGGGTCCAAGAGGACCAATTAGAACTTCCATATTGGCCAAATAGAGGATCCTCCTCTTGGAGGCAGGCATCTGCTCTGCTTTCTGGATTCCCGTGGCAGCTTGGAGTAAGTACTCAAGGCAGTTCGGCTGGGCAGATGGCCCGCTTTTCTGAGGTGGGGAACTGGACCAGTGAGTCCTCATTCTCATCGGAGGCAGCTGTGTTGTAGAATTTTCTCGAAGTCTGTGGGACCTACATGAGCTCTCTAGGCACTGCTTCTCCAAACTAGAGGTGGTTTGCTCAACTACCTGGAGGAGGGGGGCAGGGGATGGTATTTCATCTTATTCAAGGCCATAGGCAGAAGACTCTGTCTGAGGAGGTGCTGGTGGCTCGGTGAGTCCCACATTTCCAGATGGAGTCTCTCTGCTTGGTGGTTGCAGCTGTCCACAAAAGGGAGAGTTTCTGGCTATTCTGGTTCTCACAAAAGCTTATTTACTTATTCCCTTCAGGAAGGTGCATGAGGGATTCCTTCACTTCATGTGGTTGTGGGAATGTATACAGTTTCTCGCGCTCCTGTTTGGATTAGGCTGGTACCACAGACGTTCACCAAGCTGATGGGGCTCCTGGCCATGGTGCCATGAAAGGAAGTCCTTTTAGTTCATCCATATATGGATGCTTGGCTAATTTAGACAATATCAAAGATACTAGGTCAGCAGGCTGTTCTTCCATCATGCAGAGGTTATGGACAATGGGTTGCATGGAAAATCTAGCATGAGCAACTAGGGTCCGGCCCAGTCACTTATGTGCCTAGTAGACCACTTCTATACCAGGCTAACCAAAGTGTTTCTCAGAAATCAGAGGACCTCTGTCGGCAGTCGATTCAGAAAGTACTGATGTGGTTGATGTCTCTGGGCTGGGTGGAGCATTGAGTGAAGAGTGATCTAGTTTCCTCTCAGACACTAGAATTCTGAGAGCTCGATTCAATATGTTGAGGGGAGAGTGTTTCTCATAGAAGTGAGGTTACTGAAGTGGCAAGGACAAATTTGACACCTGTTAAATTTTTTGATACCCAAGGTCTGGACCTAGGTTCGATGGCATTGACATTGGAGCTAGCGCCTTGGGCATTCATAAGAACATAAGAAAATGCCATACTGGGTTAGACCAAGGGTCCATCAAGCCCAGCATCCTGTTTCCAACAGTGGCCAATCCAGGCCATAAGAACCTGGCAAGTACCCAAAAACTAAGTCTATTCCATGTTACCATTGCTAATGGCAGTGGCTATTCTCTAAGTGAACTTAATAGCAGGTAATGGACTTCTCCTCCAAGAACTTATCCAATCCTTTTTTAAACACAGCTATACTAACTGCACTAACCACATCCTCTGGCAACAAATTCCAGAGTTTAATTATGCGTTGAGTAAAAAAGAACTTTCTCCGATTAATTTTAAATGTGCCACATGCTAACTTCATTGAGTGCCCCCCAGTCTTTCTATTATCCGAAAGAGTAAATAACCGATTCACATCACATATTCGCGCATATGCGGCCTCTTCAGAGGGCTCTTCTCTCCCTCTGGAATCCGTTATCAGAGGAGTTCCATCTCCCCCTTCCTCTCAAGGGGGAAGGCAGTGACAGACTTTTGTGATGGCTTATTCGGGCCAATCTGTAGAACTGGAAGTGCTGGATTCAGTGATACTCACCACCGATGCCAACTTTTCCAGTTGGGGAACAGTGTGTCAGAATCAGTCGACACAAGGCCATTGGTCAAAGCAAAGGCTTTGTGGTCTATCAGTCTGTTAGAGATGAGAGTGGTACATGATACTTTCCTTGCCTTTCTGCCTTGGTTACATAGCCATCCCATGTGGTTCCTATTGGACAGTGCAAGGACGATGGCCTGTCTCAACAGGCAGGGAGAAACCAAGTGTCAGGCGGTGGCTCAAGAGGCCCAGGAGTTGATTCTTTGAATGGAACAGCACTTGGAAAAGATAGCGGCATCTCACATTGCCGG
Source organism: Rhinatrema bivittatum (assembly GCF_901001135.1). Lineage (NCBI taxonomy): Eukaryota > Metazoa > Chordata > Amphibia > Gymnophiona > Rhinatrematidae > Rhinatrema > Rhinatrema bivittatum. Next base: position 254,546,130 of record NC_042620.1, read on the forward strand.
GATGGAGAATGTTCAGACGGTTTTTCAGAGTCAAAGAAAATGAAACCCCCAGGGAGTGGGAGCTGTCAGAGGCAGTGATGCATCTCATCCACAGAACATGGGAATATCCTCATATGGACTTGATGACCACCAGGTAGAACACCAAGTGTCTCGTTTTTACAGCCGTCAGAGAGGACAAGGGGCAGAAGGCATAGATGCTCTAGTTCTGCCATGATCTCGAGACATTCTTCTGTGTAGAGAAGTATTCAGGCAGCATGATTTGGTGGCTCTGGAGTGGCTGCATTGTCCATGGTTTGCAGATCTGGTCATCTTGGCCATAGACAGACCGCTGGGGTCTCCCACTGGGGTCTCACCAGGGCTCAACGTTTTCGGATCAGGTTGCTCACTTTTGTTTTGTGCCCTACTTTTGAAAGGAGACGACTGCAGCGGAAGGGATATTCTGAGGCAGTTATTACCACTTTATTGCAGGTCAGTTAACCTTCCACTTCCTTGGCATACGTGAAGATTTGGAAGGTCTTCAAGGCCTGCTGTGCAGTCAATGGAGTACAGCCTACTTTGGCTACGGTGTGTCGCATATTTTTGCCTTTCTACAGGAGGGTTTTGTCGAGGGTCTGGCTTTTAACTCTTTGAGAGTCCAGGTACCAGCCTTGGGCTGTCTCCGGGGTAAGGTGCAGGGATATCCTCTGTCCGCACATCCAGATGTTATACAGTTTCTTTGGGGGGAGCTACAAATTTGTGTCCTCTGATGTGAAAGATCTGTCCGGCTTGAAATCTTAATCTAGTGCTCACAGGGATGTGTGCGGCTCAGTTTGAACCACTAACCGAGGGCAATTTTGGAGGACTTACCTTTCAAGGTGGTTTTTCTGATGGCTGTTTGTTCAATCAGGAGAATTTTGAAGCTCCAGGCTTTATCAGATGTCTATCTCTTTTTTTTTTTTTTTTTTCTGCAGATTTCAGATTTAGGGGTGTCTAATGCACAGTGCATTGCTTTCTACCAAAGGTGGGTTTGGCATTCCATCTTTGTCAATTTCCAGCCTTTTCGGATTTGGATACCTCCAAGCCTCAAGCGAGAGAATCTAATTATTTGGTTGTAAGGTGTGCTTTCTTGGGATATCTGAAAATCACTATTGATTTTCTTAGATCCAATCACCTTTTTGTTCTGTGACGTGGTTCAAAGAAGGCGTGTAAGGCTTCTAATGCTTCCATTGCGCAGTGGCTTAAGGAGGCGATGGGATTAATTTTACATATCTCAAGATCGTCCTGTGCCTGAGGGCTTAAGGTCTTACTCGACGTGTTCTCTTGGGCCGAATCACACCTGGTGTCTCCATAGGAGATTTGCAGGGCGGCTACTTGGAAGTCTCAACACACTTTTGCCAGATATTATTTCTTCGATGTTGGGGCTCTAGCTTCCATGTATTTTGGGGAGAGTGCTCTGCGCGTGGAACTCTCCAGGTCCCACCCAGTTTAGGGGAGCTTGGATGCATCCCAGGAGTCTGGACTGATCTAGGTAGGAACAGGAAAGGAAAATTGGATCTTACTGCTAATTTTCATTCCTGTAGTACCACAGATCATTCCAGAGCCCCACCTATAGGAGGAGTCCACTCGTACTGGTAAGTAACGTATAATGCAGAATTGTTGGAGATTTTCACAGCTGTTTACTTGCATGGTTTTCATTCGGCTGCAGCTTCACCTTCACCCCTGCCACTCCCGTACTTGTTGGGGGAATTTGCATTTATTATTTTTAGTGTTAAGGTAATTTTGACTTGGATACAGATCAATACTGAGGGACTGCAGGTGGCACACTAGGTTATGTACAGTGTCAATAAAACTTACTCTGTCTTCATCTGCTGGCAGGGATGCAAAACTCAGAATTCTAGACTGATCTGTGGTACAATAGGACAAAAATTAGCAGGTAAGAACCAATTTTTCTTTCTTTCCACAATTCTAGGTGGGTAACAAGTAAAATACATGATAATGAAGTACACAAAACCTGTCAAAACAACTCAAAATAACATGTAAAATTATAAGTTCATTTTGCACATTTTTTGCCCTAATTTTGGAAATCTTTAAATCTGGCACTTGGTGTGAACACAACAGGAAACCAGTCCACATTTAATTCTGGAATAGTTCTTCCAGTATGAAAAGAACAAGCAGTAAAGCCAAAATCAACCAGTTGAGAGCTGGTGGAAATAATCCAGGAGCAGAAAGGTGGGGGTTTTTTTTCTCATATGCTTAAATCTATATCATTTCCAAAAATGCAGGGACTTTTCTTCTTTCTCTCCAGGGCGGTGTCTCAGGGCATAGATTACAATTGCATCCTTGTTTCTGCCTTTCTGGACTACTTGGCTCCAAATCTCTGTAATAAAGTTTTGGGGGTTTTTTTTCACATATTCTGCCTCAGTCCTTAAACTATCTAAACATCATGCACTTTTTTTGCTTGCAGGAGAATGAAACCTTTACCAAGACATCATGTTACCATTATTTCCACTCGCACTGCCTGGCTTCCTATGCCCAGCACATGGAGGAGGAACTCCAGCGTCAACAGAAGGAAATGGGAGAGCAGCATCGTGTGCCTGGGCCACAGAAGGTAATGCTGCTGAGGGACAGTAGGGGGACAAAATGAAGAGAATCATGCACAAAGGCCACTCTTTTTTCTTTCTCTGCTCTCTTCCCCCTCCTGTGTCTGTCCTTCTCCTCCTTAATCCTGTACATTCTCATGCTCTTCTTTCTCCCTTTCACTACTGTCTCTATTTTCCTTTCAGTCCTGTTTGACCTTTTATCCCATTTAGTTTTCATCTCCTTTTCTTGATCTCTTCTTTACCCTCCCTCTTCTGAACATCTTATATTTCTCTCTCACTAGCATGTCTCCTCCTCTTTTCCAGTCATTTTTATATATGTCTCTTTCCCTTCCTTTTTCACTTTTCTCCTTTTGCAGCTTGACTTTCCCAACATGTTTTGTGTATTTTTAACACTGTACATCTCCAATAGGAGAACAGCAAATTGCCAGCATCTGCTTCTCTCTCTTTAGGGATTTGGAGTGCACTGTCCTGTCTGTAGGGAGCTACTAACCTATGACCTTGCCACTCTCCAAGCTGCTCCTGCACCGCAGCATCCATTGGTAAGAGAACAGAGACTGATTAGGGAGTGCAGGGAAAGGGATCAGGAAGGACAGAACTTTTGTATTTTGCTCTGAGGGATATTCAAGGACTTTGTAATTCTTTCATATTCATCTCCATATCTGTGCCTTTCCGCACTTTGTCCCAGATTTCTTTTGACAGCTCCTTGAGTTCTCGTGATTAGGTCTTTGCTTGGAAATACACTACGTAGCAGAAAAAGCCAACAGAAACTGCTGACTTTATCCTGTCGTCATATGAATCAGTACAGGTAGACACATATGGGGGCCAGCTCACTTGGTGTGTGCTTTTGAAGGCAATTGGTTACACCAGAGCTTTAAAGTATTCAGGATTGCTACAGAAGTACAAGGGGGATGAACACTTATCCAGGCAAATTATTTCATGTTTTTATTTCTACTCCATTTTGTAAGGAATTCTGGAATATATTTTTCACTTGGCAGTTGTAGGGTGGTATGAATATTTTTGAAAGATCTGTGCCGCCACTCAACAACCCCACTGAAGTGGGGGTTCATTCTAGACTGGGAAAGTGCAAGGAATGTCTGGGTGGGGCGGTTATGTTGTATGTAGGGGCTAAATGGAGTGTCTGGAGGCGTATGTAAGGTAATGGCTTGTGATAGGTTTGACTTGTGAGGATTTGAGAGGTGTGGGGGGCTGGAGGGATGAGGAAGAGGCTATGTGTAGGGGGGTGGGAAAGTGTGTGTGTCTCTATCAGTTGATGGGCACACTCTTCTTGCATTCTATACTTTGTCTTCTTTCCTACCCTCCTCCTCTTCCCTGTATTAATCCCCCCGTCCTTTGCTATCTCCACTTTCTTACCTTCCCCACTTCTTCCCCTCTCCACTTTACCCCTTTCTTATTCTTCCACCTTGTAGGTGGGGTGAGGGGGTGTGGATGGGAGATTTGGAGGGGACTGTCTGGCCATGGGGACATTTTATGGGAGTGGAGGCTTTTTCATCCTTTGTACAGTGGAGCGTATACATACAGAGAGAGAGATCAGATTTATAAAAGTGTGTGTGTATTTCTATTTACTAAAATTTATTAATCACTTGTGCCTGGGCTCTAAACCAAATACATAGCATACATAATTACTACAATAATTATGTATGTAGGATGTATGTAGGATATTAATCACTTGTATGTAGGATATTAATCACTTGTGCCTGGGCTCTAAACAAAATACATAGCATACATAATTACTACAATAATTATGTATGTAGGATAATTATGTATGTAGGATAGACTTAAACAAAAATAAGACAAGTTACAATTTAAGGCAAAAGCAACCATCGCTAAGATTATAATCAAATGATCTGCAAGCTCGAAAGTGTTCTAAACACACAAAATTAAGCAATATATATATATATGTGTGTGTGTGTGTGTGTGTATGTGTACATATGTAGATATACAGTATATAGTATGTGTGTATGTATTTTTTTTTAATAGATTATGAAATGCTTCCTCTATTATTGCTACACTTTCAATCAAATGTATGGTATCTGTTTTGTAAAATAGTATATGAGAATGCTGCATGAGTTCTGATGACTGACTATGTACAACACTGCTTTCCAGTTTTATTTAGATTCATAACATTGAGATTAGCTAAGCAGGAGAAGCTTTGAAAACACTCATAACTCTGTCTATATGTATGTCTTTCTTCCATGTAGGAAGAATATTGTCCTGATGCCCAGGCGAAACAGCACCAGCAGGAACTGCTGAAAATTTACAAGAGGCAGCAGGCAAAGGGTGGGATTATCGACCCTGAGGAAGAGAAAAACCGATACTTCATCAGCTTGCAAACGGTGAGAGAGCGATGTGGCTGACTGCCAGGATCTCACTGATAGCCTTTTCCCATAATCAAATGAATAGTGACTCCCATCCTGTGGGACACAGGACAGCTATACGACATGGAGTTACCCCTCAATTGATTGTACCCTAGCCATAAAACACAATATGACCTGTGTCACACATTAAACACACAATTACAAAAGACAAGGCATGTGTTAAAACAGCAGGAATTGTCAAGTTTGAGCGAGACCTGCAATAATCTTTTTGCTCCTCCAGCTGAGAGATCCAGACAGTTCTTTCACTCTTATGTTTTTCAGAATTAATCAAAAAAATGTTTTCAGAATAATGATTTGTAGAATCTAATTTTTTTTTTTACTTTATATTGATTTTTCATATGAGAATTATAAATTTTAATTAGGAATAAAGCAATTAGTTCCCTGTACATACCCGGATCAGTCCAGACAGTGGGTTGAGCCTCCTTTCCAGCAGATGGAGACAGAGAAAAACTCGAAGGGTATCCTGTATCAGGACAGTGCTCACCCTGCGTCCCTTCAGTATTTCTCTGTCTCCAGCAGATGAAGGTGGCAGAACTTATGGTTCTCATTTCTTTCATATATTCCTATCTTTGAGGAAGTTTCTTTCCCTCATCTTTCCTTTCTGGATCAAGCAAGTACTACATTTATTTGAAAATTCTAATTTACCATTTCAGGGGGAAGATACCTTTCTCCCTCAGTGTTCAATCTTATATGCCTCCCTGAGGCAATTTTAAATCCTAGGGGGGTTTTTCCCCCTTGAATTTTTTTCAGCCTAGGATTTCTTTCCTGGTGACCCGCTGCCTGGCTCCGGGGCGATATTGGATCACCAATCCCTCCCCCGTTGAGGACCCCTGAGATGGTTAATACCTCAGGTCCACTTACATAGAGGAGTCATATTCCTCTGTGTTTGCTGCAAATAAATTTAAAAAAAAAGAAAAAGAAGCATGAAGGAAAACTGGACTAGGGGGAAGGAGCGGTTTTGTAAGAAGTTTTACTTTTTCTCCCGCTCTCAGCCAGGCGCAGGAGGTTTGTTCTGTCTCCACCGACAGTTCCCTCCCACCCTCCCACCACTCCGCTCACTCCAATGCCTTGTTCTCCATTTTTGCATTGCCTGCGGGAAGCCTGCTTCCCGACTCTCCCGCGATGCTTACCTGGTAGGGAGGGTTCCTCTTTGGCATCGGGGCGGCATGCGTCCCGAACGCATTCTAGCAGTCGTTCCTGCAGGCAGGCCCCGTTTCACCACACCGCGGGAACGGCAGCCATTTTGTTCCCCAGAGTCTGTGCCAAATTCTCTGTCTGAGGGAGGAGGGTAAACTTCTGTTCGGTGAACACTTGGAACAGCTTATAAAATCTTTAAGGGAACACAAGATTCATAAGCTTCCTGAGGATCGTCCAAACGCCTAGATCCTTTTTTCCCCTCGTGCTCTCGTTTCCGGGGGTTGCGCAGATACAACTGCAACAGATTGTGAGGAACTCCACAGATGACAAGGTCTCAGTCATGGTCTCATTCCTTTCGTGGGTGCCGAACCTTCAGAGACGGAAATCCTCAGAGTTCCTCTACAGAGGCCACTCAGTGAGATACGGCCGATCCATTTTTCTGTTTCCCACATCGGAGGCCGACTTTCTCTTTATTACAAGGAATGGGTCCAAATTACTTCAGACCAATGGGTTCTGGAAGTCATAGAACACGGCTACACTTTGGATTTTGCTCAGCCTCTTCCAGACCGGTACCTAATTGCTTCGTGCGGACCACGAAAGTGACAAGTGTTGCACCAGCCGCTCGAAAGGCTGCAGGATCTCGGAGCCATCACCCCTGTTCCTCCTGGGGAGCAGGAGTTAGGCAAATATTCCATTTACTTCATTGTTCCCAAAAAGGATGGCTCCTTTCTACCAATTCTGGACCTCAAGAGTCAACAGAGCACTCAAGGTATCCCACTTCCAGATGGAAACCCTGTGGTCTGTCATGGCAGCGGTTCACAGTGGCGAGTTCCTGGCCTCCCTGGACTTAACGGAGGCTTATCTCCCTATTCAATATGCCTGGAACATCGGACGTATCTCCGCTTCAAGATCCTGAGGCATCATTTCCAGTTTTGCGTGCTCCCTTTTGGCCTACCCACCGCTCCGCACACATTTAGCAAGATAATGGTAGTGGTGGCGGCCTCCCTTCGGTGGGAGGGAGTCCCGGTCCATCCCTATGTGGACGTCTGGCTCATTCGGGCAAAGTTAGAGTATCTCTGCACATTGGTGGTCAACAAAGTATTATCGCGTCTCAACTCCCTAGGTGGGGTGGTCAGGTTTTCCAAGAGCAATCTCAGACCTTCACAAGTTCTGGACTTCTTAGGAGGGTGCTTCGACACTCGCTCGGGCAAAGTTTTTCTGACCAAGGAACGAGCGCTCAAGCCCATGGACCAAGTTCGACATCTGGCGTCTCTTTCGGTTCCCACAGCCTGGGACTACTTACAGGTTCTAGGTCCTATGGCTTCAACTATAGATGTGGTTCCTTGGCCCTTCGCGCACATGCGTCCTTTGCAGAGAGCATTGCTATCCTGCTGGAAACCAATAACTGAGGAGTTTCAGACCCCGTTTCCACTCTCAGATGTGACCATCTCCAATCTTCAGTGGTGGCTGTCTCCTGAGCGCCTGTTAAGGGGAGTGCCCTTGGAGACCCCTCAGTGGGTGATTGTGACAACGGACGTCAGCCTCTCCGGCTGGGGAGCGGTTTGCCAGGCTCAGTCGACACAAGGTCAGTGGTCCCCAGAGTAATCTCCTTGACACATCAATCGCCTGGAAACTTGAGCAAGTCCGCCTGGCGTTGAAGACTTTTCTGCCCTTCATCCATCACAAGGCTGTGTGGGTCCTGTCCGACAATGCCACCACAGTAGCCTACAGGAGTCGCCCGGTGGCCCTGGAGGCGAGCAAGCTATTGGACTGGGCGGAGCGTCATCTGGCCCGCCTAGCAGCCTCCCACGTCGCAGGACCGGGGAATGTTCAGGCAGACTTCTTAAGTCGTCAACGCCTGCACCCTGGAGTGTGGGATTTGTCTGAGAAAGCGATGGCCCTCCTCATATGCCATTGGGGCACTCCTCACCTAAATCTAATGCCCACCATCCTGTTCTTCAGTCGCAGGAGGGAGCACGGATCAAATCGGAAGGCGTAGATGCTCTCGTGCTACCATGTTCTCCTCTACGAGTTTCCACCTTGGCCCCCTGGTGGGCAAGGTGCTCAGGTGAATAGAACTTCACAAGGGACCAGTGAATGGATCAGTCCAGACGCCCTCCCTTTTCTGGATTGCACCCAGCTCTACTTCTTCTCTATAAGTCTGTATGTCAGTTCTTTTTGCAAGTTCTAAGCGTTACAAGTTCATGTTTTGAGTTCATGTTTTATGTTTCTGATTGCAAGTTGATCCATACCGTGGGCTTTCTGGCTCTGATATTCTACGTACTGAAGGGACACAGAGGGCGCTCCAACCTATAAGGGGCCATCATTTCAGCTTTTGCTGTGACTCCATCTGCTGGAAGGGGGACACAACCCACTGTCTGGACTGATCCGTGGTACTACAGGAACGAAAATTAGCAGGTGAGGAAAAATTTTCTTTTAGGGTCAGCGGTAAAAAGAGGTGCTAGGGCCTTTTCGGACAAGAGCAGCGGCTGTCAGCGGGTTTGACAGCCGACGCTCAATTTTGCCGGCGTCGGTTCTCGAGCCCGCTGACAGCCACGGGTTCGGAAACCGGACGCCGGCAAAATTGAGCGTCCGGTTTTCAACCCGCGGGGCGATTTCAAGTTTGTATTTTTTTAAACTTTTTTTTTTTAACTTTCGGGACCTCCGACTTAATATCGCCATAATATTAAGTCGGAGGGTGCACAGAAAAGCAGTTTTTACTGCTTTTCTGTGCACTTTCCCAGTGCCCGGAGAAATTAACGCCAGCCTTTGGGTAGGCGGGAATACCTAATAAGGCCATCAACATGCATTTGCATGTTGCGCGTGCTATTAGGTTTGGGGGGTTGGACATGCGTTTTCGACGCGCTATTACCCCTTACTGAATAAGGGGTAAAGCTAGCGCGTCAAAAACGTGCGTCCAATCGTGGGTTAACAGTGCACTCTGCCGGAGCGCACTGTACTGTATCGGCCTGTTTAATAGGTATTCTCCATGGATAGCAGAATATACAGCCATGCAAGATGCGTGACGTTATCTGACTGCACCATTTCAATCCTTTTTCTCCTCTAGCCCAGAAGCTTCTTTTCTGAGCATGAGTGGGACTTCTACGCTAGTGTCGCTGCGCAATCTCCCTCAGTTTGGGGTAGATTTTCAAAGAAGCGCGCGCGCATACAGGTGCGCATGTTATAAAATCGGGGGTCGGCGCACGCAAGGGGGTGCACAATTGTGCACCCTGCGCGCGCCGACACCCACAGCCTTCACCCGTTCTCTCCCACGCCACTCCTTTTCCCCCTACTCTATTCTTCCCACCCCTTCCCCTAACCTTTCCACCCCTAGCCCTATTCTAACTTCCCCCCCCCCCCCCCGCCCTCTATCTTACCTTTTGCGCCTGCCTCTGGGCAGGCGCAAGTTGCACGCACCGGCAGCCTGCCGGCATGCCATCCTCCAACAAGGCCTCTGGCCACCCCTTTTCTGAAGCCCCAGGACTTAGACGTGTCCCGGGGCTTTACGTGTGTCACTGGACCTTTATGAAAAAGGCCCGGCACGCGTAAACCCCCCCCCCCCCCCCCACACACACACACGGCTTTTGAAATCCGGCCCTTTGTTTTTAAGCTTAGCGTCCAACTTCCTGGGGAAGAGGAATGGATTGTGTGGCTGTATGTTCTGCTATCCACAAAGAGCATTTGTTAAGGTAAGCAACTTCTCTTTCTCTGTGGACAAGTATCACATACAGCCACACCAGATTTGACTCCCAAGCTTAGGGTTATTGTAGTAAACTTTAGTTTTATCTTTTTTTTTTTTCTCTTCCAGAACCTGTGGTACAAATGCAGGAAGTTGTAAAATCAATGTGGTTGTGAAACTTGACACCTGACAGGACATGCACTGCAGCTTTCTGAGCTAACTGTTATGGTCTCAGAGCAGTATTAGGGAGTCCAACATATAAAGCATTGCAGTAGTCTTCTTTTCCCAACTGAGTTTTTCCCCTCTCAGACATTTTTTTCTTTCATGTTTTCCATTCTTTGTGTCTTTCCTTCCAAGCCCTCTCTGTTCTCTATCAGCACCATGGACTAGTTTATTTAGGCATCTTCAACCCTATAGGAGAGATTTTATGGGAGCAACTTCATCCCCAGTGGAAATCTCCTAAGTCCCGAGGCTCAGCTTCCCTGCATCTACCCATGCTCTCTCCCTGGTACTACTTGGCAGTAAATTGACAGGCAGTCTCTCCACTTCCCAGAGGTTTGACCAGAATTGGGGTAGATCTCACAAGAATGAGAACAACTCCTGTAGCTGTTGCAGCAAATTGGCCATAAGTTCTAGAAACAGCAACTGAAAGTTTATTTGCTGAGCATACCAGAGGACAGTAGGTGGATCTCTCCTCACTGGTAAAGCCTGCTGGGTTGAGAGAACAAGTGGATTAGTAAGGCCTAATGTTGTCACATTGGATAATTAATTGAAACTTGGGGAAAATATGACTGTTCCGTTTGAAGAGGCTATTTCCTGAAAGAAATTCAAGAAAACTTACATTCTCAAAATGTTTAATTTGAGCTTGTGATTCTTAATGCTGGAACCTCATGTCTGAGGTAAAAGGGGTAAATTATTCTATAATTAAAGAAAATGTGGTCTTTAAAACCAAATTTGAAAACTTGAAAAATAAAAATAGATTACTCTATCTGATACTCCTGAATTTCCCTAAATCACCTATCATATTCCTCTTGGATATGTTTAAAAACATTTTTGTGAAATTAGGCAAATAAAAAATGGATTTCCCTTTAAACTGGCTAAAGAGAGTACCCAGTACCTGGGGATTCAGGTAGGGGTAGATTGGCAGCAACTATTCCAGCTCGCTTACTACCCTTTAATGGATAAAACTGCAAGAGAGTTGGAACTGTGGTCCCACTCTCATTTCACACGTTGGGGCGAATATCAATGATAAAAATTACAGTGCTACCTAGATGGATTCATTTTTTTTCACTATATATGGAAAAAAAAAGATCCTCAGGTGGCATAAAAGGTTTTATTCTTGAATAAAGAGCAGGGTGGATTGGCTGTCCCTGATTTTCTGTGTTGTTATGCAGCTGCACAATTGAGGGATATATACTATTGGTTTGTCAAAAGCAATGGGTCTATGTTGAACAAGGGGGAATGTCTCAGGGAGCTCTGTATACTAAATTATAGGTGCAACAAAATGAGGATAATATCAACAGGGTGAAAAATCCCGCCACAGCCTTAACATTAAGGTTATGGGAGCACTGAGAGGGGAGGATCACCTTGCTGGTGGCTGAAAGGAATCAGTAAGTTTTTGCTTGGGAAATTTTCTTTTTTTTTAAAAGTATTGGGACAAAGTTAACTATTTGGGAATATTATTTAGTGTGTTTGTGTGTATTTGTATATTTAATAGTCTGTAAGGCAGCTAATAAGCAGAAGTTAGTGTTTGTATACTTAAAAAAAAGAAAAAAGGTAGCCAGAAGCTAGAAATAAGATAGGAGCAATGTATACCTAAGTAAAAAGGTTGAAAAGTTCAGCACTCATCTTCAAAAGGTGTTAAGGAAGTGCGATTTGGTTTGATTAGGTACCAACATTTGTTAATCAAGAGAGCAGTGTGTCACTCTGGCTGACTAATGAAGTTACATTGTTTGTATTTCCCATCCCTTCCCCAGCCACCCTTAGCTCATCCTTTAATTTATAGGCAGGTGCCACCTTCACAAAAAAAACAAACACCTTATTGAGAGTTTGATCATTCCCCTGTAGGCCACTACCAGACATATAGTGAATTCACTAATACATTTAAAAGACGTTAATTAGACACATTCCTACTCCCATAGCAATCTAAAACTTAACTAGGAAATACTGGACACTATTCCATCTATTTTATCGTCCCCAAGAAAGAGGGAACGTACTGGCCCATTCTGGACCTCAAGTCGGTCAACCGCTACTTGAGGGTACCACACTTCTGCATGGAAACCCTACGCTCGGTCATAAGGGCGATACAGCCAGGAGAATTTCTGACCACCCTGGACCTGTCAGAAGCCTATCTGCACAGCCCAGTCCATCACGATCATCAGCGCTTCCTATGCTTCTCGATCCTGGATCATCATTACCAGTTCCAAACGCTATCCTTCGGGCTAGCTACAGCCCCTCGCACGTTCACCAAAATCATGGTCGTAGTGGCGGCGACACTGAGGAAAGAAGAAATCCTCATTCACCCATATCTGGACGATTGGCTGATCAGGGCAAAATCTCCAGAGGAAAGTCATCAGATGACCACTAGAGTCAAGAATCTCCTGGAGAACCTCGGATGGGTCGTCAAAGCAACCAAGAGCAGTCTGCAGCCCTCCCAATCTCTCTGGAATACCTGGGAGTCCAGTTCGACACCCAACAGGACAAGGTCATTCTTCCCCCTATAAGGAGAAGGAAATTGATGGACCAGTTGAGAAAACATTTGAACGGTGCTCGCCCCATAGTATGGGACTACCTCCAAGTCCTCGGACTATGACATCAACCCTAGAAGTTGTACCATGGGCAACCACAGCTTTCCAATTAATAATAGACTGCTGGAGAACTCCAGCCATGGATCTTCTGGCAACCAGATCCAACGCCCAAGTCCCCAAGTTCTTCAGCCGCAGACGAGAACCGCAGTCCCAGGGGATCGATTTCCTTGTCCAGACCTGGCCACAGGAAGACCTGCTGTATGCCTTTCCTCCATGGCCACTACTGGGCGGGATCCATCCGCAAGATGGAACACCACAAGGGGCTAGTACTTCTAGTGGCCCTGGACTGGCCAAGAAGGCTGTGGTACGCAGACATGCGAAGACTCCTGGAGGGGAACCCTCTGTGTCTACCTCCACACAGGGACCTGCTCCAGCAAGGACCGATCCTCCACGAAGACCCAACTCTATTCTTGCTTATGGTCTGGCCATTGAGAGGACTTGCCTGAAGAAGAGCGGTTACTCGGGGGCAGTGATTGACACCTTGCTCCGAGCACACAAGTTTTCCACATTCTTAACCTACATATGAATATGGAAAGTATTCGAAGCCTGGTGTGAAGACCGGAACATCCTTCCGCGGACGGTCAAAATTCCCATGATCCTGGAATTTCTGCAGGACGGCTTGAAGAAGGGGTTGTCTCTCAACTCCATCAAGGTTCAACTGGCCATGCTGGCCTGCTTCAGAGCCAAAGTGGATGGCATCAGTCTATCTTCCCATCCAGACGTCTTCCACTTCCTGAGAGGGGTCAAGCAAATCCGACCACCTCTAAAGTGGCCAGTACCCCTATGGAATCTCAATCTAGTACTCGACTTCCTAGCGGGAGCTTCTTTTAGACCTGCACACAGTCTGTCCCTACGGCTCCTAGCCTTGAAAACTGCATTCCTAGTGGCAATATGTTCAGCCCGTCGCATCTCCGAACTTCAAGCACTATCCTGTCGGGAACCGTTCCTCAGATTCACACCGGGATGCATACAGCTACACATTGTACCCTCCTTCCTTCCAAAGGTGGTTTCTCATTTCCATCTAAACCAAACCATCTCGCTGCCATCTCCAGACAAGCATAAGGACTCGGAAGACTAATGCCTCCTTCGCCATCTTAACGTCAGCAGACTCCTAGTCCTATTCCTGGAAAGATTGGAATCCATACGAAAGACGGACCACCTATTCGTCCTTCACAGCAGGAAGAAACAAGGGGAAGCGGCCTCGCGGGCAACCACAGCCCGCTGGATCAAAGAAGTAATCAAGGCAGCCTACGTAGAGGCAGGCAAGCCTCCAACTCTACAAGTCAAGGCCCATTTCACCAGAGCCCAGGCAGAAACCAAAATGCTGTCACCCGCCAAGATCTGTAGGGCGGTGACATGGTCCTCCATTCACATCTTCTCGAGGTTCTACCGCCTGGATGTTCAGGCCCGGGAGGACACAGCATTTGCAAGGGCAGTACTAAGTGGGCCACGGGCAGCCTCATGCCCAGCTCGGGAGTAGCTTTTGTACATCCCATTGGTCCTGAGTCCATCTGCTACACGCTAGGAAATGGAGAAATTACTTACCTGATAATTTCGTTTTCCTTAATGTAGACAGACGGACTCAGTTTCCCACCCCTTGGCTGCCTCAGAATACGGAAACCTCGTGTGACAATCCCCGAGAGCAAGACAAGCACGGGTAAGCCACGCTTTACCTCTAGTTAGGACACCCATACCTACCGGGAGTCAGCGTTTCTCGGTTGAGTGCACTGGCGGTTTCAAGCTAAAATTCACATCAGCCAGTTCAAGTTATTTAAGTTAACCAAGTTATTCAAACACACATATATCCACAATTGCTTTTCGAGGAGAATACTGAAGAGCAGCGCTTCCTGCAGGGGTATATGTAGTGCTGACGTTAGATTGAAATCTGACTCAGTCTCCAACTGCTATCAGGAGCACACTATACCCATTGGTCCTGAGTCCATCTGTCTACACTAAGGAAAACAAAATTATCAGGTAAGTAATTTCTCCAGTAATGGAACAAAGTCAGCATGGCTTTATCCAAGACAAGTCTTGCCTCACAAATCTGCTTCACTTTTTTGAAGGAGTTAATAAACATGTAGATAAAGGTGAACCGGTAGATGTAGTATATTTGGATATTCAGAAGACGTTTGACAAAGTTCCTCATGAGAGGCTTCTAGGAAAAGTAAAAAGTCATGGGACAAGTGGCGATGTCCTTTCATGGATTACAAACTGGCTAAAAGACAGGAAACAGAGAGTAGGATTAAATGGACAATTTTCTCAGTGGAAGGGAGTGGGCAGTGGAGTGCGTCAGGGATCTGTATTGGGACCCGTTCTTTTCAATATATTTATAAGTGATCTGGAAAGAAATACAAGTGAGGTAATCAAATTTGCAGATGATACAAAATTGTTCAGAATAGTTAAATCACAAGCAGATTGTGATAAATTGCCTGAGACTAGAAAATTGAGCATCTAAATGGCAGATGAAATTTCATGTGGATAAGTGCAAGGTGATGTATATAGGGAAAAATAACCCATGCTTTAGTTACACAATGTTAGGTTCCTTAATAGGAGCTACAACCCAAGAAAGA
The DNA here is from genome assembly GCF_901001135.1 of Rhinatrema bivittatum. NCBI lineage: Eukaryota > Metazoa > Chordata > Amphibia > Gymnophiona > Rhinatrematidae > Rhinatrema > Rhinatrema bivittatum. Next base: position 254,561,298 of record NC_042620.1, read on the forward strand.
GATCCAGGTGTCAAAGTGGATAACACATTGAAATCTTCAGTTCAGTGTGCTGCGGAAGTCAAAAAAGCAAATAGAATGTTGGGAATTATTAGAAAGGGAATGGTGAATAAAATGGAAAATGTCATAATACCTCTGTATCGCTCCATGGTGAGACCGCACCTTGAATACTGTGTACAATTCTGGTCACCGTATCTCAAAAAAGATATACGGTAGTTGCAATGGAGAAGGTACAGAGAAGTGACCAAAATGATAAGAGGAATGGAACAGCTCCCCTATGAGGAAAGACTAAAGAAGTTAGGACTTTTCAGCTTGGAGAAGAGACGGCTGAGGAGGGATGAGATAGAGGTGTTTAAAATCATGAGAGGTCTAGAACGGGTTAATGTGAATCAGTTATTACTCTTTCGGATAATAGAAAGACTAGGGGGCACTCCTTGTAGTTAGCATGTGGCACATTTTAAACTAATCGGAGAAAGTTCTTATTGCACTCAATGCACAATTAAACTCTGGAATTTGTTGCCAGAAGATGTGGTTAGTGCAGTTAGTGTAGCTGTGTTTAAAAAAGGATTGGATAAGTTCTTGGAGGAGAAGTCCATTATCTGCTATTAATTAAGTTGACTTAGAAAATAGCCACTGCTATTACTAGCAACGGTAACATGAAATAGACTTAGTTTTTGAGTTCTTGCCAGGTTCTTATGGCCTGGATTGGCCACTGTTGAAAACAGGATGCTGGGCTTGATGGACCCTTGGTCTGACCCAGTATGGCGTGTTCTTATGATTTAAATACAGAAAAAGACCAGGGAGCATCAGCAACCTATTTTCAAAGGTGGGAGATGCTGTTGTTTGCAGCTTTTCTCTAATGAAAAATTACTGGGTTCTGAGGACCTGAAAGCTCACTATAATTTACCAAAGAGTGAGTTCTTCAGATATAGCGCATCCCTAGCGTCTCTTTTTTTTTTTTTTGACAGGAGTGGCGGCTGTCAGCGAGTTTGACAGCCGACGCTCAATTTTGCCGATGTCTGTTCTCAAACCCGCTGACAACCATGGGTTCAGAAACCGGCAAAATTGAGCGTCCTGTTTTTAACCCACGGGTTGCGGGGCGATTTCAAATTTTTTTTTTTTTATTATTTCAAATTATTTTTAACTTTTGGGACTTCCAACTTAATATCGCCATGATATTAAGTCGGAGGGTGTACAGAAAAGCAGTTTTTACTGCTTTTCTGTGCACTTTCCCGGTGCCGGCAGAAATTAACACCTACCTTTGGGTAGGCGCTAATTTCTGAAAGTAAAATGTGTGGCTTGGCTGCACATTTTACTTACTGAATCGCGCGGGAATAACTAATAGGGCCATCAACATGCATTTGCATGTTGCGGGCACTAATAGTTTCGGGGGGGGGTTGGACACTCCTGCCTAGGATTTCGCCTGTTATGATTCGGTGTGTGAAGGCCAGGGGCTCCTGGTTTATTATCCGCCGAAGCTGCTCCCTCGACTCCCCTGCACTAGGATTTGGCTCCATAAAGTTTAAAAAAAAAAAAATAGAACTACTTGGCATCTTTCCTTTCTAAGGTAAGGAGTCTGCTTGGGGGGGCCTGCTTCTGAAGCAGCTGGTCGGGGAGTGTGTGCAGCGCCTTCCTCAACACTTTCCCTCAGCTCTCGGGGCTCCAGGCTGCTTGAGGAGGGAGGGGGTAAGTTTTGCTTGCAGGCCAGGTTTCCAGCGCCGCATGGCACGATCGGCATCACAGATGCCTCGGCTTTAGGCCTGACTGAATTTTTTCCCGCGCCGCCAGCAGCACGTGCTTCTGCCCGACATCGGCCTACCCCCCCCCCCCCCCCCCCAGCCTAGGACCGCATGGCTGCACGGTACTTTCATGGCACCTCGCACCAAATTGATGGCCTGCCGCAGTCAGGCACTAGATTCGGCCTCTCTCTGCTCAGCCTTCTCCTCTGGGATGGAGGGCTCATCGGGGCCAGTTTCCCCCCTCCGCACGGGGGTGGGGGGGTGCCTCATGCGGCAGACCGCAGGAGGAAGATTACCCTCCCGTTTTAGCCCCCATGGGGGGAGGATCCCTCCTTTGGTGGTTGCCAAACCGGTACCACATGATCCCCCCGGGGGGAGGGGGGGATGGGGACCCAAAGGGTTTTTCTCCAGAGTTTATTCTTCTTTTGCACCAGACCTTCCTAGTTAGACAGCAAGCAGCGCTCAAGAGACCCAGGCAGCCAGTGGACTTGTCAGAGCCACCTTCTAAGAAGGTAAGGCACGCAGAACCCCAGCAGCGTTCGGTGGAACAGTCTTGCCCGGTGGAAGACAGTTCCTGGGGGCCACAAGGACCAGATCCTGGTTCAGGAGCAGCGCCAGCCCCAGGTGCGGACCCGGACCCGATTCCTGAACTGGGAGACATTGATCAGGATGATCCAGATGGGGATGACCTTCCGCATGCTGAGGGGGATTGATACCAGCGTTGTCCGCCTGTTTAAGCGGGACGAGCTGTGGCCCCTTATTCCCCAGGTGTTAGAGGTCCTGAGCCTTAAGGTTTCTCAAGAGGAATCCTATAGTGAAGGGGTTAATCCGGTCCTCTGCCTAAAAAGGTCCGCAAGCTGGTGACCCTTTAGTGGGACGCTCCAGATGCGGGGCTGAAGGTTGGCAGGGCTATGGCAAAGCTCTATCCCCTTTCAACAGATGTTTTGGATGTGCTGAAGATTCCAAAAGTAGACACAGCTACTGCCGCTATCCCCGTGGCTGGAGCTGCCGCTTTGAAAGACATGCAGAACCACAAACTAGAGATCCAGCTGAAGCGGGTCTTTGAGGTGGCCGCTCTGAGCGGCGGTTTGGCTAGCCTTATGCAGAGGACGTGTCTGTGCTGGGTTCAAGAGGCTATTCCCGGTTCCAGGGCCGGCAGCGGTGGTGCGCTACAGGTCGCCCGCTTGGAAGCGGGCATCGTATATGTTGCAAATGCACTATACGATTTGGTGCAGACCTCGGCACGCAGCATGGTGTCCGTGGTGGCGGCGCGTCTGCTCCTCTGGTTGTGGAATTGGGCAGTGGATTTGTTTTCAAAATCCCAACTTTGACCTTGAAAGGGAGGTTACAAACTCCTTTTCGGGGAGGATCTAGATCAGTTGGTTAAGCTGCTCAGGGAGTCCAAGGGCAATAAGTTGTCAGAAGATAGAAGATCTTCATAGAAGGTTTTTCCTCCTCGGGCTCGATTTCGGGATTCTCCTTGTTTTCGAGCCTGCAGATATTCCGCGCCTTCTGGATCTAAGCAGACTCCGAGATGCCAGCAGTCCTTTCGCGGTGGTCGCGGCACTGGTAGGGACTCTGGAAACCTCTGGGCAGGAAGCAGTAAGCCCTCCCAATGAAGCCACAAGCTCCTATTCCGTCATCGAAGCTGTCAGAGGCAGATTATCCAACTTTTACATGGAATGGGCAAGGATTACCTCAGACCGCTGGGTTTTGGAGGTGATCGTAGATTGCTACGCTCTAGAGTTCTCGCATCTGGTTCAGGAAATTTTTGTGGAGTCCCGCGTGGCCTCACGCAGCAAGTGCGAGGCAGTACAGGAAACCCTGCGACAACTGCTCGATCTAAGAGCCATTGTACCAGGGATGGGGTCGGTACTCTGTTTACTTTGTGGTCCCCAAGAAGGAGGACACGCTTCATCCCATCCTAGATCTACAGAAGGTGAACCGTTGTCTTCGAATCCCTTGTTTTCGAATGGAGACCCTGAGGATGGTAATGGCTGCTGTACGGAAAAGCGCGTATCTAGCGTCCCTGGATCTCACGGAGGCGTATCTGCATATACCAATCCGGCTGAACCACCAGTGGTATCTGTGCTTCAAGGTGTTGGGTCAGCATTTCCAATTTCAAGCCCTTCCATTCGGTCTCACAACAGCTCCTCGTACGTTCACCAAGGTCATGGTGGTGGTAGCAGCCTTCCTTTGCAAGGAGGGGATTTCAGTCCATCCGTACCTGGACGACTGGTTGATTCGAGCGAAGTCACGGGAGGACTGTGAGAGATCAGTTTAGAGAGTGAGGTTCACGTTTCAGTCGCTCAGGTGGATAATAAATGTGCAGATGTGCCACTTGGAGCCCACTCAAGCGCTGGTTTACTTGGGAGCGCTGTTCGATACCTTTCGTGGCAAAGTGTTTATAGCGGCGGACCAGGTGACAAAGTTACAAGACCAGATCTGGGCCCTTCTTTTGAGGGAGAATCCTACAGTATGGCATCATTTGCAAGTCCTGGGATCCATGGCTTCCACCTTTGATTTGGTTCTATGGGCGTTTGCTCACTTACGACCGTTACAGCATGCGCTATTGTCATGATGGAGTCCGGTGTCTGAACAGTTCCACTTGCCAATGCCGCTGCTTCCAGAGTCAGTCTGTCGTGGTGGCTTTCGCGTGACAATCTGGACCGGGGGGGGGGGGGGTGGATCTGGACCCTCCGAATTTGGTGATAATCTCCACTGATGCCAGCCTGTCGAGTTGGGGAGCAGTTTGTGCAGACAAAACTACCCAAAGACTCTGGTCTCCGACGGAAGGTTCCTGGTCCATCGATCGCCTCGAGATGAGAGTGGTTCGACTTGCCTTGCAAGCATTCCTACCCTGGATCAAAGGCAGAATGATACGAGTGTTCTCCGACAATGTGACGACGGTGGCTTACATCAACCGGCAAGGTGGGACAAGAAGTCCCATGGTAGTGCTCGAAGCGCAACTCTTGTTCGCCTGGGCGGAGCGTCATCTCAGGGGAATTGCTGCATCTCATGTCGCAGGGGTGGAGAATGTGCAAGCGGACTTCCTCAGCAGACAGCAGCTCGATCCAGGGGAGTGGGAACTGTCTTCTGAAGCGTGTAACCTCATTTGCGCCAGGTGGGGCGTACCTGAGTTGCCATCAGTTAGATCTGATGGCAACTCAGGCCAATACGAAGACAGAACGCTTCTTCAGTCGTCGACGAGAGTAGGGCTCTGTGGGTCTGAACGCTCTCATGTGTCCTTGGCCCACGGGAATTCTTCCTTATGCCTTCCCTCCCTGTCCCCTCATCGGTCGGCTTCTCCGTCGCATAGAACTCCATCCAGGCAGGGTGGTGCTGGTAGCTCCAGAATGGCCGCGTCGCTGGTGGTTTGCGGATCTGGTTCGCATGGCCCTAGAGGGTCCCTTGCAGCCGGCTCATCTACCACGTCTGCTTTGGCAGGGACCCATATTTTTGGATCGAGAGGATCACTTCTCTCTTGCGGTTTGGCTTTTGAGAGGTGACGTTTACGCTTGAAGGGTTATTCTGAACAGGTCATTTCCACTCTCCTTCAGGCATGATGACCGGCTACTTCTATGGCCTATGTTAGACTGGAAACTTTTTGAGACGTGGTGCCATCAGCGCTCCAGCGATCCGTTAGCAGTAGATGTTCCAGTGGTGTTGGACTTCCTGCAGCAGGGACTTGCTAAGGGTTTAGCGTTCAATTCCCTTCGAGTACAAGCAGCAGCTCTAGGTGCCTTGTTCGCTAGTGGCTCGCCCAGATATTGCTCGGTTTCTCAAGGGGGTCAAGCATTTGTGTCCTCCCATCCGCCCTTTGTGCCCAGATTGGAGTTTGAATCTAGTGCTTCGTGTGCTTTGTGGCGCCCCCTTTGAGCCTCTCCACAGGGCTTCCGTGTTTTTGGTGGCCATTTGTTCGCCTCGACAGATTTCAGAATTATAGGCATTGTCGTGTCGCGACCCTTTTCTCAGGATATACGATGATATCGTGTAACGTGTCGTTGCGCATGGTTCTGTCTTTCGTCCCCAAGGTCGTCTCGGCCTTTTCACATCAGTCAGATAGTGGAGCTCCCGGGGTTCCCGCAGAGGTCTCGGGACTCCACTCAGGAGAAGGATCTTCATCTTTTGGACGTACGGCAAGCCTTGTTGCGCTATCTGGAGGTTACCAATGACATCCGACGTTCAGATCTGTTCATCCTATTCAGTGGACCAAAAATGGGAGACAAAGCATCTAAGCAACCATCTCTATTTGGATTAAAGAAGCTATCTGCTCGTCATACATAGCCGAAGGGCTCAAGTACCTTTGGGTCTCAGAGCTCATTCCACCAGGGCCCAGGCTACTTCCTGGGCGGAGTGTCAGCTTCTGTCCCCTCAGGAAATCTGTAGGGCGGTGGTGTGGTCCTCACTTTACACTTTCACTAAGCATTCGCCCAGCATTCACCTGACTGCATTCGCCCAGCATTCACCTGACTGCATTCGCCCAGCATTCACCTGACTGCATTCGCCTGACTGCATTCGCCCAGCATTCGTCTGACTGCAGCGTCTCATCTCTAAGTAAATATGAGACTCAACTCAATCCCAATAATATATAAAATCAGGAGATTCACACCAAACAAACAAACCGCCCCTTATGAACCACAAACTCGACAAAAAAGGCTCTTACCAATCATGATTTCCCCGCTAAACCAACTCCTAGGCCTCACGCTTTTCTCTGTTACCCTTTTGAATGCTCAATCTCTCTCAAAAAAAACTCACCTACTAAGTGACTATCTGGAGGAGGAAAAACCAGATCTATGTGCCATCACTGAATCATGGCTAAAACTAGAGGATGCAGCCCTGATCAATCAACTTCCTCTCCAAACATACGACATCTTTTCCATCCCTAGACCTAAGAAAAGAGGAGGTGGTTTGTTATTAGCATCAAAAAAATTTATAGGATTATCTCTGCTCACATCTATTGCCACTTCTAATATTGAATTCGCTGTCTTCAAATCATCTCACCTACAAATAGGCCTCATCTACGCTCCTCCAGGCCGCCTTGACTCCGACCCTTCCCCTTTAATAGAATATATAGCTCGTCACATCAACACGGACTCTCCAGCCATACTACTTGGAGATTTCAACCTTCACGTAGATGCTAACCCTCGTTCCTCCAATTGTGAAACTTTTATCAACACTCTCAACTCCATGGGATTTCATCAACTAATAAACGAATCAACTCATAAAGCTGGCCATACCCTAGACCTAATCTTTATAAATAAAGGTCTCTCCCTATCAGCCCCAGTAGTTTGCTTGCCAATCCCATGGTCTGATCACAAGCTAATCCGCTCATCCTTAGCAACCCACCTCCCAAGCACTACTACCTCATTAAAAACCTCGATTCAATTCAGAAAACTATGCAATCAGGAAACCCTTATCACACATCTATTGGAAGAACTAAAACACATAAACATCTCGGACGCTGACTCAGCCCTCTCATCCTGGTCCTCTATAACCAAAAAAGTTGCAGATCAGACATGCCCTCTTATCTCCAAAACCATCAACTCTAACAAAGAAAAGAAAAGGCCGTGGTATACCCCCGAACTTAGACATTTAAAGCGGGAACTTAGAAATAAAGAACTCATCTGGAGAAAAAATCCGACTTTGGAAAACAACTCAGCCTTCAAAACCATCATGCACCAATACAGGATCGCTATCCTACAGAAAAAAAAAGATTTCCACTCTCGAAAAATCCACCACTTTATCTATGATCCTAAAGCTCTTTTCTCCCTGGTCTCATCCCTCACTAAACCACCCACATTCATCATTCCAGATGAAAAATCTGCAAGCAAAGCCGAAGAACTCGCTATCTTCTTCAAAGAGAAAGTATATAACCTACTTAAACCACTCCTGGATCAGAAAAAAACTTCCCCCCAACCTCCTCTCTCAACTTCCAATCCTCTTCAAATTTCAAGCCTTGAAGCCTTCGAGCCAGCATCCACTATTGAGATTGAAAATATCCTAAAAAAACTTAAACCTGCATCCCACCCGCTTGATTCGATTCCTGCTAATATGCTCATTGCTGGCGCCAAAGCTATTTCTAAGCCCATTGCTCAAATCATTAATGCCTCCCTCACACAGGGCTTAGTGCCAACCCCACTCAAACTCGCTATACTAAAACCCCTCCTAAAAAAGCCCAACCTCTCTCCGGAAAATCCAGCCAACTTTCGGCCTATAGCCAATCTCTCATTTATAGCTAAAATCCTAGAAAGATTAGTCAACCATCAACTCTGCGAATTTCTGGACGATAACAACATTCTCGCCACAACACAATTTGGATTCCGCAAATCCCGTAGCACTGAATCCCTTCTCATTTCTCTAACCGACAATATTCTCTTAAACCAAGAGAAAAAACACCCTTGCCTATTGATCCTCCTTGACCTCTCAGCGGCGTTTGACACGGTCAACCACAAGATCCTCTTAGACCGTCTAGCAGAGATTGGTATCAAAAACACAGCACTCAACTGGTTTAAATCCTTCCTACAAGACAGGTTCTATAAAGTTAAGATAAACAACTATGAATCTCAACCGATCAGTTCTAACCTTGGCGTCCCTCAAGGATCATCTTTATCCCCGACCTTATTCAACATTTACCTGCTCCCACTCTGTAACCTACTTTCTAAGCTTAATCTAACCTACTACCTTTATGCGGACGATGTCCAAATACTTATTCCTATCACCAAATCCTTGCAAGAAACACTTCACTTTTGGAATTCATGCTTCCTCTCCATATCCAATCTCCTTGCTGATCTATGTCTAGTACTGAATACCAACAAAACAGAATACCTCCTAATCACCCAAGAAGGCAACTACCAACTCTCCAACACTCGCTCGTCGGCACCACCTCCTCTTTCTACTCTCTCTACTCAGGTTAGAAACCTAGGAGTTACCATGGATAACCTACTGAATTTCAAAAGTTTTATCAGTAACACAGTGAAAGAATGCTTCTTCAAACTCCAGGTTCTAAAAAGACTCAGACCTTTATTGCACCCCCATGATTTCAGATCAGTTCTGCAAGCAATCATATTTTCTAAAACTGATTACTGCAACTCCCTTTTACTTGGACTCCCTGATATCTCCCTGAAACCGCTACAAATGCTCCAAAATGCCACTGCCAGGATCTTAACTAAAGCAAAAAAAAGGGACCACATAACACCAATATTAAAAAATCTCCATTGGCTCCCTATAAAACACAGAATCACCTACAAAACCCTTTCATCCATTCATAAATCCATTTACAAAGCCTCATACCTAGATATCAGGATCCCATTCCAGCTACATACTTCCTCCCGTCCACTGAGAACTGCGCAAAAAGGCTCTCTGAAAATCCCTCCACTTAAGATTTCGTCAAACAAAAGAGCCTTCTCCACCGCAGGTCCGATCCACTGGAACTCTCTACCATCGGATCTTAGGCTTGAACAATGCCCCCTCACTTTTAAAAAAAGACTTAAAACTTGGCTTTTCTCTCAAGCCTACGATTGAGTATATCCACAAATCCCTCCTCCAGGTCTATGTCATATAATACCTCTTAGCTCAACAACTAAAGAATTAATTTTCCAATCCATCTAGTCTATTTTGCAGATATCTTATTCATACTGATTCTTTTAAATCGCCTGTATATAACATGTCTATTACTACTGTTGTTTTTAATGTTATTTGTTATTAGTATTTATTCAATTTTCTCCAAGTTCATTTTCCTGTTCCATGTAAGACTCGCATGTTAAGTCACTCCAATGTTATATGTAAACCGAAATGATTAGCAACATTGTTGCTAGAATTTCGGTATATAAAAAATGTTAAATAAATAAATAAATAAAATTATCGACTGGACGTTAAAGCTACTGAGGAATCGTCCTTCGGTGAGAGTGTCCTGCGCACGGGTCTTTAGGGTTCCTGCCCAGAGTAAGAGTGGCTTAGGTACATCCCACTGGTCTGGATTGATCTGGGTATGTTCAGGAAATGAAAATTGGTTCTTACTTGCTAATTTTCATTCCTGTAATACCACAGATCAGTCCAGAGGCCCACTCCTTTGTTCAGATACCGAAAGATTGCTTTTTGCTAGATATTTGCTGTTTTTTCAAAGAGCTCCTTTCTGCAGATATTCTTGATGGGGCAGTTTCATAGGAGTTTGGTTTCTGATATGTTTTTCATGGGGGCGAAAGGGTTGTAGGTTTCTTTGGGTTTCAACTCCCTTCGCCCGTTAGTTCTGTTAGTGTGGGCTTGGATACAGGCCAATACTGAGGGACTACAGGTGGCACTCTCATATATGAAGCAGTGCCCAAAGTTCTGCTCTATGACTCCATCTGCTGGTAGGGATACACAACCCACTGGTCTGGACTGATCTGTGGTATTAACAAGAACGAAAATTAGATAAGAACCAATTTTCATTTCGGGCTTGCTAGGTCTTTCTAAAATACATAGCTTCATTTTTATTTTTTTTTTTAGATTTAATGACTTCTTGTTATGATAAAGCCACTGTTTCACAGTTGAAAGGCACACAGTCCCCAAACCAAAAGTTGAAGTTCATGAGAATGTGATCGGGATGAAAACTTGAATGTCATCTGCATATATACTGTGTCCTCACAGAGCCCATTGGAAGAGCATGAGATAAATAATGATGAAAGTACCACTATGCTACTGGCTTCCTATTCTTTATGCTCACGTAATTCCAGAGAATATTTATCATTTACTGTGGCCCAATGTATTTCTATTATGTATATTGGCTTTGGTTTTATTTGTTTTGTATACAATGAAATATTGGAATAAATAAAAAGTACGGAATAGAAAATAAAAATTAAGGCATGCAAGAAAGAAGGGAAAGGATTATTTCAGGAAGAAGGCACAAGGAGAAGAGCTGGAGATATGTAATGTTTCTTACTCTTCATTATTCAAAATGTCTGTTTAATTAGAAATCAATGTATTATATTATACTCCAGAAGAAGTGACAGAGCAATGAGGATATGCACCACAGGGGTGGGATTAATGCTCAAGTTCTGGTATGTTGGCTTGAGTATAAAGAAATTACATTTTAAACAGTAAGATATATAGATTTTTATTATCTTGAATGTAGGAAAAATATCTACTGTGGCTATCATGATACTCTCTCTTTAAATTTATCAATTCCATATTTGTTTTTTTAAAAATTGTGAATGAATAGCTTTTCAAAAGCAATGTAGGGTTTTGTGATAGCCTTTTAAAAATGTGGTTTCTACACATCAGGAAATTGTGCATATCGTAGTTATTTTAGAATGTTTAGAGGGTTTATGTTTTCACACAGGGGAAATTGTCACTTGTGGAGTGCAATAAAACATAAAAGTCCCCAGGTTTGTAGTGGAGAAAGGATCATTTCTGGTAGGAAAAGGAGCTGTGTGTGAGAGAGAGAGAGAAACTGCAACTGGGTGTGTATGTATGTGGTGTTTTGGGGGTTTCTTTGATGCATTGTTTACATGGGGATGAGTAAGGAAGGGTTTTTATATCTGTAAGTCGAGTTTTGTTGTGTAAATTTGTGTATTTGTAAGTGTAACCAAAAAATTGAAAGATTAGCTGAAAAAAGTGGTCAGACATCTAGATATTTAGGAAGACTGAACTAAGGAGATATAGAAAGAGAAATGAAACCCCAGAAAGCCAGAAATAAATAACACTAAATACTATATGATCTTAAACATTTTTTATCATTTTTTTTTATTTTTACACCTTTAGTATATTGTATGTGCCTTTCTGCATTATAATATCAGTTGATATATTTGTTTTCCTAAAGATCTCCAATTTCACATAAAAGTATTTTGTCATGGGGCTGATAAAAGGTAATATCACTTTTTAAAGATTCCTCTAGCAATTCTTTTTTTAGTGGTTGCTAGGAATAAAAGTAATGTGAAAACAGAGTAACTATAGCTAATATTTTCTCTCTATCAGCCTCCTGTAGATGAATCTTGCCTTGATGTTCCCTCTGAAACTGTGGAAGATGCTGCCTTGACACTGCCCCTTGTAGACCCTCCTACACACATGGTGAGACCGTTCAGGAGAGAATCCAATTTACCAGAGACTGCTCCCATTGCAGCTGATCCACGGAACCCATGGGACCGGGCTAGAGGAGGAAGATCAGAGTTCAGAGGTCACCCCTGTTCCCCTAGGATGCCTCGTGTTACCTCACAGGGAAGCAGGATAAGTGCATCTGTTTATCCCAGAGAATCAAGAGAGTATTCCAGGAAGCCAGAGAAATGGGAACAGCGTGGTCAGTTATACAAGCCAAAATTTTCCACAACTCATGCCAGAAATCGAGCCCCCATTTTACTAGAAAAAGGTGATGCTGACACCAGTGCCGAATGGAATGTAGAAGCCCAGGATATATCCAAAGAGAATTTCACCACTGAGAGAAAGGGATCTGGAAGCTGGCAGAACCAATGCCAAAACTGGGACTGTGGGAGATGGGGAAGATCAAAATTGAGAGAGCAAGAGTCCTATCCCAGGACACCGAGGCGTGGTGGGTCTCTCATAGCACATGGACAAGGGCAAAGGGACTCATGGAGGCCAGAGAATAAGAGCCCCTAGCAGAAGAGAGGTTTGGAGGGCAGACATGCTTATTTCTGTACATTTGTGAGGTATAATAAAACTATTACCATTCGTATCAAATGAAGTGGTATTGCATCAAACATTGTTATACTAAAAATAGAAAAATGTGGCTACCTATATCAAAGATGTCCTAACCCATGCAGGCAACCAGTTGAGAATTAGAAGCCAAAATGTCCAAATTATGGATTCTTTATTGTGGAACTGAATATCTTTAAAAAGCCCAACTCAGGCCGAGTTTCGCCCTCATGCAACAGGGCTGCGTCAGGGGCTACAACAAATACATAAGCACTTATAAATAAACTAAATTATAAATACATAACAGAAAACAGACATATATAATGGTAACATAGAAATGTGAAAACATGTGTGTATGTCTCTCATGTACCACGTATTCAGTGTGTATCTGGGAAACAACTGTACAAATAAAGCACATATATATGAACATTACCTCTATTTCATCACATAAGAGTTCTTGATAATTCAGTTAAAGTATAAATTAGAAGCATCAGATGGTCTGGAAGATGTAAATGATAGAGAACATTATTATTATGAATTAATTAATTATAAAACAATAAAACAGCTACCAGACCATAGATGCTAAAATATTCCGAGGAACACAGAGTAGTCAATATCTAGATTTAAACCATTCGGTTCTACAGTATTAAATTCATAAATATATTTTTGTTCCAATTGTAACAGTAAATTGTCTAAATCACCACCTCTCCAATTAAGAACCGGCTGATGTAAAACACAAAACTTATATTCCTCAAATTTATGGTTTTTCTCCAGTATATGTGAAACCAAAGGTTTAGATTCAATTTTCCTATTAAAACTACTCTTATGCTCTATGAGGGCGAAACTCGGCCTGAGTTGAGCTTTTTAAAGATATTCAGTTCCACAATAAAGAATCCATAATTTGGACATTTTGGCTTCTAATTCTCATCTGGTTGCCTCCATGGCTTTGTTAGATAGCCTTCCTTGTTGCTTAATCAATCTAACCCATGCAGGGGCATTTGCATTAGTACCGACTTAGAGGAAAGAATGCCCCTAACACTATGCTTGGCAGTAGTTCAGAAAAAAGAGGGTACTAGAATACTCTGGGATATTGGATCAATATTAATACAAACACAGTCACATGTACTGGGTATTGGTTCAAGTCTTGCTCAGAGGGAAGAGTGTTCATTAACACCATGCTGGGGCATTGATTTAGTAGTTTTATTTACTGTGAACAGGGCCGGTCCCATCTTGTATTTACCATATTTATTTGTCTAAATTGTATTTCTTTCAGATAAGATGCATATAGATAACAGCTGTCAGAAGGTGGAAGCCTTTAATTACACACTGCTAACATTTTCTGTATTTTGAATTTAATCTAAGAAGACTTGGGAGAGAGAACAGAAAGTTTGTCTTACCTTGTCAAATATTTTTCATTAATTAGCACACCAATGTGCATAGTTAAGAATATGCCTCTGTCTTCCAAACAGATTAATGTCTCCTAATTAAATTAAAAAAAAAAGTCTGATGACTTAGCTGCACCTCCTAAGATGCCTCTTTTTGAGTATGTCTGTAACGTCTAATTTAAGAAAAACACCTCAAATAGAAAGACAACCTTGAGACATTTTCTTATTACTTTTGACTCCAGCTATGACAGTTAAGAGTGTTTGCAAACTGCAAATGACTGGGATGGGTCTGTGCTGATTACTGTACTAATTAATGATAAAGCAATTGGCAATAGGGATTTGCAGGAGAAAAATTTTGTTTTCAGGAGGTTTTTTCCTACGAATTTAAGTTCGTGAATTGTTTGAATCATTTTTATTCATGAAATTAAAAATGAATCAAACAAAAAAAAAATAGCCAAAAAATGAAAACAAGGCCTCCCGCCCACCCAAAAAAATGCTGGGGCTGGGATTCCTCTGGCCCCCACTTACCCAGTCCGGTGGGGATCTGCTGGCTTTGGCCTAGATCCAGGTCAAAGCCTCAGCCTTGCACAGGCCAGGGGCACAGTGCGTCACTGTGACCTCAGCCTACTTAAGGCTGAGGCTTTGGCCTGAGCCTCGTCCTAGGCCAGGGCCTGGACCCAGCCCCTACCCAGCTCAGAGGCCAGGATCTCAACGTCTAGGCCTTGGCCCGGACCCAGGCCCAATGTCGCGACCCCAGCGGAGGCGTCTCATCGCTTGCAAGTACTGAAGAACAAGGAAGAGACTCCAAGCCCTGGACCTGAACCTGGGCCCAGGCATTGGGAGCTGACTTTCCTAGCCAAGGCCTCAATGTCAGGACCAGGTCTCCTGACCCGAGGCCCTGCTGTCAGGACCTGGCTTACAGATCAGGTTGCGGGGTCGACCCGGCCATCTGAGCCAGGTTGCTGCATCTGGTCTGGGTCTGGGCCGAAGCCCCAGCATCAAGACTCGGCCTCCAGGTCGGGTCTCAGCGTCTGGCCTATATCCGGGCCTTGGCACCCCGACATCAGAAATCAGACCTTCATCGGAGACCCAACGGATATGGTAAGTTTTTTTTGTTTTTTGGGGAGGGGGGTTTGTTTAATTTTGGGGGTCTTGGCATGGCATTCAGGCCTAGGCCATGACCCCAGCTTTGGGCATCTGCCTATGCTCTAGGCCAGCGGTTCTCAACCGGTGCTTGGCGACACACCAGTGTGTCGCCAAGCACCGGCAGGTGTGTCGCGTGGCTCCCGGTCCCTCCCGCTGCTCTTTCTTCCCTGCTGCCGTTGCCGCCGGGCTATCAGCACGTTCAAGCCCAGCGGGAACGGCAGCGGTGCAAAAAACAACTGTGGCATCCGCAGCTGGCATTTTCTTCTTTCCGCGCCTGCATTCCACCCCCCGACCCGGAACAGGAAGTGATACGCGGTGCGCGGGAAGAAGAAAGGCCGTGCCGCGGGAATTCTTCCTTCTTGGCCGCTGGTGGCCGAAGAGTGAAGAGGACTGTGCGCCGCCGCCGGCGGCCGAAGAGTGGAGAGGCCCGTGCGCTGCCGCCGAAGAATGGAGAGACCCGTGCACCGCCGGCGGGACTGAAGTCAAGAACGAAGAGACCTGTGCGCCGCTGCTGGAGGCTAAGCCGGAGGGACTGAAGAGCGGAGATTCCCTGCGCACCCCCGGAAGTCAGGTCAGCGGCAGCTGATAAGCGGAGGCCAGGCTTATTGGGGAAAACAATGAGAAGAAACTCCGTGTGTGGTAGAATGTGTGCCTGGGTGCAACTTTGTGTGTGTGTGGTAGAATGGGGGTGTGTGTGTGTGGTAGAATGGGGGTGTGAGTGCAGCTTTGTGTGTGTGTGTGGTAGAATGGGGGTGTGAGTGCAGCTTTGTGTGTGTGTGTGTGGTAGAATGGGTGCCTGAGTGGCAGCTTTGTGTGTGTGTATGGTAGAATGGGTGCCTGGGTGCATGAGTGAGAGCTTGTGTGTGTGTGGTACAATGGGTGCATGAGTGGCAGCTTTGTGGGTTGTGGTAGAATGGGTGCCAGGGTGCGTGAGTGTCAGTGCTTTGTGGGTTGTGGTAGAATGGGTGCCAGGGTGCATGAGTGGCAGCTTTTTGTGTGTGTGGTAGAATGGGTGCCTGGGTGCGTGAGTGGCAGTTTTTTGTGTGTGAGGTAGAATTGGTGCCTGGGTGCGTGAGTGGCAGCTTTGTGGGTTGTGGTAGAATGGGAGCAAGAACATTTGTATGTGATTGAGAGAGAGACTGGTCAGAGGTGATGTGTTTCTATGAGAGAGAGACAGACTGGTCAGGAAGATGACTGGTGTGTGTGTGTGTGAGAGAGAGAGAGAGACAGACTGGTCAGTGAGGTGACTGGTGTGAGTGTGAGGAAGAGATACTAGTTAGGGAGATACTGGTCTGTGTGAGACAGAGACTGGTTGTGACTGGTTGTGGGCCCTAAGGAAGAGGACTGTGAGGACAGAGCTTCAGCAGCCACTGCTGCTTCTGGTGAGTGCTATTGGTCTGCAAGGGAAAGGAGTAGGAGAGTTGCTGGAGAGGGTAAGTAAAGGCGGCTTTTTAAGTTTATTTTTCTTGATTGACTGCCATTTTAATTATTGGGTATTATGTGATGTGTCTGCTGTTTTGAAATATTTTATTGATATTTGGACAATTTTTAATAATTTTTATGAGTTTTTAATTGTTGGATGTTATTCTGTTCATCAGTTGTTTTGTAACATTTATTAGTATAGTTTTACAATTATTTCTAAGTAGGTATCTATCTATAGCAGCTTGGCTTACTCTGTTTTCCTAATAGGAGGTGTATTAGTGTTTAGGGCCTGGTTAAATATTTGTAGTGGTAAATTACTGTCTTTTCATAAGGAGGGGTATTGTGCCTGCCAGTAAAGAGAGTTTGTTTTGCTTTTACTGAGATGTCATCAGAACCAGAATATATTTTTTTGTATGGCGAGTTGTACAGGGTAATGCCCTAGATCTGCTTTGCACCCATTTTTGGGGGTGGAGGGGATTCCTGAGGATGCAGAATGTATATTTACATTTTGCCCCTTGACGGTCACATGTTCAGTGTGTCACGCATATGAGAACCATCTGTCAGGTGTGTCCCGGCCGAAAAAAGGTTGAGAACCACTGCTCTAGGCAAGGCCCTGGGTTTAGGCCTTGACCTAGGCCCAAATCATTAGCCTAAAAATGGACAAATAAGATTTGTTTCATTTGGAGGCCCCCCCCCAAATGAAACAAATTAGCCTTATTCATCATTTTTTAGTTTTCTTTTAAACAAATGCACATCCCTAATTGGCAGTGTAAGTGTATATTGTTCTAGTGCAGTAGGCACTTGCCAGTGCAAAACCTTCAAGGCTGGATGAAACAGCAAATTGTAGTAATTTATTTATGTGTTTTATATACCATTGTTCCAAAATGAGATTGCAACAGTTTACAAAATCAGTGTTCAGATTCTGGGTCAATATTCCCTTAATGGGTCTGCATTCATGTTATAGGACAGTGCAACAGCATATCCATATTAGAGGTCATATTTTTACATAATCAAGTTCATCACAATATCAAATACATATTCTAGGTCGACGCAGTAATGAGTACTAGTTAACTAGGGTGCTAGTTAATGGTTTCCTACTAAAGCTGCTTTTGTAGGAAACCATTATTATTTTTCTTATTTTCTGTTTATAAATTCACAAATGTAATTATATAGGAACACTTGCAAATCAAAAACAGATGAGACAAAAACTAATATATTACAACAAAATAAAAAGAAAAGCAAAGAAATAAAGGGAAAATTACAATATTGTGGCTCTCAGTCCTCAAATGGTGGATTGGGATCCAAACAGATAAATGCATATAACATAAATAAGTCTTGTCAGAGCAGATACGTTTTAGTGAGTAAATACATAGATATTAACAGCATCGTAATCCTAAA
Source organism: Rhinatrema bivittatum (assembly GCF_901001135.1). Classification (NCBI taxonomy): domain Eukaryota; kingdom Metazoa; phylum Chordata; class Amphibia; order Gymnophiona; family Rhinatrematidae; genus Rhinatrema; species Rhinatrema bivittatum. Next base: position 254,579,011 of record NC_042620.1, read on the forward strand.
CTACCAGAACAGAGAGACAAAATCAAGACTCAAGTTTCAAGGATCTTTGGAAATGACAAAGACTCAACAGAGACCTAGGTTTCTTATCTCACTATGTACAATTCTGACCACTCTTCATCCCCCCTCACCCCTTTCCCTTCATTCTATCACTGGCATGCCTTTCATGATTCATTTTATTATAGCCACCACTGCTCTATATTTCCTGGTAGTGTCATCTTTTGTTCATTTGAATTTGAACTAAAGAAGAGTATTAGCTCTCAAAAGCTAGTCAAAAAATTTTAGTCCAATAAAAAAAAGTATCATTTTTTGTTTTTATTTAACCTTCTATTTCTGAAATTGAAAGAATAAGGAGGATTCAACATTGATTCTGCCTTTTATAAAGGTCATATTTATTCCCTATAATTTTGATTATGCATCTGCAGAGAAACCTCACAGTAAACTGGGAAACTAAATCTTACACCTCAGGGCAAAGAACATAGAAACATAGAAATGACGGCAGAAGAAGACCCAACGGCCCATCCAGTCTGCCCAGCAAGCTTCACACATCTTTTCTCTCATACTTATCTGTTTCTCTTAGCTCTTGGTTCTATTACCCTTCCACCCCCACCCCTATTGTAGAGAGCAGTGATGGAGCTGCATCCAAGTGAAACACCTAGCTTGATCAGTTAGGGGTAGTAGGGGTAGTAACCGCCACCATAAGCAAGCCACACCCATGCTTATTTGTTTTACCCAGACTATGTTATTCAGCCCTTATTGGTTGTTTTTTTCTTCTCCCCTGCCGCTGACGCGTGAAGTATCAGGTTTTTGTTTTTTTTTCTCCCCTGCCGTTGAAGCAGAGAGCTATGCTGGATGTGTGTGAATTATCAGTTTTTCTTCTCTCCTGCCGTTGAAGCAGAGAGCCACGCTGGATATGCATCGAAAGTGAAGTATCAGGCACATTTGGTTTGGGGTAGTAACCGCCGTAACAAGCCAGCTACTCCCCGCTTTGTGATTGCGAATCCTTTTTTTCTTCTCCCCTGCCGTTGAAGCTATGCTGGATATGCGTGAAGCATCAGTTTTTCTTTTCCCCTGCTGTTGAAGCAGAGAGCTATGCTGGAAATGTGTGATGTATCAGTCTCTCTCCCATGCCTTGAAGCAAAGAGCCTTGCTGGATATGCATTGAAAGTGAAGTATCAGGCACATTTGGTTTGGGGTAGTAACCGCCATAACAAGCCAGCGACTCCCCGCTTTGTGAGTGCGAACCCTTTTTTCTTCTCCCCTGCCGTTGAAGCAGAGAGCTCTGCTGGATGTGTGAAGTTTCAGTTATTATTCTCCCCTGCTGTTGAAGCAGAGAGCTATGCTGTATATGCATTGAAAGTGAAGTATCAGGCATATTTGGTTTGGGGTAGTAACCGCCGTAACAAGCCAGCTACTCCCCTCTTTGTGAGTGCGAATCCTTTTTTCACATTTCCTCTTGCTGTTGAAGCTTAGAGCGATGTTGGAGTCCCAGTAAGCATGTGTATGTATATTGAATAAGGGTATTGTGTCCAGGCAGTAGCCATCATTCTGGCGGGTCCCCCACTCTTCATTGGCGGCCTCTTGACTTTATGGATCCACAGTGTTTATCCCACGCCCCTTTGAAGTCCTTCAAAGGACCCACTTAGTTGAGTGAGCTTGTATATTTTGGGGAATACGTGTGTTTTAAGATATGTGACATTGATTGGCTTAATTGTAAACTGCCTTGGGCATTAAGTTGAGGTATGGGGAAGCAGTAGAGAAGTTTTATAAATAAAATGAACTTTCCTGTCGTGTAGCCAGATGGACTCAGAACGAATGGGTATAGTATGCTCGTGCTAGCAGTTGGAGACGGATCTGACATCAGCACGGGTGTATATATACCCCCACAGGAAGCGTAGCAACTTAGTAATTTCCGTCTCCAAAGCAGTTTGGAGAGCCTGCACGCTCGCTGAGCGTGTTTTCCAAATCTACTTTCTATTTTTCTACTTTCTACTTTCTTTTTACTAAAACTTCTACAGCATCGAGCCCCGCACTCCTGCGGTGATACCCTAAGGTCCCTCCCCCAGTAGAGTTTCCCGGGGTGATTTCCGTGATCCCCCGGAGGTTTAAGACCTCGGTCCGGTGGCCGAATCGCGGCAGGGACGTAGCCCCCGAGCGAGGTTCGGGTGAGGCATACGAGGCGCCTCGGTCCCGGCGTGGATGAGGCAGCGGGTGCATATCCTCAAACGCAGCGGTGAAGGTACCTGCCCTCTCCCCCCGCAGCCGGAGACCGCCCGGGTTCCAGCCGGGAAGCGCCGAGGATCAGGTAAGGCGTACATCTCTTACTTTTGGTCTCCGAGGAACCGAGGATCGGCGACATGGCACGCCGTGGAGGGCGCCATTTTGTGGGCCTTCTTCAGGTATTGAGCGCCCGTGATAGGCGCATGTCTATGACTAAGCGCATATTATATACATCATTGTGCGTATATTGCTGACCGCTTATTGCTGAGAGCATATTGAATACCATTGAGCGTGTATTGCTAACCGCTTCTTGCTGAGAGCATATTGTATACCATTGAGCGTGTATTGCTGACCACATATTGCTGAGAGCATATTGTATACCATTGAGCGTGTATTGCTGACCGCTTATTGCTGAGAGCATATTGTATACCATTGAGCGTGTATTGCTGACCGCTTATTGCTGAGAGCATATTGTATACTATTGAGCGTGTATTGCTGACCGCTTATTGCTGAGAGCATATTGTATATTATTGAGCGTGTATTGCTGACCGCGTATTGCTGAGAGCATATTGAATATCATCGAGCGTATATTGCTGCCCGCATATTATTCAGCGCCTGTTATATTAAGCGTATATTGCTGCCGCATATTATTGTGCGCCTGTTCTAAGCGTATATTGCTGCCGCTTATTATTGTGCGCCTGTTGTATTAAGCGTATATTGCTGCCGCATATCATTCAGCGCATACTTTTCAATGGAACAGAACGCCTCAGCGTCTTCAGCGGGGGCGCCTCCTGCCTCCGGCATTAAAGCCCTCGGCCTCTGCTCTGCGTGCCAGCTTAGAGCCACGCACAGTGAAGAGCCAGACTCCCTATGTGCCCAATGTGAGGAGGCCGTGGGACCCTCGGGCCAGGACCAGTCTCAGCCCCGATTTGCTGACAGTTCCCCAGGGGCTACCCCGGATTTAGCGGGCAGTCTCGACCAATCTGGAATCCCGGGGGATCTTGTACCCCGGCGATTGGAGACTGCTTCCATTTCCTGGGTGGATCTCTTTAAGGGGATTCATGCCTTTGTACAGATGCAAACGGCTTCCCGTCCAGGCCCTGCGGTTCCTGTTGTTGCTGCTGTTTCTGCTGTTCCTGCTGTGGCTGTGACTGTGGCGGCTGCTGCGGCAACTGCTGCGGTTGCGGCTCCAGCGGATCCTGTTCCTAGACCCTCACGCCCTTATCGTGAGCGGGACCTCCCGCCGCTAGACAGTCCGGATCAATCGGACCAGGAGGTCTCACCGGACGAGTCCGAACTCCCGGACGAAGGGGAACTTCCCTCAGGGATTGAGCCATATAGAACCATGCGGCGGTTCTTCCCTAAGGAGGATCTCTCCGACCTGGTGTCTCAGTGCCTGGCGGAGTTGGATATTACAGGTCCCAGCGCTACGGTACCCTCTGCGCAGAACCCCCTGCTGGAAGGTCTTCGTCCTACAGCCCGCCATTTTCCATTCCTGCAAGCAACACAGCAACTGATAGATTTAGAATGGGCTGCACCTGCGGCCTCATTCAAAGGAGGTTGGGCCCTGACAGGCATGTACCCCCTAGCACCGGCTATCCAGGAGCTGCTGGCGTACCCTCAGGTGGACGCCTTGATTAGCGCTGTGGTCAAGCGCACTACCATTCCAGTTAAGGGGGGGGCGGCCCTCAAGGAGCCTCATGACCGGCGACTGGACGCCATTCTGAAACAGACTTTTGAGGTGGCAGCTCTATCTTTGCGGATCGCAACCTGCTGCACAGTGGTGACGCGTGCCTGTTTGTCACAGGTCAGGAACAACGCTCCAGCAGCAGACATGGAGTCAGCTCTCTCATTCCTCACGGATGCTGCATCAGACCTAGTCCGGACAACAGCCAAGGGGATCTCATCCTCCGTAGCTACCAGGAGGCAGCTCTGGATCCGGAAATGGTCAGCTGATGCGCCTTCAAAGACACGCCTCACCAGATTGCCCTTTAAGGGCTCTTTCCTATTTGGCAGCGACCTTGATAAACTGGCCAGTACATGGGGCGCCTCTCCAGTGCCTAGACTGCCGGAAGATCGGTTCAGAAGGAACCAGCACGCCTTTCCAAGGCCCTCCAGGGGCAGGAGTTCACAGCGCTTCATTCCTTACAGGAGTCGCTACCAGGTGCCGTGTCCTCAGGCCAGGAATCAGTCCTTTCGGACCAAGCAGCACAAGAGGGGAGCAGGCCCGGGCTCAGGTCCCGGCCGCGCCTCACAATGAGAATCCGCCGATTCATCTGGGGGACGGAGCCATAGGGGGCAGGTTAACCCTCTTCTACCCCAGATGGGTCGAGATCACGTCGGACCAGTTGGTCCTCGCCATTATCCAAGAGGGATATTATCTGGACTTTCATCATCTCCCTCTGGACAAGTTTGTGGAATCTTCATGTCCCATACACAAGAAGGCAGCATTGGAAGCTACCCTGGCGAGGCTCCTGTCCTTGAACGCTATCATCCCAGTACCTGCCTGGGAAGTGAATTCTGGACACTATTCCATTTATTTCATGGTACCCAAGAAAGGGGGCACCTTTCGGCCCATACTGGACCTCAAGTCAGTCAATCGATACTTAAGGGTCCCGAGGTTTCGCATGGAAACTCTGTGCTCCGTCAAGACCGCAGTACAGCCAGGAGAATTCCTCACGGCCTTAGACTTGTCGGAAGCCTACCTACATATCCCGATCCATCCGGATCATCAGCGCTACCTGCGCTTCAAGGTTCTAGGCCGCCGCTTCCAATTCAGGGCTCTGCCCTTCGGGTTGGCCACGTCACCACGGACCTTCACCAAGGTGGTCGTAGTGGTAGCGGCGGCACTCAGACGGGAAGGAATCCTGGTCCATCCCTACCTAGACGACTGGCTGATCAGGGCGAAATTGCGAGAGGAGAGCCATCGGACAACTGACAGAGTGATTGCCCTTCTAGAAAGCTTGGACTGGGTAATCAACCTCAGCAAGAGTTGCCTACAGCCTTCCCAGTCGCTGGAATACCTGGGAGTACAGTTCGACACCCAGGCAGACACAGTCAGTCTCACTACCAAGAGAAGGTTAAAACTCCAGACCCGTATCCAGTACCTGATGGGAGCCAGTCGGCCCATAGCTTGGGATTATCTGCAGGTTCTTGGTCTCATGGCATCCACCCTGGAAGTGGTACCTTGGGCAAGGGCCCATATGAGACCTCTACAACACTCCCTGCTCTCTCGCTGGAGCCCTCAGCTACGGAACTATTCCACGCGCCTACCTCTGCCTGCCAGAGTACGGACCCAGTTACGGTGGTGGTTGCAGTCCGACTACATGAGCAGGGGGTCGAAGATGTCCTCCCCCACGTGGACTCTGCTCACCACAGATGCCAGTCTGAGCGGCTGGGGAGCACACTGCGAAGGACTCACCGCACAAGGGCGGTGGAACAGAGAAGAGTCAGCGTGGAACATCAACCGTCTAGAGGCTCGGGCAGTCCGATTGGCATGCCTTCGATTTGCTCACAGACTGAAGAACAGAGCAGTCAGAGTGATGTCCAACAACGCCACCACGGTGGCATACATCAACCGTCAGGGCGGAACCAGAAGCCGACAAGTATCTCTGGAGATCGCCCCACTGATGGCTTGGGCAGAGGCGAATCTTCAGGACATCTCCGCCGTCCACATTGCCGGGAAGGACAACACCACGGCAGACTTCCTCAGCAGAGAGAGCCTAAATCCGGGAGAGTGGCAGCTGTCACCCACAGCCTTCCAGATGATTGTAGATCACTGGGGGATTCCGGACATGGATTTACTGGCGGACAAGTCCAATGCTCAAGTACCCAGATACTTCAGCCGCAAGCGCGACCCGTTCTCACACGGAATCGATGCCCTGGTTCAGCCATGGCCTCCAGGGACTCTGCTATACGCCTTTCCTCCGTGGCCTCTGCTGGGCGCCATCATCCACAAGATTTAGAAATACCGGGGCCTAGTTCTTCTAGTGGCACCAGACTGGCCAAGAAGACCCTGGTACGCGGACATGAGAAGACTACTGGCAGGGGAGCCCCTTCCCCTGCCTCCTCTCCGGGACCTTCTACGTCAAGGTCCCATCCTCCACGAGGATCCAGCTCAATTCTCTCTTACGGTCTGGCCATTGAGAGGGCTAGACTGAAGAAAAGAGGTTACTCGGAGCCCATGATAGATACAAGTTTTCCACTTCCCTCACCTACGTAAGGATCTGGAGAATATTTGAAGCATGGTGCGACACTCATGGCACCAATCCACATGCGACCACGATCCCTATTGTTCTGGATTTCCTGCAAGATGGGCTTCAGAAGAGTCTCTCCCTCAGCTCCATCAAGGTTCAGGTGGCTGCACTGTCTTGCTATGGTCCCAGGAGGGATGGCAAGACCATTGCCACGCATCTCGATGTGTCTCGCTTCCTGAAAGGAGTCAAGCACATTCGTCCGCCACTGACATGGCCAGTACCTTTGTGGAACTTTAACCTTGTTTTGGATTTCCTCGCGGGATCCATCTTCAGACCCCTTCGGGGCCTGTCTCTCCATTCTCTCACTTTGAAGATGGTGTTCCTATTGGCGGTGTGTTCAGCACGCCGCGTCTCAGAGCTACAAGCACTGTCCTGCCGTGATCCCTTTCTCAGAATCACTCCAGAGGCTATCCATCTTCGCACGGTTCCCTCCTTTCTACCTAAAGTGGTCTCACAGTTTCACCTTAACCAAACCATATCCTTGCCTACCACGGCGGGTTTGAAGAAATCTGAAGAAGGGCGTTTGCTACGCCATCTCGACATAGGCAGACTGCTGCCCGATATCTGGAAATGACACAAGAAGTACGAAGGACGGACCATCTGTTCGTCCTGCACAGCGGGAAACGACAAGGGGAAGCGGCCTCGTGGCCCACCATCGCCTGCTGGATTAAAGAAGTTATCAGAGCAGCTTACGTGGAGGCTGGGAAGTCTCCGCCTCTACAAGTCAAGGCTCATTCTACCAGAGCACAAGCGGCATCTTGGGCAGAATCCAGGATGCTGTCGCCTGCAGAAATCTATAAAGCGGCGACGTGGTCCTCTCTCCATACCTTCTCCAGGTTCTACCGGCTGGATGTCCAGGCCAGGGAGGACACAGCATTTGCAAGGGCGGTCCTACATGGTCCTCAGGCAGCCTCCCGCACAGGCTGGGAGTAAAGCTTTTGTACATCCCATTCGTTCTGAGTCCATCTGGCTACACGACAGGAAATGTTGAGATTACTTGCCTGATAATCTCGTTTTCCTTAGTGTAGACAGATGGACTCAGCATCCCGCCCAGCTGCCTGTGTACATGGGTTTCACCAATTCAAGGTAAGCCATGTCATCTGTTTCCATAAGAGCGTACACTCTACCAGGTGTCAACGCCTTCTGGTTGGGAATGCTGGCGGTCTCCAGCTACTATCAATCGGTCAGGGGAATCCTGTTTCACTTTTCACTGAGCGTCAGTACACACATCTATAACAGCTTTTGCAAGGAAGATTACTAAGTTGCTACGCTTCCTGTGGGGGTATATATACACCCGTGCTGACGTCAGATCCGTCTCCAACTGCTAGCATGAGCATACTATACCCATTCGTTCTGAGTCCATCTGTCTACACTAAGGAAAACGAGATTATCAGGTAAGTAATCTCAACAATATATTTTCTTAAAACATCTGAGTTGTCTTGTTGATGATATTTACAGTAAATTCATATGTGTTACTAGAGTACCACTTCTTGTGGCGTTTCTAAGCAGTGCCTAAGGTCTAGTATTTTTTATCATCTTGCAAGAGACGGACACTTTGGCAGAAATAGCTTCAATGTGAGATCCAGAACCAGCATTGAACAAAATGACCCGGCTGCTCAGGCACACTTAGAGCAACTTGTGTACCTTAAACAAAGTCTCCCCCATTACACTCTTGCACTCCCTCAGTCCAAATCCACTCTCCCCCAAAATCCATCAGTTTCCACCTTTGTGTGCCTCGTGCACCAGGCACTCTCCACCATCAAACCTTCCAAGCCAACTTTCCCTGCAGTTTATTAATCTCCTCACCTCCCTAGGCTTGTTGGTAGTGCCATCTCCAGAACAGCTATTGTTTTCTTCTTGGCACCATACGTTTCTCATTGAGTTTGAGCCATGTCATGCCTGAACTCTAGGGCTGTCCTCAGTCTCTCAGCCTAACATGGGAGTTTGGGTATTGCACAGCTCAAATACACTGAAAATTGCACAGTACCAGGAGACCATAGAACAGCTGGTTTAGAGATGGTACCGGCAGCAAGCCTCCAGATAAGGGGGGAAGAGTCAAGGAGCCGCCTCTGTCTTCCAGGTCTTATGAACTATTAAATGAATGTCTTCCTACTCCCTGTTCCACAGTAGCCCATTTAATAGGCAAAAGAGAATAATTTGGCTATAGGTGGCATATCTTAAGCAGGAATCCAAACCACAAAATGAGCTGATGCTGCACTTTAAACAATTACTGTAAACAAAGAGAAGTGCAGACTGAGTTTCATCGATCGAAGCATTTAATGTGTGATTATATGGCAACCCCACTGTTCTTATTTCAAATATTATTTCAATACAAAGTGGGGGTCCCCCAACACAGGACCCCATGTTTCGCACACTGGCTGCGTCGGGAGGGACACCGTTAAATCAAGTGTTCTGCAACGAAAATATACAAACAGTTTCAAAACAGGATCGGTAAAAATAAAGGGTAGAGCCAACAACAAAAAATTCTCATATAATGTTTTAAGAATTAAATAGAACATACCTTATCGCTGAAAAGAAACCAAGTTACAGGGAGTGCATTGTGGATACATTGCAATCAGAATTTAAATGCTATAGACGTCTTTTGGTGCAAATAGAGCCGACCAATCACAGTGTAAGAACAGCTAGCCAATCAAAGCATGGCACGTAAGTCACAGCGCAGCGAAAACTCCCAGGTGAAGTAACTCCACTCAAGGTCACAATTAAGCCCAGTTGGAATTACCATATTCAAAGAATAGATCCATTTCTGTTCTCTCTTAATCAAAATATCAGAGAAATTGCCTCCCCACACCGGGAGCGGGGGAGGGGGGGTGTGTGAAACTCAGTCTGTACTTCTCCTTGTTTACATACCTTAAGCAGGGAAATGTAAAACTTCACTAGAATACATTGAGCTATGATCCATGGTGCCACATTAGATATATGAGAAAACACTGGTAAATTTCAAAATATGATTTTAAACAGCATTTTTAAGTTCTGCACTTTCATAAAAGGGTAATATCAGACTTGGCAATGCTTTTTTTTTTTTTTTTTTTTAAGTCCTAGACCTCTGACATCTGGCTTTCCAGGACTTCAGCTTGAGAAACAGTATCTGTGGAGCTAAGTTTCTTTCGATTCCACCAAAAATATGTCTACAGAGTCTATATAACCTTACCATCTGCCTTCACCAGCTGGTCTTTCTAGACCAATTCTGGAACCACTATATTTATACCTGGTGAATCCTCCCACCAATTCTAGTAAGTATCCATTTCCATTATTTACCCTTCTCCACTAGGAAAGCTGACCATTTAGCATTTAGTCCTACTCTCTGTTCCTGTCTTTTAACCAATTACCATACTACAATAGGACATCATCTCCTACCCCATGACTTTAATTTTCCAAGGAACCTCTCATATGGAACTTTGTCAAATATCTTTTGAAAATCCAGGCACCCTATACCAACGCTGTTCCCTAAGCTGCACACATGCACAGCCGCACGCAGTTTTTACCCTCCCACACAGGAAGACCAGTGTTGCTGTGGTGGAGCCCATCCCACCATGGCCCAAAGTGAGGAGGATACCAGTGAGGCCGTGGTGGAGCTCATCCCACCATGGCCTGAAGAGGTCCCAAAACTCTGGGTGTTCCTCCTTCTTCTTGCCTGCACGGGCCCCCAGAAGAAAAAAAGTTGCTGGAGCCACACGAGCAGGAAGGAGAAGGAACTTTGCCCCACATGCAGAAAAGGAGCAGTGTCTGTGGCACAATCCCTCATTAAATAATTCTCATCAAACTCCCTCTCTTGCACAGGGAATAAGAAAGACGTTATCATCTATAATGGCCCTATGGGGTTTGGTGGATAGCTGGCGGCATAGGTATCCTCATTCTCACTCTTATACTTTTCTTTTCCTCGTCTCATGGGTCTTAGTCCTGCATTGATTATTTTCTAGTGGATAAAATGCAGCAGAACCGAGTTGTGAGGGTGGGCATTGGGAATATCACGTGGTCTGACCACACACCTGTTTGGCTGGACATTCTCTTTCAAGATTTGGATGGTGGCCAGAGATTTTGGCAACTAAATGAAAGTCTCTTGAAATACGAAACCTTAATTAAACCCATCCGCTTTCAAAAAGAAACTTCAAACAGGGCTATTCAGCCAAGCCTTCCCGGTCACGTAATCTTCCTCACTTGCAACCCCTCTCTCTCAAGTAAACTTTCCATGCAGTCACCATAGTCCAGTTTATTATCTCCGTTGTTTTATCCAGTTCTCATCTCATCCATTCTGAGATGATTTGTATTGAATTATTTTATAAGGTTTATGTTATGTTATGATCCGTTTCATTGTTAATATTCTACCTCTGTTCTTTGTATCGCCCAGAGCGAACGTTGTGGTTACATTGTAAACCGTTGTGATATGTATATTTTACAGGAACATCGGTATAGAAAAGCAAAAAAATAAATAAATAAATAAATCTATAAGTGTCCGTTTTAGAGAGTATTTCCTTTTGAACTCTTCCACATCTCCATCCCAGGGAGTGGTCTAGGATTGTTCAAAAGCAGTAGTACGGGGTCTTTTAATATCACATGCTACCTTTAAGAAGAAGGGAAGAGAACTCAAACGATCTCAGCTGTTGGCCAAAATTTCCAGATTATCCCATATCCATATGCAGACTTAATCCCAATCAGCTCTTCAGCAACTATCTTTAGCTAGATCAGAGCTACAGTTATTAGATGATGGGCTTTTGCTTCATCAGCTGGAGACAGCTAGGCAGGAGCACTTTGAGGGTGGGAACAAGACTAGTCGCTATTTAGCCCAGCGTTTGAAATCATTCCATACCCAAGGCTCCATAGCTAAAATTAAAATTTGTTAAGCGCCATGCCAACAAACTACAACTGGGGAAATAGTTACTAAGTCTGCTGATATTAGGGACTATTTTTCCCAATTTTATGGCTCTCTTTATAACACAGACAGGGGTTTTTCCTGGCTGGGCCATATAGCAATAGTTAAATGAATATTCTCCCCCCGTTTTCTGTACCTGTTTCTCAAGCTTCCTATCTTTCTGAGGGCCAACTCAGGTGGTTAATTCAAATGTCACAAAGAGATCTAATGACCCAGATGTATTATGGTCTATGGTTGGGGGGGGGGGGGGGCTAGGAAAAAGGACAAAGCTGGGATTGGAAATGCTAGAGAACTAATCCAAGGCTGAATAGCACACTCGCTCACCTGCTGCAGTGAGGTTTAAGGCTTCTAATGGTAATATTGGGGCCCCTTCTTAATACATATGGGGCCAAGAAAATATCTGATAATGCATTGTATCAGAGAAGCAAAAATCACAGAACGTGAGTGGTTGGGGAACTGAATCCCTAGGCATGTGAGCCTACTCAGACGAAGTGTGCCACTACTAACATAAATTTGCACACAATGGGCTGGATACTTACAGAAACCTATGTTATGCCCTGTAGCTTTTTAAAGACCACAATACTTTCTACATTTCCTCTAGAATAATGCAATGTCAATAAAAGGGTAAATAGTAGGTTGGGGGAAAAACACACCTTGCTAAAAAGAAAGGCCATTTCTCGAAGTCTGAACAAATTCCTTAGCAGACAACATGAACTCATTGCCACCTAGGTGCTATGATTAGTGTATCATCTCTGGGGACATTAACATAAAGTCATAGAAACGTGCCAGCAAAAAAAAGACCATATGGACCTATCTAGTCTGCCTTCCCGCCCACCTATTTTAGCTTTACTATTCCCATCACTACCTCAGAGATTCCCTGAGGTTGATATTCACATGCTACTTAGCCGAATTAGTAAGGCTTATCCTGCTAAGTGAAAGCCATTGAATATCTAGCTCCATTCAGGGGTTGCTACTTAGCCAGATAAGACACTTATCCACCTAAATAGTTAGCCAGATAGTCAATGGGTGGGCAGTGGGTGTAACTGGGTGACACTACTTATCCAGCCAACTTAGCCGGATAAGTAGCAATGTTCAGATTTATCTGGTTAAGTTAACTGGATGAGTTAACCGTGCTGCTGAATATCCCGTGTAAGTTAACTGGATAAGTCTTATCTGGCTAACTTACCTAGATGTCTATGTCTGAGTATTGACCTCCCTGTATTATCCCATGGTTTTAGATACTGTTTTTGTCCCCATCACCTCCATTGGGAGGCCATTCCATGCATCTACTTCCTTCTCTGTAAATAAATATTTCCTGAGTCTACCCCCTTTCACCCTCATCCCATGACCCCTTCTCCTAGAGCCTCCTTTCTGTTGAAAGTGGCTCACTTTCTGTGCATGAGAATCTTGTAGATATTTAAATGTCTCTATCCTATCTCCCCTATCTCTCTTTTCCTCTAGCATATACATTTACATCTTTAAGTCTGTCCCCATATGCTTTAGAATCAAGAAAACTGACCATTTTAGTAGCCACCTTCTGGACTGAATCCAACCAGTTTATATCTTTTTTAATGTATGGTCTTCAGAACTGTACATAGTATTCCAAACAAGGTCTCACTGATTTTACTCTTTAGAATAGTTTCTATAATTTTTCCCAGCAGTGAAGTTAGGCTCACCAGTGTATAGTTTCTCAGATCTCCTCTGGAGCCCTTTTTAAAAACCGATGTCACATTGGCCACCCTCCAAACTTCAGGTTCAACAGACAATTTTAATGATAGGTTACAAATTACTAGTAATAGATCTGCAATATCATTTTTCAGAACTTTAGGCTATAAACCATCTGGTCCAGGTGATTTTGAAGAAAGCTACAGGGTGTCTGCCTGATTTCAGTCTCCACTCCTGCTCAAGCCCCTCCCCTCGCAAATAGCCTGCAGGCAACCCTCTCCTTCTGTTGTTCTCCCCATCCTCCTGTTCTGAAGTGAACCGAGGGGTGGGGGGGATGAAATTGGAGTGGACAGAGAAAGTAATCAGAACGTTTGATTCCTCAAAGAGCTCTTAAAACCTTATGTAGAGAACCTGAAATAATTCTTGACTGGAAAGACTAATCCAATTCTTGTAGAGGGGAGCAGAGTGATGTGGTTAGCAGTAGTTGAGGGTTTTGGCTCCCCCATGTGGGAGATTCAGATGGTGTGCTCTACCAGTTTTCTTGAGTTACCCTTCTCAGGGACAGCCTGAATGTGCTGTCCACACTTCTGGTTATTTTTTGCTAGGAACAAGACTTTGGGGGGGGGACAAAGCCATGGGTAAATAAATGAAGACAGAGGGATCGATGTAATAAGGTGTGCTGAAGCTGTTGCGGGTTTGTGCATATTCGTATGCATGTTTTCCTGTGCAAAGCCCTATACAGGGTTGTAATAAGGGTTTTGTGCATGGGAAAAAAGCACATATGAATGCGCTTATGATTTTTCCTGCACAAATGCATGCTAAGAGATTGCAAAGGAGGCGATTAGCTATTCATAGGCAAAGTAGTGAGCCTCGCTAATGCTAGTGTGGGTTTTTTAATGCAGGTTTTTTTACCGCCATGGTCAGGGCACAAGTGTCAGCGCTGACTCAGGAGGCCTATGTCGGTATCCGAGCATCCTGAAAACCACCTAGCTGAGCACCTATCTTGGCCTCCGAGTGGCCAGCTTAACTAGGCACTTTTCTGGGCACCTGATCGTATACTTTCACCACCAAGTAAGCGCCTAGCTGAGTGCCTGAGCAGCAATATTTGCTAGGCAACTTTCTGGACACCAGAGTGTTCATAATTGCTCCTGGCTGAGTGTCTATGTCGGCACCTGAGCATTCAGATTGGTGCCCAACTGAGCACCTATCTCACTGCTATGCCAGTGTGAATTAGCATTAATGATAATATTTGCCATGTTTTCTGTAGCATAGTTATTGAAATATTAAAAATATTTTCCAGGGTCATACTTTCACTTAATAGGGAGACCCGTTCGCTCACTCGCTTTTATGCACGAATTATCAGCGCAGGTTTGAGAACAGATTTGGCCGCTTATTACATAGGCCCTTATCACGCTTAGGCATGCGCATTTTCCCATATGTGTGCGGATTTCTGCATGCAATTCATCTGCATAATTAATTTTTTTACATCCCGCAGAAGCCGCAGCTTCAGCCGCATGAGCTGATCTAAACCTGCGGCTGTTTTGTCACGGGTCTTATTATATCAGCCCCAGAGTGCCTTATCCTCTATTTTTGGTTCATGGTTTTGGAAACCTTATGGTGAGAGAGGAGGAGGTATTTCCACACCTCCTTCCTCTTATTTGATTTCCCCTTTGAGTAAGATTTTTTTTCCTTTTTTGCTTACTGAGTACCCTAGAGCCCAGGAACTATGGCAATTTGTAACATTTGTTTATCTATGACTGTTCATTTTTTTTATTTATATTATTTTGTATACTGATATTCTATACTCAATCATACTGGTTCACAAATATAAGAAATAAAAACAATACAAAAATTCATAATAAAATTCATATGCAATATACAAAAAATCTAAAATTAGGATAAAACATGCCATAGAAATGAATAGTTAAACTGAAAATATGAAAACAGATAGCAATAAGAATAGAAATAAAAGTGTAAAATAAAATAACATTGATAAACATAATGAAAATAAATAAAAGCAATAGTAGTCTCTCCATATGTTCATAACACAGCCTTAGATAAACGTCTAAAATATAACACACTCAATTTCGTCTCCAAAAGCCTTTGTAAAGAGCCAGGTCTTAAGATTTTTTTTTTAAGTTTGATAATTAGGTTGAAGTCTCAGTTCACTAGGAAGAGAATTCCATAAGCCTGGGCTCGCTATAGACTTGGAAACTCCAGCAAATGTGTTCTTGTTTGAAGATACAGTTTGAGTGAGACCCTCCTTTATGCCAAGGTGTGGGTTTGAGAGAAACATCCGTCAGTACTTGGAAGAAGTTAGCATACAATCAGAGGGTCAAAGAGGGGAAAGAAGTGTTTTGTGGTGTTTTCCCTATCCAGCTTGAGAAAATACAGCCCTTGCCTATGTGCCGAGTCCACTATACCAGCTGCCTGACCATTTGTATATTTTTTAACCCACAGAGACTTACAGGTATCAGAAGCCTTGGTGAGGCCCCCACCTGGAGTACTGTGTTCAGTTCTGGAGACCTTATCTCCAAAGGGACAGAGACAGGATGGAGGCGGGCCAGAGAAGGGCGACCAAAAAGGTGGATTGTCTTCATAAAATGACTTATGAGGAGAGATTAAAGAATCTAAATATGTACACACTGGAGGAGAGGAGGAGCAGAGGTGATATGATTCAGGCTTTCAGATACTTGAAAGGTTTTAATGATTTATGGTCAACAACAAACCTTTTACAATGGAAAAAAATCAGTAGAACTAGGGGTCACGATTTGAAGCTCCAGGGAGGAAGACTCAGAACCAATGTCAGGAAGTATTTCTTCACGGAGAGGGTGGTGGATGCCTGGAATGCCCTTCCGGAGGAAGTGGTGAAGACTAAAACTGTGAAAGATTTCAAAGCGGCATGGGATAAACACTGTGCATCCATAAAGGCTAGAGGATGGGAATGAAGAATAGAGCCATGGGGGTGACTTGCTGGAATGTTAACTACCTGGGGTTTACTACCCTTACTCAAAAAATCCCTTGCATGGTTAATGCAACCCCAACATTGCTTTCTGCTTCAACAGCAAAGGGAAATGTGGAAAAGAGGATTTGCATTCAGAAAACAACCAAAAAGGACTGAACTTTATAATCTGAGTAAACAAATAAGCGTGGGGGTAGCTTGCTTATTACAGTGGTTACTACCCTAAACCAATTAAGCCTGATACATCACTTTGAATGCATATGCAGCGTTGCTATCTGCTTCAACGGTAGGGGGAAGTGAGGAAAACAGGATTTACATTCAGACATCATCCAACAAGGCATCGATCTGTGCAATCTGGGGTAAACGAGCATCGGTGTAACTTGCATGATGCGGCGGTTAGAACCCTTAACCATAAGCCTTTTACTCACCTTTGATGCAACTCCAATATTACTCTCTGCATCAATGACAGGAGATGGCAGGAAATTTGAATCAAACAGTTACCAACATGAGCCCTGAAGTTGGAGGTTGGTGAAACAGATAAGTATGGGAAAATAAGTGTGGAAGCTTGCTGGGCAGACTAGATGGGCCGATTGGTCTTTTTCTGCCGTCATTTCTATGTTTCTATTTTTTGTGCCCCAACGGGGGGATACACGGGTTATGTATCAGTCTTAATTATAGCAATCTCTTTCATGACTGTGCCTTGGGGAATAACCACAGGAATGTTTATCTGCCTTTACATTTCTGTCAAAACACGTTTGTTCACTATCATTGTCAGTTAGACATGAAACATATTGCATATTAAGATCTGTACTTATCTGAGGATATAAAATTTGTCTTCTATGTCACTGCTACACAGACATCTGAAAAAATGAAGGGCTGCTTGCCACCTGCCTCATGTCAACTGTAAGGATTTATAAGTGTAAGCTGCAGCCTATGAGCTGGCATCCTTCCCCCTCTTGCGTCTGGGGCAGACAACCTGGCAGAAACTTACTACTTCTGCTACCTTTTATATGTGACCCAAATAGCCAGGGATTCACGCAATGCTATTTGTCTCATGTAAACAATTTATTAGAAGGCACTTAGACTTACTATCAGAAATAATACTAACAAATTAGCACTCTTAGGTAAGTTACTATAATACTTGGTACAGCATAAACTTATAATGATTAAAGCTTAGCAGATATGAATAAATTAGCAGAAGCATAACACATAACCTTAGCTGGAATTTGCTTAGAATATTACTAAGAACCTGAGCGTGATACATCCAGAAACATACTCAGGCAACTACCACACTGAAGATTGTCTCTGTCACTGATCTGTGAGAGAAGCTGGAGTTCACAAAAGCTATTGCTGTTGCTAGAAGCATGCATTGGTATCTTTGCTTGTCTGCTGAGCAGAGAGTATTTGTCTAGTCCCTGGAGAGGAAAAAGACAAGTTTGACTCTAGCTAAAATTAGCAGGCAGGAGGCTTCTCATATGGGTAGTGCCCTCCAGGATACTAGATCCCATCCATCAGCTGGGTGGCAGGGAGGGGTGTAATAACGTGGGGTCATCTTCTTGATAGTGAGTCCCCGGTCATCCTTTTAGTGGTATTAATTGATCTTTGGCGCTGCCTCTAGAGCTCCTCTCTCATGCTATTTTTAAGAGCCAGAATTATGCATATTCAGAAGCTCAGTCATATTAAAGCTGGGCCTCAAAACTGGGTTTCTTCTTCACTTCGAATTGCTGGACTTCTCCCAGCTTGACCACCAGATTGGAAGGTCATCCATCCGTCATGTGGCAGAGAGCTGACCTGTCTGATAAGGCCCCTTTTGGGATTGAAGGGTTCAGTTTCCGGACAGAAGGGAGCTTTGCTGAAGGCCTTAGGTCTGTCCCCTCATGTACACACACACACACACACGTACACATGCACTCTTGGCCTGCATGGTCTTGGATCCCCTCTGTTTGCTGAGAGAAGATTTCATTCTTTAAGGGAAGCCCCTAGTTAAATAGTGTGTGCTGCAGATCAGATAATTCAGTCCTGTATTGCTACTCTGATAGAAGTTTATCATCTCTGTATCTCTCTGCTGAAATACAGGTCCAGGGTCTATTTTGTGTCATCAGAATCCATCTTGCTGCATACACTGTTTGAAACTGATAGTTTCTCCATACACAACCTGAACAGGATGATTCAGTCATAATTATTTTTCTGTATCTGTAGATTTTAATTACTACTTTCCTTAGAGAAATTGGAGTTATAAGTGCATAGATGCTCTAGGTGCAGAACCAGGACTGGATCAAGCTGTTTGGGTTGACTTAGATCAAGTGGCAACTTAAGGCACATTCATAAATATTTCCTTAGTTTGCTGGTTTAGTAAGTGTGTTCAAAGTTTCCAAAGCATGCCATTTCTACTAAAACCAGCATGGCAACAACCATGTTGTATCCTTCCCTTAAAACTGTACAGCACAAACAGGACAGAACAACTGTGACCTATTTTCTCTGGTACTCGCTAGCGTTGTTTTACAATTCATATATCTCCTAAAGCAGTGCTTCTCAACCAGTGCGTGCCTTGGGAAAGTGTCTCCGACGCTGCAGTGCTGACAGCCTCCCTGGGCTCATGCTGCTTCTATGGGACAGTGCCCCAAATCTCTTGCTTGCTGCTTCAGCCCCTCTTTCTAAGTCTGAGTGAGACCGGCGAGGAAGGGCAGGAGCAGGGAATGGCAGGGAAGGCCTCTGTCCAGCCCTTTCCCACATCCTCCTGCTGCCTGGAGTCCAGCGCTCTTCTCTGCTGTGCTCTGCTTACTTGGAGAGTCACTGCCCCTAGACCTTTGATGTCTGTGCTGCAGGGAGTTGGGACTCAGATGAAGGCAGAGTAGGAAGGCATGCAGAGATGCAGCCCGGTGAGAATGATTTGTGAGAAAGGAGGTGAGGGAAGGAGTGAGTGAATCTTTGGTGGGGGGAGGCAGTACAAAAGGTGATGAATATTGAGGAAGGAGTGGGTATATGCTTGTGGAGGGGAGGGCACAGGATGTTGCTCCTGCTCTGGGGTCAGGGAGAGGATTGGAAAAACAAACCAGGGCCACACCAGAGAAGAGGGAGGAAGGGAGAGAAGGAGGATCAGATATGAAGGTGGAAAAAAACAGAAGGAAGCAGGAGAAGGGAGAGAGAGAAAAGACCAGGGACTGAAGAAGAGGAAGAAGGGAGAAAGGACCCTGGATAAGGGACCAGGAGAAGGAGAGGGGAAGAGGACCCAAGATAGAGAAAGACAGAGAGGATCAGGTACTGGGAAGATAGAGATGGAGAAATGACTCACAGATAGGAAGAGAAAGGGGATGAGAGAGACCCTGGATTTGGGGGTGGGGAATTCTGGGAGATAATGGAAGAGAAAGGGAATAAGGAATGGATGATAGGCAGCAGGAGAAAGAGGAGAAGGAAATGAGGAAAGGAGAGATCAAGAAAAGAGAAAAGGGCACTAGACAGAGAGAGAGAGAGAGAGGAAAACAAAAAAGGAGCAAAGAGAAGACCTAAGAATGAGAAAAAAATAATCAGCCAGAAAAGCAGGCCACAGTCATCAAAGATTGGAAGCGATTTATTGCCTGATAGAGAATATTAATAAAATATACAGGGACACAGATCAAAGTGCTGTGAAGAGTTATAATTTGTTGGCTAATTTTGACTTTCTAGTATATAATTAATTCTTTTATTTACAAGACATACCCACCAGCACGAATGCTTTTGTGCTGGGCCCAAAAATATTTTGTGGTAACAAAACTTAAAGAATGTGTGTTTAGATATATTTTGAGATTTTCCATGGGGACGGTCTACCACACTACCTCTCTCACACCAAGATGAACTGCTTGCTCTCTACTTACGCTACAGGAACAAGGGTACCAGTTTCACCAGGCAGAGCTCTGCTAATCTTACCTTATCTCCCTCCTTCCCACTGAAAGGAGAAGAGCAACGCTTCTTACCTGTGTGCACCTCTTATGCCAGCTTCAACCTGACGTTTGACTAGATGGGGCCCTGTAATCTCACAGGACCGGCTTGTTCTGCACGTTCAGGTGTCAGGGTTAAGCCGGCAGAATGAGGCTAACACAGATAAAACATGCTACTCTCCTCCTGTAGGTGAGGGGGGTGGAATGGGGAAGAGTGAGAATTATGCAAAATTTGGTTTGGTGCACCAGGAGGATTCAGCAAACTTGAAAGTTTGCCATGAAATAAAAAAATGTTGGGAAGCACTGCCCTAAAGTGCTTTCCTTATGTAATCCCTGCAACAAGAATGAAAAATGCAACAATACAGGATAATCTGCACATTTCCGAAACATCTTCCTAGGCGATTTGAATCTGAGAGAGATTTGTGGAAGGAAATCATGATCCGCATGCCCCTGCCTCTTATATGAGGCTCAGAATTCAGATATCCAGAGTTTCCTCAGTACACAGGAACAGCATGATGGCTAAGAACGCAGTAGGGATCAGAGCCGTTACTGTGTGAAGGGTGGTGGCAGCAGAGGCAGTGGGAACAGTCGATATGGAGGTCTGGACTTGCCGATTGCCAATGTTCTGTGGAGGTCGGAAATTATTTACCATTTTCTGAGGTTCACCTGAGGTTCCAGAGTAGAGCTGCTGGGGAAAGGCATTGATCTAGAATAGAATGTGAAAAGAAGACAGTGCAGGTTTAAAGACTGCATGTAATATCCTAAACAATTAGGAAAATGGAGAGAAATGGAGGAGGGGTAGAGGAGAGGGGAGAGAAGAGAAGGAAACCAGGGTGGGAAAAGAAGGGATGGAGAAGGGTGAGTATCTTACACTCACATCTCAAGATATCTCCTGAGCTGCCCTCTCTGCTCCTCTCTCTCCATCTTGGGATGTGAGTGTAAGATTCGCCTTTGCCACTCTTTCTCTGTATGTGATCTTAGGACAAGCGACTTTATTTTTGTATGCCTCAGTTCTTGCAGACATTCAGCCCGATCCAGTAAAGTCCGTGGGAGAGCGGACGAACGCCCGCTCTCCCGGCGCACGCACCGGCCCTTGGCCGGTGCGAGCGATCCAGTATTCAAATGAGCTGACGCGGTGCAAACGAGGGAAAGGAGGCGCTAGGGACACTAGCGCGTCCCTAGCGCCTCCTTTTGGCCTGGAGCGGCGACTGTCAGCGGGTTTGACAGCCGACGCTCAATTTTGCCGGCGTCGGTTCTCGAGCCTGCTGACAGCCACGGGCTCGGAAACCGGACGCCGGCAAAATTGAGCGTCCGGTTTTCGGCCCGACAGCCGCGGGCCGAATTCAAAATTTTTTTTTTTTTTTTTTTTACTTCTTTTTTACTTTTGGGGACCTCCGACTTAATATCACTATGATATTAAGTCGGAGGGTGCACAGAAAAGCAGTTTTTACTGCTTTTCTGTGCACTTTCCTGGCGCTGGAAGAAATTAGCGCCGACCTTTGGGCGGCGCTAATTTCTTAGAGTAAAATGTGCGGCTTGGCTGCACATTTTACTTACTGGATCGCTCGGGAATACCTAATAGGGCCATCAACATGCATTTGCATGTTGAGGGCGCTATTAGGTGCCGCGGGTGGGCCGCGTGTTTTCCTCCCCTTACTGAATAAGGGGTAAGGGAAAACACGCGTCCAGAGCAGGGTGACAGTGCGCTCCGACGGAGCACACTTTACTGGATCGACCTGATTGTTTTTATTAAAATGTTGATAAAGGATTTATTTAATTTATACTCTGCCTTTCAGACATTTCAAAGCAGATTACATTCAGGTACTGTGGATATTTCCCTGTCCCCAAAGGGCTCACCATCTAATCTTGTACCTGAGACAATTGAGGGTAAAGTGACTTGCCCAAGGTCACAAGGAGCAGCAGCATGATTTGAAACCTGGCTTCCCTAGTTTGTAACCTTCTGCTGTAATAACTAGGCTACTCCTCCGATGTTAGTCAAAGTACATGAAAAACATAATATAAAATATGCATTAGAAGTCTCATAACATGTAACAAAAATATATATCCTGCATGTGGAAATGGCATTATTGTGTCACAAAGAGTCCAAGGGCAGGGCCATGTGCCTCAGTTCCAATCCTCATTGTGGCACTGATTGTGCTCTTGGTGTGAAGTCAAGTTTGAGGGCAATTCTCAAAGCCAATTTACCAGGTGAAGTAGGATGGAAGAAAATTGCCCCCTCAAATGTAGCTAAAATTATCTGCGGGATTCACAATATCCATACTTTAATCTGCATTAAAAAGGGCTGTTCCTTTGGGCATGTTTAGGTTGAGGAGGGGAAATAGTGCTGTATATGTAGAGGTCGATATTGAGCTGAGGAGCGGCTAGTTAAGTTAGTTGGATATACCTATCCGTCTAACTTAACAGGGCCACGCCGCTGAATATCCCCAGCTATCTTAAAGTTAGTCGGTTATGTCAAACGTTAGCAGACCAGAGTTATAACTTAAGCGGCTAACTCTGGCCTGCCCCAAAATGTCTCCCACCCGCCCCCGAACGCCTTCAACTTATGTGCCTAAATATAGCACTGAATATCCCCGGCTAGCCATTTAGATGGATGACTTTTCAGTTGTTCTCTAACTAGCTTTTCAATATCGACCTTTAATTTTCAAATGTAGGTGTGCTATTTTCCCCATCTCAGCTGACCACACAAAAGAGTAAGTGCAACGTATGCATACTGTGTGTGAATTTTCAAAAAGAAAGTATCTGTGTGGTTTCCCTTTGAAAATTCTGGTAAACCATCCATATTAAAACCTCCTGTGTAGTTTGCACCTATGCAGGCTGTTTGAAAATTGTCCCCTTTATTTTCTTGTGTTTCCAGGTTTGGAATGCCTGGTTTTGCCCTTAGTTTACCCTTCACATTGCACCTGCCTATGATTATTGCTTGTAAATGGTTTAATTAAAAGCAAAAGAGAAAGATGGAAGGATGGATAAAGGAAAAAAGGAACAGTGAGAAAAGAAGAGAAAGGGATATATGGCAATTCTTATAAAAAGAAAGACCAGGACTGAGGGGTACAAAAGGGAATCTCCAGGGAATACACACCAAGGTAGGGGTATTGTAACATGGCCTCTAATAGGAAAGAGACAGGGGACTGTAAATAAATGATTGGAAGAGGACACTAACCACACTAGCAGGGACAAGAATTGGGTTCTTAAAGACAGTCCAAATCACAGCCTCATCACAGGTAGGGGTGGTCAGGGATCCCAGGTAGCGGTAATAACTAGTGAGATCCACCTGCCCAAGTACGGAATTGATGGAAATTGTAGCATTCAGAGGCACGCTTAAACCTGCAAATAGGAAAGATGGAAGAAGCCAAATGATTCCAAGACTCAATGTGTTAATAACAGTGCAAAAAGCTTACCCGTGAAGTAATGGAGGGGAAAAGAAATAAAGTTCTGTGAGCCATCAAACAATATCATGTGATCAGGTATCAAGAAAGTCTGCATCGCACCCATCCCAGGGACCACTTACCCTATGCCTTATCAGATACGAAGGACTTCGTATTGGACATAAGGTGCTATTGCAATGGTAAACTTGTGGGACTTTTTATTTATTTGTTGCGTTTTATATACCATCATTCGGTAGAGCCATCATAACGGTTTATGAACGTTATACATTTTCTTAGCAGTTGTGCAACAATAAAAAACAATTTTTACCCAAAACAGAGAGTTATGGTTACAACAAAAAAAAAAAGAAAAGAAAACTGTAAGCTTTATGAAGGAAAATAGGGGATCAGTTAGGCCTTAGGGAAAGTGCTCATACAAGGACTTCAATTCATCGCCAGATAGGTTTTGCAATCTGTGGTCTGCAGGCCCGTGTCACGGACCTCCACTCTTACCTCCAGCCTGGATCCAGGTGCACTGCTTCCCGACACCGTGGCCAGCCTCCCCTTTGAGGTCGTGGCCATCCGATATAGCATGGCCAGGCCAAGACCGCTGCCTCCGCAGACTATGCTGGAGGGAGCCCTTAGGTGCACACATGCCCGACTTGACAGCACTTAAAGGGCCCACAGTTGAAAATTCCCTGCGGTGCCTTTTGATGACATCAGACTCATTCCAGTATTTAAAGCAACCTCTCCCTGCAGCCTACGTCTCAGCAACAGGTCGAAGTCTCCTGGAGAAGTGCTTTACCTCTGCATTCTTGCTTCCTGCTTCTTGGTTTCTGCTGTGTGTCTTCCCAGTACTCCTGTGTCATGTTCCTGGTTCCTTGGCAGTCTGGTTTATCTCCTGAGTTCTTGTCTTCATGGTCAGTCTTCCTTCATCTGTCTTCAGCGTCTCATTTTGCTCCTGTGGCCCCTCAACCCCCTCTCTCCTTTTCATTCCTTGTCTCTTCAGTTTGGACTTCTGGCTTTGACTTTGGACTGGACTTCTGGCATCGACTCGGATTGGACTTCTGGCTTGACCTCGGATTGTGCCGTGACGCTGCTTGGCCTCCGCCTGCCCCTGGCAACTGCCTGCTTCCGCTTCTGACTGAACTCCACCTGCCCAGACCTCTGCCTGAACTACGACTCTGCAAATACGCTGCCTGCCTCCGACCACAGCCTGAACCTGACCTGATGACTGCTGCCTTCTTGTCCTGACTCCACTTCCTGCTCTGTGCTGGCCTGCAGTGACTTCATTGTAACGGATCGTCACCTCCACAGAGGCCTGCACCTAAAACCAGCCAGCCCTGGCACTTGAGGGCTCAATGTAAGGGGAATGTGGGCTGGTATTGGCGAAGCTCCAGTTGGGCCTCTGCTTCAGCCAGCTCCGCCTGCCGATTGTGGGGACCTGCAGTGCTTCCTCCCTGCAAGTCGTGCCAACTCTCCCTCGGCTCAAGGATCCACTTCTGAAACAATATGAGAGTCAAGGAAATAAATTTTGTTTGCACTGTGCTGTGGAATTGATTGCAAGGGCATGGTGTGTGATTTTTCCCATCTTCCTGTGGATTACTTTGTGGGGAGCACTATCAGGTATTTGGAAGCCTCAATGGACCTCGAATCTTCCTTCAATCTAATCTGATCATGTAACTGTATAATTGTTATCCCAATGATATTTAAGATCATCACAGCTAGATGTTGTTAGTTATCAGGTGGTTTCTCAGCCTCACAATACATTACAACAGTGGCAAGTGAGTATACACGAGAGAAAAGAGCAGTCCTTTGATTAATAGCAACTTTATAACAAGTCTCACACTTCAGGTCCACATAAACATTTTATGGTGCTAATTCCATTCAGCATTTAATCCACAGACAAGTACAAATCAGAATCATCTTTTAACAGGGAACTTCCATAACCATAATTCAAAGTGACTGATTGGTGGAAACTACTTTACGATAGATGTCCTAGATCTATTCATATCCTCAATTCATCATAAAGAGAGCTCCTTGTTGCTTCTGTTACTGCAGCAACCACTTTGTACCTACAGACAGCAGCAGCAGCAGCAGCAGAGTAGTGGCTTCACCATGTCCTACCCCACTATTTGGGAATGATTGAGGAAAGAAGAGACTTTATTGAGTGCTCTGAAATTTATTAATATAGTAGATGAAAGCAAACAATGATCCATTGTTCCATCCAGTTGCCTAGTTAGTCCTGTCCATACTGCAAGGATATATCCCAGTGGGTAGCTGTTCAAGCTTAACTGCTTGTAGGATATTCTCCTTAACCAAGTCAGTTTTTGTTTGCTTCCTTGTTGGTTCACTACTGTTCGAGATAGGTGACTATACAAGATCCCATATTTATTCCAACACTCTGCAACCCCACCCCCACCCCCTCCACTCCCATGTTTTATCACTAAACTTTGAAATAATTTAGATTGCTATTAAATTAGTGAGGCTGCTGCCCTAACATCTGGTCTTCTAGGTCTTCATGGCTTTGATGGGGTACTCAAATATCACCAACCTGCCAGAACTGACCTAGTTGGTTTCTGAGGAGTTGTAGCCTACTGTACCAACCCAGAAATCTGATGGCGTGATTCCTTTTTTTGTCTTTGTTTTGTTTCTTTCCTTGTCTCTTCTCTTGAAGGAATGAAGGATGGCTTGTTTGCAACCTTCCAATCCTGTTCCTTTTACTTTCAAAGATCTGCACCTCAAATACATGACTTGCCCTTTTTGCATTGAATCATAATTGCCAAACACTCAGCCATTTCTCAAGCTTTCTTAGATCACGTCTTATTCTGTCTATTCCCTCAGGGGTATCCATTCCACTGCAGATCTTAGTGTCATCTACAAAAGGGCAAATTTTTCCCTCTAACCCCTCCACAATATCATAGAAACACAGAAACATGATGGCAGAAAAAGACCATATGGTTTGTCTAGTCTACCCATTCATGCCAACTGCTTGGCTTTACAATCCCTACTACTCCCGGTGCTTGTCTCATGCTTTCTTGAATTCAGACACTATCCTTACCTCCACATTGACTAGAAGGCTCTTCTATGCATCCATTCACAAAGATACTGAACAAAACTGGCCTCTGAACTGATCACTAAGGCATTCCACTTATCACCACCCTGTATTGTCTATCATTCAACCAGTTTCTAATCCAGTCCATCACCTTGGGCTCATCTCCAGGCTTCTCAGTGTATTTATGAGACTTATATGTGGAACAGTATCCAAAGCTTTGTTGAAATCCAAGTAAACCACATCCAGAGTATGTCCTTGATTAAATTCTCTAGTAATCCAATATGTTGTCACTCATCCCACAACTTGCTGGATTTTAGATACTTCACTATCCTTTAGTAGAATCTCCATTAATTTTCCCACTGCCAAGATAAGACTCCAAGGTCTATAGTTTTCAGCCTCCTCTCTGTTACCACTTCTTGTAAAGAGGGACAAAATCTGCCCTTCTCGAGTCCTGTGGGACCATTCCAAACACCACAGATCTATTAAACAGATCTTTCAGCAGACTTCCTAGGATGTATCCCATCTGGCTCTATAGCATTTGTCCACTTGCAGTTTTGCTAGTTTTGCCCAGATCTTTCTGTACATGGTGTGGCATCTACCCCACTTCCATATATACTCCTGCCAATAGTCTCCAGTAAATACTGAAAAGAAATGTGTTTGTTTAGTATTTCCACTTTTTCCTTTTAACCCTCCATCCAGTCCTCCATTATCCCCCTAATTTTTACAATCCTGCCTCTCCATTTTCTTTCACAGACATACCTGAAAAAAGTTGTTACTTCGCATTAATTTATTAATTTATTTATTTTTTTAACTTTTATATACCGACATTCCTGTATAGCATACAAATCACACCAGTTTACAATGAAACAATAACATCGCATGAGAGCGTTACATAGAACAGATAACAATGTGTGAACTTTGAACAAAAAACCTCGCAAATGTGCGTAACGTTGAAAATAAGAGGGAGACGTTGAAAATAAAACAAGGGAAAAACAAGTAACTAGATAGGATGTGGGCTTGAAATAATTTGTAGAGTTATGCGATTTTACTCAAAATGGGCTGATGGATACTTAGTCAAAACCTTGAAAACATGAAACACTCATAGTAGAGTGTTTCATGTTTTAATGTCTTAGCTGTCCTTGATTCCACTCTAGCCTTTGCTGTCTACTTTCATTGCTTCTTTCAGTTGGAGCAGGTATTCTTCCCTGTGATCTTCTTTTTGAGATCCTTTGTACTTTTTGAATGCTTTTGGCATAAAATGGATACTCCAAGCCAACATCAGACAGCCCTCTTCCAGGTCAGCTAGCCCAAAGAGTAATCTCACCTGATTAGGCAGTTAACCACCTTGTATATTGGGGAGTAAGTCTTGTGTTAATCTATAAAGGTGGGCACACGAGTGTGTTGTTATGTGCTGTTTGCAATGAGGCATACCTTTGGTGGAAACTTGCTGTAGAAGGTTAGACAGAGTGTTCAGGGAGCTTGCGGAGTTATCTGTTACCTAGAAATGGAACATAAAAACATGCCATATTGAGTCAGATCAATAGTCCATTGAACCCAGTATCCAACCCTCAACAGTGGCTGATCTAGGTTACTTGGAAATACCTAGCCTATTCTAATAGGGAATCCATTCCCTGTTCACTCCTAGAAGTATGAGATGATGATCCCCAAGAGGGATAGTTTTAATTTCTTTTACTGTAGTTTGCTAATAGTGCTCACTTTGTTTCACAAAAATAAATAAATATATGACTGTGAACCACTGTGATGAGAAGATTTCTCATCTCCTGAAACAGCCTCTGGTCACCCAGAGTTGCAAATGTTGCTGTATGGAAAGAGGGAGTACAATTGTTAATGGAGAACATGAAAGTAAGAGGCACAGCAGACGTCTGAATGCTGTAGTCCTAATGCACAGTCCAGAGGAGTATCATAGTAGGATGCAGTGAGAATAACTAGAGAAAGCTTACAATAAGAAAAAAAAAAGCCTTGGGAAAAGGCGGAACAGGAATGCCAAACACAGTGCTGTCAGGAAGGCGTTGGCAGGGAGGTCATGCTGCCGGGGGAGCTAGAGCTGGTCAGACAGAACCATGCTTTGACTGAAGCCACTGTTACCAGAAAGCAAGAGAAACTGAAGAAAACCAGTAGGACCCACAGCAGAGTGGCAGACTATAGCCTTAAAATTGCCGACAGGAAGATACTGTCAGGGAAACAGGAAAGAGGTCATATGCATAAGCCTTTAGCTGGATAACTCAGAAGTTATACGGCTCAATGAATATTTGGGTACTTATCTAGCTAAATTTATTTATTTATATTTTATTTATTTGCGTTTTTTCTATACCGGCATTCATGGTTAGAAACCACATCATGCCGGTTTACAAGTAACAAGGGGTGAGAACAGAGAACGGAACATAAACAAGTGCAAGGAGATCAAAAGTTACATTACAACAAGGGTCTTAATATCTTTATATTACAACAATATCTTTATATTAATATCTTTATATTACAACAAGGGTCTTAATATCTTTATAGCCAGATAACTTTTCATCCGGCTATAATTTGGCCAGATAAATCAGGGTTGTTCCAGGGACGTAGCTGGGAGGAGCTAATTTAGCCAGATAAGTTATCCAGTTAATTCTGGTGCTCCCTTAGACCTGTCCTAAAGTTAGCTGGATAAACTTATCCGGCTAACTTTAGGCTAGTTAGATATATTCAGCAAGGTGGTCATGCTGCTGAATATACAGGTTAAGTTAGCCAGATAAGTTTATCTGGCTAACTTGCTGAGCCGCACAGTGGCTGAATATGGACCTCAGCATGGCCAAAGAGTAAGTGTTGGTCAGTTTGGAATGTGGGGGCTGGAATCGCCATTACTATGAGGTGAGGGAGTTCAAAGGAAATTGGTAGGACTTGCAATTCATGACTGGTTTTGAAGTGGTTGGATATTGCTTAAGAGGTAAGGTCTGGGTCTGATATTTGGCTTTAACCAGCAACCCTCGAATGCAGGGGCCAGGAAGCTGCAGAGGAGCCACAGAAGCATGGAAAAGTCAAGGGGCACTTACCCCTCCAGTTTCCAGGTAGTTAAACACAACCTCGGAAGGTCCCATTGGTTCAGCATAGGGCTTACCCTGATTCGTGATAGTATTTAAGGAGAGCAACAGAGGTATGAGATATGTCCTCCAGAACCTCTGCTATTCTGGCCATGTTCCTGCTCTGCATCTAGCTTTGCAGTCTTGCTCCAGTAATCCTCCTCCATTCTCTCTCTTGGGTTCCCAATCCTAAGCTTGCTCCAGTGTTACAACTGCCGGCTGAGACTCCTTCCATGCTAAGCCTCCCAAACCAGCAACTAACCCTTTCAGCAAGAAACCTCGGAGTCACTATAGACATGGAAATCATCCTCAAAAAACACATCAACACCATCATCAAAGATGGGTTCTTCAAACTCCAGACCCTCAAAAGACTCAAACCACTCCTCTTCCCATATGACTACATAACCATCCTCTAGACCTTACTATTCTCAAAGCTTGACTATTGCAACTCCCTTCTGCTCAGACTCCCTGCTGCCACAATCAGACCGCTGCAACTACTACAAAATGCAGCAGCCAGATCCCTCACAAACAGAAAGAAATCGGACCACATCACTCCCATCCTCAAGGACCTCCATTGGCTACCCATCATCTTCCGAATACAACACAAAGTCCTTGCACTCATCCATAAGTCACTCCACAATGACAAATTTAATTAGTTAAGCACACCCCTACGCTACCACACACCAGAACGAAACCTCCAATCCTCTAACACTGGTCTTCTTCACATCCCCACCCCAAAAGAAGCACATCTAACCATAACATGAGAAAGCGCACTGTCCATAGCCGGACCCTCAGTTTGGAACAATCTTCCAGCACAGCTAAGATCTGAAACCTCAACACAACTCTTCAAAAAACACCTAAAAACCTGGCTCTTCCGACAAGCCTTCCCCCAATGATCCTATCCCCCCAACACCACCTTTCCTTTTAGCACCATATTCCCATCCAACCCTTGTTACACACATTTTTCTGCTTCCAAGTCCCATGTCGCATGCTGATTATGTTCATGTTCATTACTTTTCTTTATAAGAACTCAAGTCTCACTAAGTTACATTAGAAGAGATTCGCATCCACTTATATTTATTATATTCTATATTTTTTATCATGTTGCCTCGTTAGAAATTCATTATTTATTTATTTATTAAAGGCTTTTATTTATTTATTTTATTTATTTTTAATTTTTATATACCGATGTTCATGTATGAAATACAAATCACTCCGGTTTACATAAAACAGTGAAATGCCCAAAAAAGGGGAAAGGGCTTTACATAGAACAATAGAACAAAGTACAAATTAAACAAATTATAATATGGTATAAAATAGTATAAATAGTATAAATACAAGAAACGATTGAACGATTGAACTCAAAATCATAGTGCAGTTAAAAAATCATAATAGTGCAACTCAATGAGGTGTCCCATAATTTGGGTTTATTGTCACGTCTAGGCAGCATTAAGTGTCTGGGAAGGCTTGGTGGAAAAGCCAGGTTTTTAGCTTTTTTTTGAACTCCTGATGACCTGGTTCAAGTCTTAGATCTGGAGGGAGCGCGTTCCATTGGTGGGGGCCTGCTGAAGATAGTGCTCGTTTGCTCAATGATGATTTTACCGGCAGGGCATGCAGTGTGCCTTTGTATGCGCTTCTAATTGGTCTGGAAGATGTATGAGGTTATTTATATACCGACTTTCTTGATACAAATCAAATCAACTCGGTTTACATCGAACTAAGCAGTAACTATAACCAACCAATCAACAAGAGACAATTCGAAGGAGCATAAAGTTACATTATAACAAGGATGCCTTAAATGGGAGTAGGAAATAAGAAAGGGAGAACGAAGATAAAGTATTATATACATGAGAGTATGGGAGGGAGGCAAGGAGCCATCCTCATGATAACTTGTAAGCGTGATATGCAAGAATTTAAGTTTCATTATGTTGCATTGTTAGAAATACGTTTTTATCATGTTGCCTCGTTGGAAAATACGCAAGAATTTAAGTTTCATTACATTGCATTGGTAGAAATGTTTCACTGTAAGAAATAAGCAGCCCCCGCTTATTTCCTTTCCGTTATCTGTAAACTGATGTGACATCACTGATCTAATGTCGGTATATGAAAATGTATAAATAAAAATAAATAAAGCCTGGTTTTACCAGCCTTGGCTCTACCCTCATCTGGTCATTCTAGCCTCTTCAGGTATGCCTCTTCATAATATGTCATTCACTAGTGACTGAACATACCCTGACAGATATGTGAAACAGAAGGTCTACCTGTACATGAATGTATGCTTAGGAAGCTGTTGTTTTTAGAAGCTGACCTGTGATTCTCTTGTGGTGCACAGGCTGGGAAATAGAACTGCTACTTCAGTGCACCAGCTTACATTTGTGAGTGTTTTTGGACTATACGGCCAGTCCCAGACAGGGTTTGAACCACATCCTGACACACCCACCACAAATAACAAACGTGCACCCAACATGATGATATTCTGTTTTTATTACTATTTTAATAATGTTAATTGCTTTGAATGATACATAGAAGTGATTACTAAGTGTGAAGAAATTAAATGGCCCACAAATTTTATACCTAAAGAACAATCCTCATACTAAGAGTACAGTCCAGTATTTCTACTATAACCTCCCTTATATTCTTACAGGCTAACTAATAAATCATCAGTATAGTCCATATATTACAGCCCATTGTAGCTACCTAAGCCCATTCCATGAATCTATAGTGCAATTTATATACTTACAGCCTACTCACTGAATCTATAGTAAGCAATAAAATACAATACCATTTCATTGTATATTCCATCTTAACAGCAAATAAAGTTCAACAAAAACAATTAATTAAAATCAATCAATAAATAAACTAAGGGCCAGATTTACAAAGACTTTTCTCCCATTCTGTGTCTATGTGTAAAAATGTTCAGGAGCTGAGGCCCTAAAATATCCATAGCTAATATTTATAACAACATTAGCAAGATATAAGTTACTCTAGCCTGGCTCATAGGATTAACTTCTCATCCTAACAAGCTTTTACCCTGAAGGGGTACATAAAGCCACTCCATTACCACTCATGAAGAGGTTCATAAAG
This sequence comes from Rhinatrema bivittatum, assembly GCF_901001135.1. Classification (NCBI taxonomy): domain Eukaryota; kingdom Metazoa; phylum Chordata; class Amphibia; order Gymnophiona; family Rhinatrematidae; genus Rhinatrema; species Rhinatrema bivittatum. The sequence goes on from NC_042620.1 coordinate 254,611,509, forward strand.
GAGCAAACCCTTTTAGTTTGCCCCTTTGGCAATGACCTGCCAGTGGCAATCCATCCACAGAGCTGAACTAGCTCTTCACCCCCACCCTGTAGCTGGAAGCAAGGCCTGGAATTGAAGACTGGCCTGGAACTCATGCTGAAGCTACTTATAGAAACTGTAGAACTGAAGCTGACCAGTTGGGCTGGCTCTTCACCCAACCCTGGAGTTGGAAGCATGACCTGGAGTGGTTAATATACTATAGCCAGTCCAATAAATATATAAATCATTCCATATAACTGCAGTAGAACTCAACTACAATAGGCCATAAACTTAGTGTACAGCCTATCCTGTATAATATTAGTTTATGGCCAATGTTCATGTACACTCATAACAAGAAATAATGTAATGTTAGAGACTGACTTCAGTATATGAAGATCCCTTTCTAATATTACATTATCACTTGTTATGGGTGTATCTGAACATTAGCAGTATATTGGAAGTCACACAAAGTCAGGCTTGCTGACACCTTCTTAGGCTACTATTAATAAGATTTTGCTGGGTTCCACTTTGTTGTTTTCAGATTTCAATTACCCCAATACTGACTGGGTAAATGTATCATCGGGACATGCTAGAGAGATAAAATTCCTGGATGGAATAAATGACAGTTTTATGGAGCAATTGGTTCAGGAACCGATGAGAGAGGGAGCAATTTTAGATCTAATTCTCAGTGGAGAACAGGATTTGGTGAGAGAGGTAATGGTGGTGGGGCTGCTTGGCAATATTGATCATAATATGATCACATTTGAATTAATGAATAGAAGGGGAACAGTAAGCAAATCCACGGCTCTAGTGCTAAACTTTCAAAAGGGAAACTTTGATAAAATGAGAAAAACAGTTAGAAAAAAACTGAAAGGAGCAGCTACAAAGGTAAAAAGTGTGCAAAAATACCATCCTAGAAGCACAGTCCAGATGTATTCCACACATTAAGAAAGGTGGAAGGAAGGCAAAACGATTACCAGCATGGTTTAAAGGTGAGGTAAAAGAGGCTATTTTAGCCAAAAGATCTTCATTCAAAAATTGGAAGAAGGATCCAACAGAAGAAAATAGGATAAAGCATAAGCGTTGGCAAGTTAAATGTAAGACATTGATAAGACAGGCTAAGAGAGAATTTGAAAAGAAATTGGTCATAGAGGCAAAAACTCACAGTAAAAACTTTAAAAAATATATCCAAAGCAGAAAGTCTGCAAGGGAGTCAGTTGGACCGTTATGTGATCGAGGGGTTAAAGGGGCACTTAGAGAAGATAAGGCCATTGCGGAAAGATTAAACAATTTCTTTGCTTTGGTGTTTACTGAAGAGGTTGTTGGGGAGATACCCATTCCGGAGAAGGTTTTCATGAGTAACGATTCAGATGAACTGAACTAAATTATGGTGAACCTAGAAGATGTGGTAGGCCTGATTGACAAACTGAAGAGTAGTAAATCACCTGGACTGGATGGTATACATCCCAGGGTTCTGAAAGAACTAAAAAATGAAATTTTAGATCTATTAGTAACAATTTGTAACCTATCATTAAACTCATCCATTGTACCTGAAGACTGGAGGGTAGCTACCCCAATATTTAAAAAGGGCTCCAGGGGCAATCAGGGAAACTATAGAACAGTTAGCCTGATTTCAGTGCCAGGAAAAATAGTGGAAAGTGTTCTAAATATCAAAATCACAGAACATATAGAAAGACATGGTTTAATTGAACAAAGGCAGCATGGTTTTACCCAAGGCAAGTCTTGCCTCACAAATCTGCTTCACTTTTTTGAAGGGGTTAATAAACATGTAGAGAAAGGTGAACCGGTAGATGTAGTGTACTTGGATTTTCAGAAGGTGTTTGACAAAGTTCCTCATGAGAGGCTTCTAGGAAAAGTAAAAAAGTCATGGGATAAGTGGCGATGTCCTTTCATGGATTACAAACTGCTGGCTAAAAGACAGGAAACAGAGAGTAGGATTAAATGAACAATTTTCTCAGTGGAAGGGAGTGGGCAGTGGAGTGCCTCAGGGATCTGTACTGGGACCCATGCTTTTCAATATATTTATAAATGATCTGGAAAGGAATACGACGAGTGAGGTAATCAAATTTGCAGATGATACAAAATTATTCATAGTAGTTAAATCACAAGCGGATTGTGATAAATTGCAGGAAGACCTTGTGAGACTGGAAAATTGTGCATCCAAATGGCAAATGAAATTTATTGTGGATAAGTGCAAGGTGATGCATATAGGGAAAAATAACCCATGCTATAGTTACACAATGTTAGGTTCCATATTAGGAGCTACCACCCAAGAAAGAGATCTAGGCGTCATAGTGGATAACACACTGAAATCGTCAGTTCAGTGTGCTGTGGCAGTCAAAAAAACAAACAGAATGTTGGGAATTATTAGAAAAGGAATGGTGAATAAAACGGAAAATGTCATAATGCTTCTGTATCACTCCATGGTGAGACCACACCTTGAATACTGTGTACAATTCTGGTTGCCGCATCTCAAAAAAAATATAGTTGCGTTGGAGAAGGTACAGAGAAGGGCAACCAAAATGATAAAGGGGATGGAACAGCTCCCCTATGAGGAAAAACTAAAGAGGTTAGGACTGTTCAGCTTGGAGAAGAGACGGCTGAGGGGGGATATGATAGAGGTGTTTATAATCATGAGAGGTCTAGAACAGGTAAATGTGAATCAGTTATTTACTCTTTTGGATAATAGTAGTACTAGGAGACCCTCCATGAAGTTAGCATGTGGCACATTTAAAACAAATCAGAGAAAGTTCATTTTCATTCAATGCACAATTAAACTCTGGAATTTGTTGCCAGGGGATGTGATTAGTACAGTTAGTGTAGCTGGGTTTAAAAAAGGAGTGGATAAGATCTTGGAGGAGAAGTCTATTACCTGCTATGAATTAAGTTGACTTAGAAAATAGCCACTTCTACTACTAGCAACAGTAACATGGAATAGACTTAGTTTTTGGGTACTTGCCAGGTTCTTGTGGCCTGGATTGGCCACTGTTGGAAACAGGATGCTGGGCTTCATGGACCCTTGGTCTGACCCAGTATGGCATGTTCTTATGTTCTTATGGTGTTGGTTGCAGTGGCTCCGCAAGCATGGAGCTGCTGTGACCAACACCAGTCCATGTGATTGGTCAAATCAGCCCACCAAGGCATGCTTGAAGCCCCAATAGGCTAATCTGCCCCTGCTCCTGCTAGAGGAAGGTGAGACTGGAGAGGCTCTGGAGAGTTGCTGAAGCATCACACAGTTTTCTCTAACTCTATATGCAAAGAGATTCTGTCCAGTACACTGTACATCAAGAAGTTTTTCCTGGACCACAGGATGGAATCTGAGACCCACAGCCATATGAATCTGTGGGCGCCATTTCCTATGCCAGAGACTCTTGATGCTGTTTAGAAAACATTAAAGTCAAGCTGACCATATGTTTTCCATATTCCATCCCAGTTACAGTAAGTCATCATGCTGATTTTAGGAAGCTCCTTGGCCACCTCTGAAATCTGCTTCTGTAGATCCTACATATATTGTCCCATAAAGAGCTGGTTGTGATGGGTCCACCTGCTGTGTAGCCTCCCCTCCACTAGAGGTCCTCAGCAAACCCCGCTCCCAAATGTGCACGTCATCTCCTCATTGGTCACCTGGTGCCTCAGTCCCAGTCCTACTTAACCCAGCCTGTCCAGTCCCTCAGTGCCTCTTCATTGAGTCACCTCAGCTCTCTGACCTGGCAAGCCTTGCCTTGTTATTCTGCCTTGCCTTGTGGCCTACCCAGGCCTTCTACCTTGACTAGCGGTTAGGCCTTCTACCTTGTCTTGTGACCTACCTGGGCCTTCTACCTTGCCTTGTAGCCTACTCAGGCGTCCTATCTTGCCTTGTGGCCTATATGGGCCTCCTGCCTTGCTCTATTGCCTATCATGGCTTCCTGCTTTGCTCTATAGTCTACCTTGGTGCCCTGTCAGTTTGTAGCCTTCCAGGCTTGCTTGCCTTGCTCTGCAGCCTTCTAGGCTCTCCTGCATTGCCTAGTGGCCTACTCAGCCTACTTATCCTGCCTTGTGGCCTTCAAGGCTATCAGAGGTCCTACTTCCTAGCCCTGTCTCATGCCCTATTGGGTTTTCTTGTTTACTGTTGCATGTCCTAGTTCAGTCCTTGTCTAAGTCTTGCCATTGTCCGGTCCTGTCTTTGTCCAGTCCTAGTCTAAACTAGTCTTGTCCAGTCCTTGTTCTGCCCTGCCCAGTCCAATTCAGTTCCTTGTCTGTTTCCAGGCATTGCTCTTGGCCTTTGTTTCTGGTCTGCCCTTGATACCAGTCCGTGTCTCCAGGCCTGCCTGTATCCAGTTCCCAGCCTATGTCTGTATCCAGCCTGGCTGCCCTCAGTACCAGCCTTGCTTTCATCCCTGTCTACATCCATCTCCTGTCTGTCCTCAGTCTCAGCTCCCAGACTGTGCCTAGTTCCAGATTCTAGTCTGTACCTAGTTCCAGCTCCCAGCCAGTACCTGGATCCAGCTTGCTCCATCCATGATGTTTTGCAGGACACAAGTCCTACTGGCCCCCAGAACCCAAGGGCTCAAACTGTGGGGGAGGGGGTTGGTTAGACAGAAGACCAGCTCCAGTCCTGCCCTGCAGTCCTGTACTATTTCTGCAGGAGTGCTCCCTGACTCCAGCCTGCCACACCGTTACACTGGTAAGAAGCTATGCTGGCATTGAGCGTTACTCCCTGAAAAACCTTCCTCCCAAGTGTATAAAAAATTCTGGAATCCTTCTCTGGGGGCACCAAAGAATGGGTTCTAGTCCTCCTGACCCTCTTAACCACAGATTTAACCACTGCAGATTGGTGTGGTAGCTGCATTTTTTTGAATTCAGGAGACTTTTGGACAAGATAAATTGTGTCTGCCTTCTTATTCACAGGAGCCACAGAGAGCGGTTCTCCCTCTTGAAGGATCTCATGTATTGGGCTGCAATCCCCTTAGGAGGCTCCATGGACTGGATGGTGTCTAGCATCTTGTTTCTGGTCTCATTCTCATTCTGTAATGTAAATGAAATGACTTCCGTCATTCTCTTTAGAAAGCCTGTGAAGGAGAGGTCTGCTGGTGGAGGCTTCCTCATTTCTGGCAGAGGAGAAGGGTCAGAAGGAAGACTTGTTGATTTTTCTTCTTCATAGATATCTCCAGATCTATAACTGTATCCCTAGGGAGAATGAGTTCAAACCCAACTTGTAATCCAGGGTGAAGATTCAGATACTGCCCGACTTGCATGCCAGGCCACAGAGACTGGAGCACTTGTCTGCTGGGGGCCTGGAACCTGAGGAACTCCTGCAACTCAGAGAAGCTTCGCCCCACCTAATGGGCTGGAGATCACCATCGATGCAGCAGACATTGATGTCAATTCCCCTCTAGGAACTCACATCAGTACTGGTGTTGGTTCCAAAGCTGTCAGGCAGCTGCAGGGATCCTCTTCATTTGGGATGCTGGGCAGGATCCCCGGGAGCCACAGGAATTCCTCTTCAGTTGGGCCGTCGGGCAAGATGGGATCTCCCGGAAGCCTCTCTTCAGCCTCCAGTAGATTGGGTTCAGCCAATGGCCCCCAGGCTGCCACCCTGTGCATTTATATGGTCGTGCAGGCTCTGGTGCTGAGGAGGGGTGAGGGGTGGGGAGCAGTGAAGGGATGAAGGAACTAAGTCTGCAGAGGAAGGGATCTAGTTAGGAAGGGTGAAGAGGAACCTGCAGGGAATGGAGGGTTGGGATGAGAGAGAACAGAGAAGGGTGGGTAAAGGGGAAATGGGGAGCAGAGCAGGCTAAGGGAATGTAGTGGGGTTAAACTCCCTGTCCCCAAATATAAAAGTCAAAGTATGTCCATGCAGGAGAGGGAGAATTTTAAACAAAATGCAGTGGGAGTGAGGGCAGGAAGGGGAAAAATAAAAAGATGAGGAAAGGAGGAGTAGGAGAATGTGAGAGATGGGGGGGTGGGGTGGGGAGTTGAAAGAGTGATGGGGACAGAGACTGTGATGTGGATGGACTGCAGGGGGTGAGGGAAGGAGAGGAGACTGGTGTGGATGAGCTGGGGTTGGGGAGAAAAATGACTGATGGGACTGTGAGTGCTTCCCTAGCTTTTGGTTTGACCACATGAGTTTTTCCATGTCCGCATTACCTGCTCTTCTCTGGACATTTAAATACAGGCTGGTGAGTCACACTCATCATCCACTGTGTTCTGGGTTTGTTTTTTTTGTACTGGGGATGCTTTAATTTTCCTATCCCAAAAAGGCTTATTATCTAAGCCACCGTATTTTTTTTCTGAAGGAGAAAACACCATGGGATTCACTAAACTGTACCACAGTTTACTTAATCCTACAGTATTTTCCCTAGAAAAATACTGTGGCTTAGGTCCCCCCAGTTCAATAACATGATGGCAGCCCTCCAGTCCAGCTGCCATTTTGTTAAAAGGGCCAATTGGTTAATACCCCCCCCCCCTGTAGTGGCCAAACTAATAGGGGTCTGGCAGGGCTGGTGCAAGGGTATTAGGTGCCCTAGGCAAACCTTAGAGCCTGGCGCCCCCTCCTCCCATCTCCCTATACCCAATTTTATGCATTTATAACAACAGATTTTACATGAAAAATGACATTCTGAGGTAAAAATAATATACCGGTACATGTTACTGTGATAGTTACAGGCACTGTTGTGATGCCAACAAGAAAACTTTGCAACTTGGAATTCATATGGCATCACACCTATTGTAGCATGTTTGTGTCGGCATGGTCCTCTCATATCAACACAGTACTATCTGCCAGCACTCAAACAGTAGCAACCCTACCTATGAAAAGGAATACCAGAAATATTACACTAGAATCTAAAATATCAATACACCTCCTATCAGGAAAACAGAATAGGCCAAGCTACTACAGAACCCTGCAGAGAAACCACATGCTAAAATAATGCTTCATCTCAGTCTTTGCATGCAGAAAACAAACTCTCACCAAATACAGAATAAAGCCACATAAAGTATAAATAGAAATGTGCAGACAAAAACTGAATTGTAAAACGCAACATGCCAGACTCTACACAGTGCAACAATGGAAAAACAAACATTTCACCATTCCTCATAAAATCAAGATATATAAATCATTAATCATAATAATAAAATCATACTAATAAAATAATTTCAGAACAGCTGATGAGTAGAATATCCAATAAAGACTCATGCAAATTTTGAAAGCTTTCCCAAACACCAATAAAATATTTCAAAACAGCAAACACATAAACACCACCCTATAATTAAAAATAAGGATAAAAAATCTCCCACACTCATTCCTGGGAACTTTTGATTTTCAGTCTGAGCTTGTCATGGATTAATGGGAGGAGGTGGTGGCTGCCATACAAAGACTTTTTCATCTCTCTCACATACACACGCTCCAACACAGGCATACTCACTTACTTACACATATGCACACACACACACTCACTCTCCCCCACATGCTTTCACATACACATACACTTGCTCTCTCTCCCCTACATGTACACACACACACACACACACACATTCTCCCCCCCATGCTTTCTCAAACACAAATGCTCTCTCTCCCCCACACACTCACTCTTCCTCACATGCTCTCTCTCACAAACATATACTCTTTTCCCCCCTACATGCTCTCTCTCCCCATATGCTCTCATATACACATGCACTCACACATGTACTGTTTTCTTTTACTCTCCCTCCTAGGTGTAGGCAGCAGCAGCAGCTTTCTTCTTGGACTTCCACAGCATCAGGAGGCCTCCACTGTCTTCCTCTTTCAGCAAATATGCTGCCTCTCTCCTGCCGCACGACCCAGCTTATCACTACCTCTCTCCTGCTGCGCAGCCCAGCCAATGCTGCCTCTCTCCTGCCGCGCGCCCTGGCCGATCGCTGCCTTTCTCCTGCCGCGCGGCCCGGCCGATCACTGCCTCTCTCCGGCCATGCGGCCTGGTTGATCTCGCCTCTCTCCTGCTGCACGGCCCGGCCGATCGTGCCTCTCTCCTGCTGCATGGCGCAGGTGATGCTGCAATTGACCCTCTCAGTCTTTTCTTCCGGCGACTCCTTCCAGCTACGATGATTGGGCATTCTTCTTCCAGCCCATGCGGGCCCACAACACATTTCCTCTTCCAGTTCTTGAGGGCTGGAAGACGGAAGTCCTGCAGCTGCCACCAGTGTCGATTATCGGGACAAATTTTTTTCACAGTATTGAGCAGGAGTGATGGAAGCAGTAGGTGGCTGCTGGGTCGCCCCCAAACCTGTGCTACCCTAGGTAATTGCCTAGTTTGCCTAGTGCTTCCACCGGCCCTGGGGTCTGGTGAGACTCCCTGTTTCACCCCCCCCCCCCTGCTGCCCCCCTGAGGTGGCCCCAATGGTGTTTAAATTTAAAAAATAAATACTCGTGGAACAGACCCCTCCCCTCCCTTCCAAAAACTGCCCCTTTTTCCAAAATCTCTCCCCCAAGCCTCCAAACTCCCACCCAAATCTGGCAACCTCCCCCTCTGGCACCCTAGCCATCTTCCTCCGAACCAGCCTTTGATGGGCTACTGGGGCCCAGAGCACCTCTAGGCTCCAGGTCCTGCTTTCACTATGGCGCTGGCTGGCGGCTTATATACTTTTGCCCTTATCGATATCAGCTATGGAGTTGTGGGAGACCGAGGGGCTCTGCTTATGGTTCAGTCCATTCCATATACTAAATTACAGCTCATCCTAGAAACTTCCTGTGCAGCCCTATAAGCAGACCAAAGCCCATCCCATACAGCTGTAGCCCGTAACAACAGAAAGATACTAGAGCCCTGCAAAACCCTGAAGTCACATCCCACCCCAAATCATTTTACCCTGCTCTTTGTTATTCTACCACGTGGACACAGCACATGCTCTCCTCTAAAGGTGGGCAGGGTTGTTTGTTTGTTTTTTTTATGTGTTTTTGTTTTGTTTCTTTGGTGAGGGTTTTTTTTCATTTCATTTTTTGTTTTAAATTTTGGTGTTGTTTATAATAACACGCACTTGCTATTTTCCAACATACACTAAATGCTGGCTGTCAATCCCCCTTATCCCCACCTCCCATCAACTAAACCCAAGCTTAAAATCTTTGTTCATAAAGCCCTCTGGATTTCTCTTGCAACTCTCCCGCACCCTCAGGCTCTGCCCCCTCCCCATCCCAGGGGGTCCAAATGGGATAGGAGTGATTCCCAGTCACTCTTGCCCCACTGGTGCTATTTTGAAGTACTGCACTGTTGAACCAGGAGCAGCTCGGGATTAATCCTACCCCATTTGGCACATGGGGGTAGCGTAAGTTAAAGGGAGGTGAGACCCGAGCTGTGTGGGTAGGGGGGAAGAAAGAGAAGGCTGAGAGGGTGCTTTTAAAAACATTTTTTAAGAGTGGTTCTAGTTGGGCAGAGGTTACAGAAAGAAATTAAAGAAAAACAAACAAAATGTCTTTTTTTTTGTTTCATTTCATTTAGAAAATAAAATGAAAGCACATCGCTATTCTCCGCTGCCTTACCCATCCACACACATCTCCCCATAGCTGCCTAACGCAATATGACATCAGTGCTCACATCAATGAAGAAGGCCAGCACAGCAATCCCGGTGGAATCCTTCTTGCTTTCGCTTAGGTTCAGGTTGTTTTTGGTGTGCACAATATGCAGCTGTATAAAGCAAAGAGAGAAAACGGTTGTGGATTAGGAAAAATATAGGGATAGATTTCCAAACGTATTTCTGATGATGGCTGCAAGATGTATAACCCACTGACCCCCGCTGAACGACCTCCTGCAGTCGATCTCCTGCTGGCGCCATTTTCCGTATGGAAAATGGCGCCGGCCATACGCGTATGGCCGGCGCCATTATCCGTACGGAAAACAATTTGCGGCATTTTGCGGCGGCCATTTTGCAAAATGGCGCCGGCTGAAGACGACACGATTCAATAGCAGGAGGCCGTTTCGGACCGCCGCTCTACCCCAGGGTAATTTAAGGCATTTGGGGGGGGGGATTTAATTTAAAGGGTCGGGGGTGGGTTTTAGGGGGTTTTAGTGTGCCGGTTTTCCTGCCCTCCCCCTTCCCCCGATTTAGCTACGGACCGCCGCTGGACCCCAGGGTAATTTAAAGCATTTGGGGGGGGGGGTTCGGGAGGGTGGGGTATTTAATTTAAAGGGTCGGGGGTGGGTTTTAGGGGGTTTTAGTGTGCCGGCTCACGATTTTAACGATTTTCACGATACTTTACACACCCAAACGGCAACAATACGATTCCCTCCCCCTCCCAGCCGAAATCGATCGTTAAGACGATCGAGGACACGATTCACATCTCTACTGCCTTCCTCCTCACTACTAGCTCAGGCGATCACAGCCTCTGCTGCTATATTCCCCATGCTCTCCTCATGTCTCAGTCAGTAGGTAAGTCAGTGGATGTGGGGTGGGGAGGAGGCATTGGCGCAAAGCTGAAGATTCTCCTATGATGCCTGATACCTTTCCACTGGCCCTGGACAAACTCAGAAAATAATTCAAAGCCAGCTGCTCATTCAAAATTATAGGGTTTTATGATCAAAAAACAAACTGAGAAATTGGGATTTCACAACATATGTGCAACAAAGCATTTCATATGCAAAAATTCAAATCATTATATTCTAAACACATTTTTTAGTTGAAGGGCTTTTAAATGTATAGCTGTTTCTATCATAGTGGACTTAACTTGTAATTGTATTCTGTGCTATTCAGAGCATCACCACTAGGTGACACTGGTGGGTACGAACTTGCAAATACAGAAGGCTATTACTGGGAGAAGCTTGCAGAGCCAGGTTGTATGTTAATACCTGTGTTAACTGTAAAAGTTCCTGTTTTAACTAAACTATCTCCAGTTTTGTGTGAGTGACATGGTGTCTGAAGTGAATTAAGTCTGACCTGGTGAGGATGCAAAAATTCAATTTAAAATTCTTTTGCTTCATTAGGCCAGCAGCGTGGCTTGATTGGAAACAACACTATACACACTTGGATTGTCACAAAACTGAATGCAGAATTCAGAAAGTCCAAGTTTTCTCCTTGATTGATACAATGAACAGTGAAGCTCAGAACATTTCAAACGCATTAATTTTTTATGAAGAGGCAGAGAGAAATAATTAAGATTTGGTTGGTACAACTTTTATTGCCTCTCATTTGGCATCTCAAGTGCCCAAGAGATTGTTCCAAGAAAAACATCTGAAATTCTGCAAAACCGGAATGACTCTATATATAAACGATGTGCTAGTGTATAGGAAATTAAAATGTGAACATGGCATGAGGTTTGGAAAAGTAGTAAAAATTCTCACAAAATCAGGTTTGAACCTAACTAAAGAAAAGTTTGTCATAGGACAAAACAAATTACAGTTCCTAGGATTTCTAACTGGTAAGTCTGAAGTGAGGCATGATCTAGAGAAAGTTTTTATTTTTACATAGTAACATAGTAATGATGGCAGAAAAAGACCAAATGGTCCATCCAGTCTGGTAGTAACTGCTGCTCCATTCAGGTTACACCCAAGCTTTATGTTAAGGGTAACAATATTTACAATCTAAACCAAGCAACTGACAAACCCATTACAAAATTGTTTTTACAGGGTGAGCAGCCTTCATGATAATTTAGACAATGCTGCTTGAACATGCTTTGCTTTTTGGACTTGGCGATAAAAGCAGTTGTTAAGAGTAGTAAGTGTCGCTCCGTGCAGGTTAACCTCATGCACCATTTATCCCATGCCCTTTTGAATTTGTTTACTGTTTTCATCCTGATCTTCTCTTCCAAAAGGGCATTCCAGGAATTCACCACCCTCTACATGAAGACGAATTTCCTGTCCCCACTGGAGTTTCATTTCATGACCCCTAGTTCTACAGTTTCCTTTCAAATGGAAAAGGTTCGAAGATCAAGTATCATTAAAACCTTTCAGGTATCCGAAGGTCTGTATCATATATCCCCTGCACCTCCTCACTTCTAGGGTGTACATATCCAGATCCTTCAGATTCTTCTCATAAGTTTTCCAATACAGACCCCACACCATTTTGGTCGGCCTTCTCTGGACTGCCTCCATCTTGTCCTTATCCTTTTTGAGATACGGGCTCCAGAAATGAATCCAGTAATCCAGGTAAGACCTCACCAAGGATCTGTACAAAGGCATTATCACCTCCTTTTTCCTGCTGGTTATGTCTCTGTCTATGCAACTCTGCATTATTCTGGCTTTAGCTATCACCTTGTCACATTGCTTCACCAACTTGAGACTGCAAGAGAATATTATCCCAAGGTCCCTCTCTTGGTCCATGCACATCAATCTTTTGCCCCAAATCGCATACAGTTCTTTCAGATTACTGCACCCCAGATGCATGACTCTGTACTTCTTGGCATTGAATCCCAGCTACCAAGTCTTCGACCACTCTTCAAGCTTTGTTAAATCAATTTTCATTCTCTCCACTCCTTCAGGTGAGTCCACTCTGTTGCAGATCTTAGTATCATCTGCAAACAGACACACTTTACCTTCTATCTCTTCCGCAATGTCGCTTACAAAGCTATTGAACAAAGCCAGTCCCAATACCGATCTGGGAATACCATTTTCTCTTCACAATAAGTTCCATTCACCATTACATGTTGTCTCCTTTCAGTCAAAATTTACATTCTACCAATCCATAATAAGAGCTCAGTGGAGTTCAATATGGCTTTACATATATCGATCATAAAATCAAACATATAACAAATATAAATAAATAACAATAGCTTCAATCAGATAAAATCACAAAAATAACCTGATATCAACAACAAAAATTGATCAGGAAAAGCTTGTGTAAAAAACAGACCCTTAACATTTTTTCTGAAGGACATATAACAGACCATGGTTCTAAGCTCAGTAAGGCAAAGTATTCCACAATCATGGAACTGCCACAGAGAAAGCTCGAGTTCTAGTTTCAGCTAATCTTATCTTTTTAAATTATAATACAACTAAAGTACATGTATTTGCAGACCTCAAGGAATGACCAGGAGCATAGATGGCAAGCACAGAATGCAAATGACGAGATTCATTAAATAAAGCTTTAAAAGTTATCAATCTTAAACTATATTCTACTAAATACTGGAAAATAAACTAGGAAAAATATGGCCAAAGCATGAACATCCTGTAATTAATCTGGTTGAGGCATTCCTTATCAACTGAAGAACATGTAATAAGTCCACAGGAAGATCCAAGTAAAAGGCATTACAGTAATTTGGATGTGATGAGACTATAGCTTGCACAACAGTTTGAAAGTCAGATGAACAGAAAAAAAGGCTTAACTCAGGTAGCCCCAGATTCAGGATTTTAGCTGAGTAATTGCAGTAATCACACTTGGTACCAGGGTTAAGTCCTCATGTAGTCTCACAGTCTTTTCTAACCATAGGGTTGGATTCTTCAATGGGGATGAGGCTAAACCTCCAGGGCCAAAGGCACAAGGGTGAAGATCTCTTCTGTAGGTGTACTTAAGGTTACTTAGGTATAGGTGCAGAATAAAACAGCAGGACATATTGGCTGAGTGTTCCAAAATTAACGTTACTGAAGGTCTTCCAATTTAACCATCTGGCACTAGACATATATTTTGTTCTTGTGAGATCCATGTCCATAAATGCTTCTCAACACTCTTCCTCTTTCCCTCTATGCCTGTGTCCCTCAGACTGAGTCCTGACATAGGCTCACCAGGGCTGGGACTGATAAGTATCACAGGTGGGCAGAGGGTCCTAGCTGTAGGGTGACCCTCTTCCAACAGTACCTGAGGTCCAGGGGTGAATGTCGTCTTCCTCAAACATCCAGTTTCCTCTTTTTCCTTGGGTGGAGGATCCAGTGGGAGTCTCCAGATATTCCAAATCTTTCAATCCCAGCTTCTTCTTTATGTTGGCATACTTGGGGGACTGGATTCAAGAGATCCAGGCGCCGGGAGGAAATCTATTTCCCTCCAAATAGGTCAAAAGAGTGGCAGGGCAAAAGCGTCCTCCTAAAACCAAGTTTCTCTACAAAAGTACCATCCAGGAATTCTCCTGCAGTGAGTCACCATGGAGCTGCCATCCACGGGTTGTGAAATGGTACCAGCAGGTCTCCTCTACTACGGCTCTCGCAGGGAAAGCTTTTCCCCCTGAAGTCCTTCCCAAGCCAGGTAGCAGGGATTTCACAGGCAACATCAACGGTCTCAAAAATCACAGGGA